>NC_079197.1:40743549-41051983 GCF_029499605.1 Hyla sarda | reverse complement strand
TCTGCTCGGCTTTTGATCGCTAACACAATGTCAGCAGACTGGACTGTATCACGGTGACAAGTTCCCTTCAAAGGGGTTTTTCCACCAACAACACCTATATTTGCAGGATGGGTGATAAGTGTCTGATTGGTGGAGGTCCAGACACTGGGACCCCTGCTGATCACAACAAGGAGGGTCTTGTGCTCCCCCTGGTTAAATGGAGCGGCGGTCTGAAATGAATAGAGCTGCTGGTCTGGTCCAAATGGCCAAAAAACCCTATTCCACCATCTTTGGCAGTCCCATAGACAGTAAATAGGGCAGCAGTATGCACATGTGACCACTGCTTTATTCCTTGGGGGTTCCCCTTCTGTAGTTTTTTGGGGGTACCCACACTCCTGTGATTATACTCCGATACTCTATCCCAGTGGTCTCCAAACCGGAACCTCCAGCTGTTGCAGTGGCTCGAAGTATGGAGAACGCTGCCCTTTTTTGTGGTTGTAGTGCACCATTATTGTGTGAAGATTCCCCTATTCAGGTAAACAACAAGCCCCACTATGTTATAGTCACAGAGAGAGGAAAAGTTACTGAGTTGCCCAGAGCAACCAATCAGATTGCTTCTTTCATTTTTGAAAAAGGTCTCTGAAAAATGAAAGAAGTGATCTGATTGGTTGCTAGGGGCAACTGGTCAACTTTTCCTCTGGACAGGTTTCCTAAATGTCCCCTAGAGTCTCCATATGTCATGCACTGCTCCACTATCATTCACCTACAGCGGCCCCTGCAGGTACAGTGCTTGAAGGGCACATAGGGCACCAGACCATGCTGACAAGTTACCCACAATACACTGGATAAAGAATACGTGCATATGCCCCCTGCCACTCACTGCTGCCGGATTGTAATTTCTGGCTCGCCCGTGCCCCGCCATGAGCCGCCCTCAGCCCCAGGGTAACCGCTCTGGACAGCGCCATGACAGATCTTGACTGGGGGTGACGTCACTGCGCCGCTCTTTAGGTTCCGGCAGGAGTAGGAGAGGGCGGAAGAAGCCCGCGCCGCCATGTTTACTGAGGGTAAAGAGTTTTTGCAAAAATCGCACAGTTATTGTAAATGTGGCGGTGGCATGTAACGTGCGATATTTCTATCAAGTGCTGTGTGTGATAATTTGTTATAGTGACAGAACCAGAAGGTGACCGGTTGTCCCTGGAAGGTCGCGGTAGACTGTATATGTGCGGTGCCGGTACAATGTGGCGCTTCAGTAAGTTGCGGCTCCTCTGCAGGGCACCGCGGTGTATGGGGAGGGTCGCCTATGGAGGAAAAGTGCGGGGTCCTCAGCTCCTCACCACCCCCATATTCTATGTGAACGCCGCTCCGCACCTCGGACACGTGTACTCCGCCCTGATGGCTGATGTGCGGCACCGACATGCCGCACTGTGTGGACGGGACTCGCGGCTGAGCACCGGTAAGAGCTGTGCACACACATGGCAGGAGGTGGAGGGAAACGCAGTTGCGGTATTTGGGAAGATTTATCTAAATTGGTGGAAGGAACAAAATTGAGCCCATATTTATCAGTGCCAACCAGATAAACCCTCAGGATAGTGGCACCGCTATGGGCACCAGCTCTACCCCCTGGAATTCCGCATTGACATTGCACAGCAGCAATGCAGAAATTCAATGGGAGTCTGCTGCACTGTTCACATGGTGGAATTTGTTTTTGCTGATTCCACAAGGAAACCCCCTGCTGTTTTATGAGATGGCGTATTTCCAAGCATGTTCTGCCAGCGCTCTGCTGTCTGTGGAATGTCCGCACAGAAATTCAAAGCTTAAAGGGGTATTCCGGGCAAAAACATTTTATCCCCTATCCAAAGGATAAGATGTCTGATTGCAGGGGGGGCGCTGCTGAGACCCTCCCTGCAGCACCCGCATTCTATGCAGGGATTGTGTCTCTAGTTTCAGAAACCTCTTGGTTTCCGGGACTGGGGACGTGACGTCACACCACGCCCCCTCCCATAGACATGAATGGAGGGGGGGCGTTGTGTGACGTCACATCCCCAGTCCCAGAAACCTCTCTAGTTTCGGAAACCTCCAGGACTGGGGATGTGACGTCACACCACGCCCCCTCCATTCATGTCTATGGGAGGGGGCGTGAAAAATCCTTTCTTTATCAGGGCATGACAGCCGTCACGCCCCCTCCCATAGACATGAATGGAGGGGGCGTGACGTCACGTCCCCAGTCCCGGAAATCCGGAGGTTTCCGAAACTAGAGACGCAGTCCCCGCATAGAATGCGGGTGCTGCAGGGAGATCGCGGAGGGTCCCAGCAGCGCACCCCCCGCAATCAGACATCTTATCCTTTGGATAGGGGATAAAATGTTTTTGCCCGGAACACCCCTTTAAAGCTCTGCTCACACAGTGTACTGTATGTGTGGACTTCCGCATGAATATTCCGCACGGACATCTGCAATGTCACAGCAGCAATGGGATTCTGCTGCACTGTTCCCACAGCAGAATTTCTGTGCCAGATGTTTCTGCCGCAGAAATTCTGATTGTCTATTCTTTCTGCAGGAGCCAGCAAGGAAATGCATTGCAGTTTATGAGATTGCTCATTCCGCACGGTCCTAACGCCCGCCGGATTTTTTAAATGTGTGGAATATCCACCAGTATTTTCTGCACATTTTATGCTGGTGTGAACATGGCCTAAGGGTATGTTCACACCGCGGAATGTCATTGCAGAATTCCGCCAGAGTATTCCACAGGGACATTCCGCTAATCCATTGATTTTAATGGAAATCTCAATTCTAGCGTCTATGAGATGAGGCATTTTCGAGTGGGCCTAGCGTGTTTTCCAGGCGAACATTCCGCACATTTTCCTACCTTGTGTACATACCCTAAGGCAATTTTCACGTAACATAAAATGTGCTTAACCCCTTCCCACTATAGGACGCATGCATACGTCCCAGCACCCGACACGTTTACGCTTGGACGTATGCATACGTCCTAGCGATCTCCTGAACTGCTACGGGCAGCGTAGGAGATTGGTGGCAGGACCCGGGTGTCAATCACAGCCGGAATCCCGCCGCATCTGCCGGGGCTGCGAGTGCGCCAGTCCCAGCAGCATTAACCCCATAGATGCCATGATCAATCCTGATCATGCATCTATGGTGTTGACGGGGAGCGCGTTGCCGCGTTCACCAATGGCAGTGCCGCAATACGATCGCGGGTCGCCGTTGGTTGCTATGGCAACAGGAGGTCAGATGATGACCTCCTGTCTGCCTGCTACGGAAGCCTGTGAGATCCAGCCAGAGGCTGAATCACCCAGGCTGTACTGTGTGCAGCTCATCAGGTCATACTGTGCTGCAGTACAAATGTATAGCAGCATAGTATAAACTGTAAAAGATTGCCCCTTTCCCAAGAAAGCCCTGAATTATCACCAAAAGAGATCAAAAACACGAATCATATACATAATAGGTATTGCCATGTCCGTAATGACGTGCACTATAAAACTATAATGTAAAAAACTATAATGTAAATTATCCCATACAACAAAAAAGCAAAAAATTCTCCAATTTTGGTACAAATAGCGGTATAAAAAAGATCAACAGGTTGCACGTATGGCAAAAATGATACAAATAAAAAGTACAGCTCATCCCGCAAAAAAAATAAGCCCTCACTCAATGACGTCAGATGAAAAAATAAAAAAGTTATGGCTGTTGGAAAATGAATGGAAGAAAAAGAATTTTGCTCAGAAAAGGAAAAAGAACATAGAAAGCTACATAAAATGGGCCATCGCCATAATCATACTGACCACAGAATAAATTTAAAGGGGTATTCCAGGAATTTTTTTTATTTGACTTTGCTACAGGGGCTGTGAAGTTAGGGTAGTTCATAATATAGTGTCTGTACCTGTGTGTGATGGTTTTCTCACAATTCTTCTGTGATTTTCACCCCAATATTTATTTTTACCAGCATACAAAATTACTGTTCTCAGATTTTTCCCAGCTTGCAATGTGGCCGAGACCTGACTTAGTCAGCTGATGACAGGGAGCCTGTCTGCTTCAGTGAGTGGAGGGATCAATCTGCAACTAATGCAACAGCTGTAGGCACCCTCATTGAAAACCACACTGATTTGAATGGATGCAGCTCATTTATGTTTCAATGGGTGGGGTGGCTGATGTGTGGGAGGAAGATGGAATTGTGGGATTTGTATAAAAAAATAGTCAAACAGGAAATACCAGTTCACAAAAAGCTAGCCACAGTGTTATGGTAATCTCACAACATAGCCATTTAGCCCCAAGACAAGCGCAGATCCTTTCTAAGCATGTCCATTACTGTCTGCCAGGTATGTACTAAAATCACCTTATGCTGGATAACCCCTTTAACATCACTTTTACCGCACAGTGTACACCATTTAAAAAAAAAAAAAAAAAATTAAACGCCAGAAACTTTCCAGTTTTTCACAAAAAAAATGTGTCAACAAAACTGCACCACTTATATAAAGTACAATATGTCACGAAAAAACAATCTCAAAATCGCTCCGCTTAGAAAAAGCGTTCTAAAGTTACCATTTAAAGAGACACATGTCAAATAAAAAAGCCTATCTAAAGGATAGGGGATAAGATGTCTGATCACGGGGGTCCTGCCACTGGGGACCCCCACAATCTTGGCTGCGGCGCACCCCAAACATCCGGTGCAACTTCGCTCTGTGCCGGATAACTGACAATGTGGAGGCTTGTGACGTCACAATCACGACCCGCTCGTGACGCCACGGCCCCTCAAAGCAAGTGTATGGGAGGTGGTGTGACGGCCGTCACACCCCCTCCCATAGACTTGCATTGAGGGGACGTGGCCTTGACGTCATGAACAGGCAGTGACTGTGTCGTTATGAGCCTCCTACGCTCTAAACGAATGCCGGGTACAGCAGGGAGTTTGCATAGGGGATAAGATGTCTAGGGGCGGAGTACTCCTTTAAGCATGACATCATTTTTTTTTAATTAGATCTAGTCCACATGATACCTGTGTTATAAAGCTGCCATTTTCTACCCATTATTGCAGTTTCTTGCTCCCTCACTATATTTTTATGCAATACATATCCCAGCTTACAGAAGTATTAGGGCAGTATCTCATTTGGTATCTGAGGGAGAGGCAGGCCTATTCTTTATATTCATGGCTGTTTGTTATTTACAGGCACTGATGAACATGGCATCAAGGTTCAACAAGCCGCCACCGCTGTGAATTTGGACCCCTCAGACTTTTGTACCACTGTTTCCCAGCAGTTCCGCACAATGTTTGACACGATGGCCATCTCCTACACAGACTTTGTGCGCACCACAGAATTTCGTCATGCACAAGCAGTTTGTCACTTTTGGAAGAAGCTGGAAGAAAAAGGATATATCTATAAGGGGACGTACCAGGGATGGTATTGCACCTCCGATGAAGCTTTTTTAAGTGAGGATCAAACTGTGGAGAGCAGAGATGCAGAAAACAAAAAAATTAGAGTGTCAGCTGATAGCGGACATCAGGTATTGGAGAAAGATGGAGGACAGGCTCCGTTAGAATGGTAGTTTACTATATAAAAATTTCGACCTGACATTTAATTGAATTTCTATAAGGATGTGTTTTTTTTTTAGGGTTACATTTCTGAATACTTCAAAATCATCATCTGAAATCGTGCACAATTTATACTAAACAGGGATATGGAATTCCTGTCGCCCGATGCCCGGCATATGCAGTTCTGGGCGCCGGGCAGGTGAATTTTTCCGTCACTTAGCAGGGCCGGACCTGACAAGCACAGCTTTGCTCAACAGACTGTATGGAGCAAACTCCTGACTCCTGCCTGCTCCATACTCTGCAGCCCCCAGCTGTTCTCAGTATCCGAGGGCCGCCGGTAATAGCCAGCATGCGGCGATCGCCGTGGCTGACTATTAACCCTTTAGATCGCCGCTATCAAAGCTGACAGCGGCATCTAAAGGGACATATGAATGCTCCCTGGTGGGCTAGTGGGGTGGATCACCCCCACACACAATGTGATCAGGGGGGGGGGTAATCCAATATAGAGGCAGCCGGAGGACTTACCTCTGCTTCCCTGCTGTCCCATGGTTCTGTCATTGATAGAGCCTGGCTGGACTGGGCTCTATCAATGCATCGCAGAACTCTATTGATCTGTATGAGGAATCTAGTGATTCCTCCTAAAAGTCTAATAAAGTGGAGAAAAAAAAAGTTTTAATAAAAGTTTAAAAGACACATATTAACCCCTTCCATCTTAAAAGTTCAAATCACCCCCTTTTCCTATATAAAAACATATAAACATATTTAGTATCACTGACTGCGTAATTGTACGAACTATTAAAATATAACATTATGTATCCCATACGGTAAAAGACGTGAATGTAAAAAAAAATTGCAATTGCAATTTTTAGAATATAATATAGTAATGTAATGAGCTGCTTTGCATATTCCCTTACCCAGAATGCCCGCGGAGTGCTAAATGGCCTTCTGAAGCTCTGTTACACCAGGAGTGGTGGCCTCTCCCTGAGGTAAATACTCATATAGTAGGTAGTTATGACTATTATAGGGTGAGGAGGAAAAAATGAGAGAGTAAAAGCAAAAATTGGCCTGGACAAGTAGATTTTGCTCAGTTTTAGTCCCATGGACAAGTAGCTTTTTATTACATTTCCACACCCCTGCTAAATAATTTTATTGTGCCTATAGGTTTCAGGAAATTGCTCCAATGCATACTGCAAATGTATTCGTAGACTCCAGTCACTCAACGGAAGCCCAAAAAAAATGTCATGGCTCTTTTTGAGTGGTTCCTTGTCAGAGTACAATACAACGGAACAGGATCTTAAGAAACAAAAAAGTATGCTGTGTAGTGTACGTGTTGTTTTATTTCCAATATTACATATCAATGTATTGGGGGGGGTCCTTTTAGAGGTGCTCCCAACACAAAGAAAAACCTGTGAAAAAAAGCCTTACAAGCTGCTAGATTTGTGGCGGTGGTATGACAATCCTGGGATTTATATGGCTTGTTACAGTTGGAGTAAGGAATACATTTTTCCCCTTTTTATGATGGGGAAATTGGCATTTGCTGATCTTTTGGCCATGTTCACATGGATGTATTTCCAAGAAAATTCAGCTTGGAAATTCCATTGCAGCATAGATCCATTGTTTTCAGTGCGGTTCTGTTGCATCGTGCACATGGCGGAATTTCCGTGGCAGAACATGAATTGTGTGCAGAAGCATCAGTGATAATGATGACAGGAAATATTGTGTGGTATAAACACTTTTTATTTTTTTTAACCGTCTGGTCAGACTCTGTGTGCATAAATGTAGTCCATTGCGCATAAATGAGCAACTTTTACTGAAGTCTCAAAATGATAAATCAATGACCACTGAAAAAAAACTTCTACAGTACACACATGCAGTGGTGTGTAAAAATTGATCAATATGAAAAATTGCAAAAAAGTCCCACAATTTTACATCCAAAAAAAGGAGTAAAAACCATGAGAGGTCCCCCAATATTTCCTGTCATAGTCATCAGTAATTCTTCTGCACACAATTCATAAAAGGCCGTGCGACATTTTGATAAATTAGTCCCAACCATGTCAAATACACTGCAAGGAAAATAGGGTTAAAAAAAGCATGTACCTCACACACATCATGATAAATTTCCCCTATAAATTCAGTGAAGCATACCTGCACATTGAGAAGCATAGAAGATCAAAATATCAACCCTATGACTAGGCTGGTGAAAATTTACCCTGTCCTATATCAAAATAAGTGAACAAAAGCTAAAGTGTAGCAAAAACATTTTATATAATGTAGATAATACCATTATATGTATATTTGTAATATACATTGGTTAAAAAATGTGTATATTTTTGTCCCTGCAGCTATTGCCTGTGTGTCTCTATGAGGAGTCCAAATACAGGAAGTGAGAGTGGACAAGCAGGGCTCTGTGCAGGCTCCTGGTTTGTCAATCATCCTGATGTGTGAGCCTGGGGCATGTCACAGAGCCTCGGTGCACAGAGCCCTGCTTGTCCTCGGTGCACAGAGCCCTGCTTGTCCTCGGTGCACAGACCCCTGCTTGTCCTCGGTGCACAGAGCCCTGCTTGTCCTCGGTGCACAGAGCCCTGCTTGTCCTCGGTACACAGAGCCCTGCTTGTCCTCGGTGCACAGAGCCCTGCTTGTCCTCGGTGCACAGAGCCCTGCTTGTCCTCGGTGCACAGAGCCCTGCTTGTCCTCGGTGCACAGAGCCCTGCTTGTCCTCGGTGCACAGAGCCCTGCTTGTCCTCGGTGCACAGACTCCTGCTTGTCCTCGGTGCACAGAACCCTGCTTGTCCTCGGTGCACAGACTCCTGCTTGTCCTCGGTGCACAGAGCCCTGCTTGTCCACCCTCACTTCCTGTATTTGAACTGCTTACAGAGACACAGGCTTAAACTGCAGGGACAAAAAATATACACATTTTTTAACCAATGTATATTACAAATGTACATATAATGTTATTTTCTACATTATGTAAAGTTTTTGCTAATGACAGGTACACTCTAAGTTTACAAGAGACTGCACACACTAACTGTGAGTAATTTTGCCAAAGCAATGGGAGAGATTTATCAAAACGTGGGCAGAGGAAAAGTTGGCAAGTTGCCTAAAGCAACCAATCATTTTTCATGGGCCTCCTGGTTGGTTGCTTTGGGCAATTGGTCAACTTTTCCTCTGCGCAGGTTTTGATAAATCTCCCCAAATGTATCTATAAAAGATTCCTTTATAATTATCTAACATTTTTATCTTGTTTTAGGTACATTGGATGAGTGAGGAAAATTACATGTTTAGACTATCTCAGCTACGTCCTAAACTCCTTGACTGGCTTCAGACCGAACCAATCCATCCTGCCCCATTTCTCCGTATTGTTCGCCAATGGCTGGAGGATGAGTTACCAGATCTTTCTGTGTCTCGCCAACGGAATAGAGTATCGTGGGGAATCCCTGTCCCTTCTGACCCATCCCATACTATCTATGTGTGGCTGGATGCCTTGATCAACTACTTAACAGTTGCTGGATATCCAGATCAAAACTTGGCTCCCTGGGGACCCTCAACACATTTGCTTGGCAAAGATATTTTGCGCTTTCACGCCATATATTGGCCAGCTTTCTTATTAGCAGCAGATCTTCCCCCACCCAAAAAATTACTTGTCCACTCTCACTGGACCAGTAATGGGGTGAAGATGTCAAAGAGCCTTCAGAATGTTGTGGATCCTACAGAATGCATCAAGCAGTATACAAGAGACGGGCTACGATACTTCTTACTTCGCCATGGTTCCCCTGAGCGAGACTGTGACTTTACACACCATACTGTTCGTAAATTGTTAAACTCTGAACTTGCAGATGCACTAGGTGGACTTTTAAACCGATGCACTGCACGCACAATAAATCCTGGACAATGCTGGCCATATTATCAGTGCAAAAGTGTACCGTCTGCTGCACATGATGAATTGCAGAGGCTGCTGGGAGCTGTAAAAGAGCTGACTAGACAGGTAGATCAGTACATGGAAAGATTTCAAGCAAACAAAGCCTTAGAAGCGATCGATAGCTGTGTGCGGTGTTCTAATGCTTTTTTCCAGAGTCAGGCACCGTGGAAGTTGTTTAAGGGAGGAGAAGAAGATAAGGCATGGGGACAGTCTGTACTATACCTTACCCTGGAATCATTACGCCTCTATGCTACTCTTCTTCAGCCTGCAGTTCCTGGTCTAGCTAAAACAATACTGGATCGACTTGGTGTTCCTGATGTGTACAGAACTCTAAAAGGAAATCATTTCTTTGCAGCAACTTTGGGTGAAAAATGTTACTTTCAAGGTCAGACTTTGGGGTCAGAATGTGGACTTTTGTATCAAAGACTAGAGGTGGATAAGGAATAATACGGACTGACTTCAATAAAATAGAATTAAAGAAAACAATGTATATGATTGAAAATTCATTGTGTACAAATGAGAGAAAGAAGTGTGACAAAATAGGTAATGCTGAGACCTTCAGAAGAAACTTCCTGTAATATAGGAAAAAATATGGTAGGATTCCACAGGAAAGAAACAAGGTAGTAAATATGTTCCTACTTCTGGATTGGTGGCCAAGTGCTCTGATCTGTGCGTACCCTGAACACTGTGTTGAGATAAAATCAAAATAAGTTCGTCCCTCTTGGTCACCAGTTTGTAAATGTTTTACACTTTCTCATAAATGTTAAAGGGAACCAATCATCAGATTTTACCCTATATAACGCTTGGCAAAGCGTTATATAGGGTAAAATCTTTATCCTCAACATCCCCGGGGGAGGCTCCTGCCCCCAGGGATGGTGAGGGTATGAACTTATAAACTAGTTAACGCTGCGGCTGTAAGTAGTCCCCTGGGCGGGGAGCTCCTCTCACCTAGTCCCGTTCGGCCAGCAGTGATGCCCCCTCTGCTTGATTGACAGGCTGTGTCATCGCTCTGCTCACTGAACAGACGGAGCAGAGCAATGACACGGTCCGTCAATCAAGCAGTGGGGGCGTCTCTGCCAGCCAAACAACTGGACTAGGTGAGAGGAGCTCCCCGCCCAGGGGACTACTTACGGCCGCAGAGGTAACTAGTTTATAAGTTCATATCCTTATCATCCCTTGGGGCAGGAGCATCCCCTGGGGATGAAGATAAAGAATCTACCCTATATAACGCATTGGCAAGCATTATGTAGGGTAAAATCTAATGATTGGTTCCCTTTAAAGCATAACTGCAGTCACGCTCCAGTGGCAGGATGTGTTAAAATCTTTGCGCCACCTTTGTAGCCCGAGATTACATTGCTCAGGATACTGTTTGGCTAAAGTTCCATACAAGTCTACGGGACTTCTGCCAAATCCATATCCTGAGCGCTGTAACCTAGGGCTACAACAGGTGCTGCGAAAATGTAAATAGATATCCTGCTGCCAGAGTGTGACTAAAGTTAAACTTTAAATAGTACTAATAAATGGTAGATTGCAAGATATTTTATACTGATCGTAACAAAAAATAAATGATGTAATTTGTTCCTCAGAAATATGTGCAATCTTATCACCAAAGAACAACAGTTGATTAAAGACAACAAAATTAGAATTGACCTTTCAGGATCAGTGGAAAGTTGAGTCTCTGTGGTCAAGACTATAATGCTCATGTAACTATCACTCTAAAAACCAGCAATGTCCATTTACTAAGCAGATATGAATTTGTCCTAAAATATACATAAATAGTAGGCAATCAATCTATTAAACATAAAAAAAAAAAAAATGTAAACTACCGTAATCAATATGCATAAAAATTTAGAAAACAAGTGCTGGTAAAGTAAAAGCTGAGCTGTGATTGGCTGCTGTGGGCAAAATCTCTCCAGTTTTATTTTTACACAGTTCAATAAATCTGAACCAATATCTTTAGAATGGCAATCACTCTTACTGTATAAAGTTCAGTACTGATCCTGAGAATATCAAGGAGATGCATAAAAACACAACAGGTATAAATGTGTAGGATAGTATTTAAATGGGCACTGTCACTTTAAAAAAAATATATTTTGTAGTACTTATGTACTACAACATATCTCTAATATACATTCATTATTTTTTTTTCCATTAAAATAGTTTAATTTACATTTAAAAACCGGCCACTAGGGGTCTCAGACAGGCGGAAGCGAACGCATTGAATGAAGAGGATGCGCGCAGGCTCCTTGGCCTCGCACGCTGGCCCCGGCTCCCGCTGAGAGGCAAAATTTCATGCACAGCTTCTGCGCTAGGACTTTTGCACTTTATTCTTTTGCGGGCCGTCCGCCGGAGGAGGGGGAGCAGGATGTGCAGGGTGGGGCTCGTGGTTAGCGGGATGTGCAGGGCGGGGCTCGGGGGGAGCGGGATGTGCAGGGCGGGGCTCGGGGGGAGCTGGATGTGCAGGGTGAACACAGATACTGTTTTCAGCTATACAGTATGCCTCCAGTTGTTTCCCCACTACAACTCCCAGCATGCCCTGATAGCCAATAGATGTCAGGGCAAGCTGGGAGTTGTAGTGGTGAAACAGATGGAGGTACACTGTATAGCTCAACTAAAGGCAGAAGTATCGGCCCCAGCAGGCATCAGTGACGTTGCGCCTGCTGGGGAAAAGGTATTTTTAATATGTTAAAAATAAATAAATTTAAGGCAGTGAGGGGGTTAGGGATAGATGGGCAATGGGCAGGGACAGAGAAAAAAGGATGGTGGGAGCTACCCTTTAAGTAGCTTTCCTTCTGGCACTTGCAGTCCGTGTTCTTGGGCAGTCCTCCTATGTCTTGCACTTGTGCACGCGCGATTTACTTATGCTGGGTCAGCACAGGAAGGCGTTTTGTGCAAATTATTAAAGTGCTAAACCAATAAAATTAGTATGTGGTAATCATCAAAATATGTTCTAAACACATTTCTGAAAATCTTTTTCCTTCCTCAGTAGCAAATATTTGCTACTGAGGAAGAGAAAAGCTTTTCAGAAATGAGTTTATCAAATATACAACAGATTATCACATACTAATGGAAAGCTTTAAATAAACTACCAATAATGTATTGATTTGCCATATTTAAAGCTTGGCAGGAACTCCTATTCAACATCTATCCTCCAACTAATGATACTGCAGTGTGAATTCGGGTAGAAAAACAGACATGGTGCACATCTACAATCTTGTATAATGATCTGATTGCTTCTCAGCATAATATCAAAAACTAACAGGTTGTTAGTATACATTTTTGATCAAAAAGTACAAGCCCACTCGCCACGTCAAGGCCACCTATTTAGAGTGGGTCCCTAACGTCCCTAGCATAAAATGGCGCAGCACCGATCGGCGACCACCACCTCCGCGACACCAATGCCCACAGGGGGGGGGGAACAACCCACCGGCAGAGCAGCCCCAATGCCACTCAAACCAGTCTATGGGCCGCACCCCCCGCAGACACGGCGCCACGGCAGTAACGGACACCGCACAGCACCACACCAGTGTGAACAAGGTGTAATGGCTCACTTACCATGCTCTCCCAGTCAGACTGGGAGGCTGCTAGGAAAGAAATGACCCATGTGTAGCTAACTACTACTTTATAGGGTTGGGTTGAGGGGGTGGGGAAGAGTGCAGCACATGTTCAAACAAAAAAAAAAAAAGAGGGGATAGAAATCACAGTGTGAATTCGGGTAGAAAAACAGACCGCCCGGTGCTGCGCCATTTTATGCTAGGGACGTTAGGGACCCACTCTGGATAGGTGGCCTTGACGTGGCGAGTGGGCTTGTACTTTTTGATCAAAAATGTATACTAACAACCTGTTAGTTTTTGATATTATGCTGAGAAGCAATCAGATCATTATACAAGATTGTAGATGTGCACCATGTCTGTTTTTCTACCCGAATTCACACTGATTTCTATTCCCTCCTTTTTCTTTGTTTTAACATGTGCTGCACTCTTCCCCACCCCCTCAGCCCAACCCTATATAAGCAGTAGTTAGCTGCACATGGGCCATTTCTTTCCTAGCTGCCTCCTAGTCTGACTGGGAGAGCATGGTAAGTGTGCTATTACACCTTGTTCACACTGGTGTGGTGCTGTGCGGTGTCCGTTACTGCCGTGGCGCCGTGTCTGCGGGGGGGTGCGGCCCATAGACTGGTTTGAGTGGCATTGGGGCTGCTCTGCCAGTGGGTCGTTCCCTCCTGTGGGCATTGGCGTCGCGGCGGTGGTGGTCGCCGCCCGGTGCTGCGCCATTTTATGCTAGGGACGTTAGGGACCCACTCTGGATAGGTGGCCTTGACGTGGCGAGTGGGCTTGTACTTTTTGATCAAAAATGTATACTAATAACCTGTTAGTTTTTGATATTATGCTGAGAAGCAATCAGATCATTATACAAGATTGTAGATGTGCACCATGTCTGTTTTTCTACCCGAATTCATAATGATACTGCAGTACCAAACAAGAACACTGAGTAACTCCTAGCAATGAATAAAGTATTCCAGCATCTTTTCTCAAAACATTATAATATGCTGTACCAGTGTGCAGGACCTACTATGCTGTTCAATGTTATAGCTTCATCTTTTCATTTATGTGATACGCCGGAACTGTTTCACTTTTTTTTTTTTTAACATGCTTCATTTTCCATATGACTTGTCGCATGACGGAGTAGTTAGTGCATTACTCCACAGTACATTTTTTTGCTTTTGTTCTCTTTCTTATTGTATTTGCTAAACTCATTTAATAAAAAGTACTAGAGATGAGCGAACTTACAGTAAATTCGATTCGTCACGAACTTCTCGGCTCGGCAGTTGATGACTTTTCTTGCATAAATTAGTTCAGCTTTCAGGTGCTCCGGTGGGCTGGAAAAGGTGGATACAGTCCTAGGAGACTCTTTCCTAGGAATGTATCCACCTTTTCCAGCCCACCGGAGCACCTGAAGTCTGAACTAATTTACGCATGATAAGTCATCAACTGCCGAGCCGAGAAGTTTGTGACGAATTGAATTTACTGTAAGTTTGCTCATCTAAAAAGTACAGTTGTAATAAAAAAAAAAAAAGTAAAACATTAGTGACATGGACATTACAGTGCTGATCCACTAAGATCCAACTTTCCACAGATTCTGAAAGGTCAATTCTATTTTTTGTTGTCCTTAACCAACTGCTGTTTGGTGATCAATGTGCAAGTGAAGCAAGTGACATCATTTTTCCTGTTACTAGCAGTAAAGTATATTTTACTACCTAATATGGATTAGTACTATTTAACATCTGTAAGATATAGCTCTGGAATAGTCCTTTGCCATAGCCAAAAGGACACATTTTCACTTTATTAAAGCGGCTCCATACAAACTTCTAAAACTGGCTCCTTGCCAAGTTTATTTACACGGGTTACAGGATATACAAAAGACAGGAACCAAACAAAATCCTAGGCCTGTCGGGCCACTAACTATACATTAACACATCAAGCGTTTCCTGTCTGTCAACTGGAGAGCTACTCCCTGCCGGGAAATAATACACAGTTTCTACAACCTTACTCACTGTTTACACTTTACAGTTTCACAGCCGCACTGCTTTACGATCCTCAGACATCCCGTCCATCTCCTACCATGATGTCACAGTCCATGCTGTATGGGACACTCACAGCCCCCACTGTGTGTCTCCTGCAAGGAAGCAAAATTCCACACGGACCTTCCACAGAGGCCCATCGTTTTCAAAGGGATTCTACTGCATTGTGCACACGGCAGGAAACCCCAATTCAAGTGTCCACAGAAAATTTAGGCATGTCTATATTTCTTCCAATTCAGCTTGAAAATGCATTGCTGTCTATGAGATGGCACGTTTTCGAGTGGGCCGAGCACCTAAAATGTGCGGAATGTTCGCCGTGTTTTCCGTGAACATGGCCTTAGTGAGAGATTTACAAACATTGGTGACCTAGATGGCCAAACAATCGTGTTTATTAAGAAAAAAACAAAGTTGCATTTAGCTTACTAAAATGTATAAAGTATTTTATTTTTTAAGAACTAAGAGTTCACACAAGCGAGGAGCTCCATTGCAGAGTCCATTCTAGCAACAAACAACAGCCCCGCTGGGTCCCACTGACTTTGAATGTGGTCCATTGAGTTTGCGGCAGGTGTCTATTGTTTTCAAGTTGGACAGAGAAAAAAATTACTGCTAGAAGTATTTTTTTTTTTCCGCTCAAGTCTTTGAACAGACTCAGCAAATGAAGCTTCTCTACTCAGAGCTCAATGCTGATATGAACCTATGAACCCAGACTGAGCATTATTCTTCTTAGGTTCATTCTGATCACGATTTTCAATACAGTTTTGTAGCATTTTTTTTTCCCCAAAATGGGAAACAAAACCTTAAGCAAAACTGTGCATTATAAAAGCCATATACTTTAAATAAATAAATAAATCCCCATCCCTCCTACTACTGCTCCCATCAAAGCACAGAAGCCGTGAATAGCCACTCTGTCCCAGCCCTTTAGGGCTTCTGGCAGGGAATATGAATTTGAAGAGCAAATTTTTTAGATACCTCGCTGGGGAGCGGAGCTGCATGCCGCCCGCTCGCCTAATTTATAAGTTATGATCGCATTGGGTCTCAGAAGAAAGACCCGATGCAATCAATCCCTCAGCCCCTGAACTACTACCCCCAACATGGGGCAGACTATGTTTCATGATGGGAGTAGTAGACCAAGCGCTACTGCAATCACCACAGCCGCCTGTAGACTCCAGCAGCTGAAGGGTCTGTTCCCTGATGGGAGCAGTAGTAGTACGGCAGCTCTGCAGGAGTCCCGGGTGGCTGTGGAGTAAAGTTTAAAAAACAGTACAGAAAAGCACAGGATAAAAGCACACAAAACCGTACCAGTACAAAAACTTACACGCATACGGTTTGCTATACATATATAGAAATTGTATACGGCAACTGTACAGTAAATTGTGATGTGAATACACCATTACCCAGTAATCAGTTGTTTACATGACGGCCAAACTATCCTACAACAAAGGGAAACGCTGTGTCTGGGTTTATTATGGAGTTCAGTAGGAGTGGTATTCAGTAATCTCCACCTTGTGGTTACTGCTGGCTCTCAATCTCATATCCTTGGAATAAACCAGCTAGGGCTGGGCGGTATGACCAAATGTGTGCATCACGGTATTTTTTTAACTTTTGGCAGTTCCACGGTATACAACAGTATTTGCTAGCCCCCCCCTTTATTAATTATCAGCCCACATCCCCATCAGGGTAAATTCTCACATATCACCCGCAAGCGCTGCCCTCATACTGTTTGCTGTGGCCGCCAGCGCTGCCACTCTATACTGTGCGGTATCCCTATGCTCGGGCTGCAGAAGGTAAACAAAATAAACTTTAACACACCTACGTCGGCCTTATGCTGGGGACGGGAACGTCGGACAGCTGTCAGCCTATCACCGGCCGCAGCGATGTTCCGCCTTGGCCGGTGATAGGCTGAGCCCACTGTCCTGTAAGAAGCCGGCTTCTTACATGACAGTGGGCTCAGCCTATCACCGGCTGAGGCGGAACATCACTGCGGCTGGTGTTAGGCTCATGGCTGTCCGACGTTCCCGTCCCCAGTAAACAAGTGAGGCCGGTACCGGGCCAACGGGAGGCGAGTTAAAGTTTATTTTGTTTATTTTTTAGCAGCCCGGACATACGGCTGTCCGGGCATGCTGGGAGTTGTAGTTTTGCAACATCTGGAGGTCCGCAGGTTGGAGACCACTGGTATAGAGTGTCAGCGCTGGCGGCCGCAACAAACAGGACGAGGAGGGCAGCGCATGCGGGGGATATGTGAGTAGTACCCTGATGGGGACAGCGCTGGGCTAATAATTAATTGGGGGGGGGGGGGGGGGCAGAACAGCTCTCGCAGGTCATATAGGATTAGTTCCCCCATGTGGGGACAGTGCAGCGCTTGGCTGATTCATTCATTGTTGAGGGGGAGGGGCCAAACCGGTATTGCGGTATGGGTTAAAATTCATATCGTGCAGCACAAAAATATCAGTATTCGGTATGAACCGGTATATCGCCCAGCACTAAAACCAGCATATTGAAAAACATCATTCTTTATCGAATCACCAAACAACGCTTTTCAAGGCAGACACCTCTTTCTCAGATGTACAAGGTGCTGATAATACATGAAACAGTTCCACCATTTAAGAAAGAAAATGGCCCTAAAAAATAAACTCGTGACATGTCAGTGGAGGGGTCAGAATCCTTACATAACATACACCTGTCAAAAGTACAAAATCTTTTTTATTCAAATACAGTGGTCCCTCAACATACGATGGTAATTCGTTCCAAACGAGCCATCGTATGCTGAGGGATTCTTGCAATGTAAAGTATAGGAAGCTGTACTCACCTGTCCCCGCCGCTCGAGATGGTGTCCCCGCCGCTCCCGATGGTGACCCCGGTCCTCCGCTGTCTTCTCCGGTCCTCCGCTGTCTTCTCCGGTCCTCCGCTGTCTTCTCCGGTCCTCCGCTGTCTTCTCCGGTCCTCCGCTGTCTTCCGCAAGGCCTTACTGGGCCTGAGTAGCGACGTCATTACGCCGCTGCGTACGCCATTCCTATTGGATGACGTGCGCAGCAGCGTATTGACGTCATCGGAGAGGGCCGAGAAGACACCGGAAGACCAGCGCAGGACCCGGAGGGCACCCCGGAGCATCGTGGAGGGGTAAGTAATACTTACCGCACCACACGGGGAACATTAAGCTGCTATCCGGCAGCAGCTTAAGCATTTGGTGCTGCCGGATAGCACGTAATGCGATGGCCCCGACATAAAAAAGAATTGTATGTCGATGCTGACATCGACATGCGATGGCCTCTGAGAGGCCATCGTATGTCGATTTGATCATATGTCGGGGCCATCGTAGGTCGGAGGGGTCACTGTAATATCTTATTATATTGCATACATGCAGAAAGTGTGAAATACTATTACTGCCTTCCCTATGGGCTCTTGGCTGTTTTGGACTGTCAAGACATCTGACCCACAGATACACTCTTCTGTGCAGTTGTTATTCTAGAGCGCCATAAAAATGCAGGGCTGTAGAATAAAGACCAATAATGATGCCATTAAAAGGTGAATAGTCAACAACTAGAGGTTCATGCAACTACCAGTAATGGAAATCCTGTATGTGTAAGAACCGGGCATGCTTAGAACAATGATGAGCGATGGTGTTGTTGTGTTAGACATCCAGGTATACTGTGGAAGCAGAAAGGCATTTTATCCTAATGTGTTATTTTGTATATATTTTGGAGGGAACGTCGTTCTAAAGACTCCATTCTTGTGGAAATCCAGGTAACAATTTAACACCATATTACAATTTTTTTTTTTCAGTATGTCTAAAAAAAATAAATAAAAAAAATCTAAATGGGCACTGTCACTTATAAAAGTCAGCACCGACACCCCCACCGATCAGGAGAATGAGCAGGGAGAAGTACTGTCTTGTTGCTCATTATAGGGGAGATTTATCAAAACATGTGCAGAGAAAAACTTGCCCAGTTGCCCATAGCAACCAATCAGATCACTTCTTTAATTTTGTTTTAAGTCTTGTTAAAAATGAAAGAAGCGATCTGATTGGTTGCTATGGGCAACTGGGCAGCTTTTCCTCTGCACAGGTTTTGATAAATTTCTCCATACAAGTCTATTTAGGAGCAAGACAAAGGTCACTATGACATGGGGAGTGAGCAGCAATGCCGCACTCTTCTCCTGGCTTGTTCTCCTGATCAGTAAGGTGTCAGCACTGAGACCTCACAGATCTTAGGATATACAAACTCAGCAGACAGATTATATGAATGTGGTTTTTATTTTTATAATTTAAAATGGGCACTGTACACTTTAAAAGGAGAACTCCAGACAAAATGATCTTGTCCCCTATCCACAGGTTAGGGGATAAGTAGCTGATAGTGGGGGGGGGGGGGGGAGCTGTGCTGCAGACGGCATGCGCTCCACTCATACTGGATGACAGGTTGGCGGCAATTTTGGGGCCTAAATCCTCCTGGATGACTCCCTTTACTATAAATCTAATTACAGTCATTTTCTCCTCTTGTCGTGTTCTCTCGTCTCATATTCTTTCGGCCTTTTTGATCCATCATCTCTGTGTCTGTTTTCTGGTATCTTATGCTTTTGTTCGGTATGTCTGTCAGACCCACTATGATGACCTCGGTGCTTGTCATAATGTGATGGGTTAGAAATACTTCTTGAACCAGTATCTGTTGGGGAAGTATTCCGACTACCTCTAGAACTTTGCTGTTTAGTATTGTATTTTTCATACCCTGGATCATCACGTTCTTGTTTAATCGCCTTCACGACCTTTCCACTATTTTGGTCTTTTGAGCGGTCCTTGTCTTTTTTTCTCTTTTTCTTTTTCTCTGTTAGGACAAAAACATTAAATTTGTGTTTTATATGATTTACATAAAAATTTTCAATTTCCCATTGCTCACACAGTACATAAACTAATGTATGAAATATAACTACCTAATATTTAAGGTAAAGAAGGTCGGAGCCCTGCACTGTGACAGTCATGCTCAGTGAATAAAGGATTACCGTATATACTCGTGTATAAGCCGAGTTTTTCAGCACGATTTTTCGTGCTGAAAACGCCCCCCTCGGCTTATACTCGAGTGAACTCCGCCTGTCAATCCCTTCATCAGTGGTCTTCAACCTGCGGACCTCCAGAGGTTTCAAAACTACAACTCCCAGCATACCCGGACAGCCATCGGCTGTCCGGGCATCCTGGGCGTTGTAGTTTTGAAACCTCTGGAGGTCCACAGATTGAAGACCACTGCGGCCTTCGTCATCATCCAGCCCCCCCCATCGTCGTCAAGGCAACATCACTACTCTGGGGCCGAAACGCGGAAGAAGAGGCCCCCTGGGCATGCTGGGAGTGGTAGTTTTGAAACCTCTGGAGGTCCGCAAGTTGAAGACCACTGATGAAGGGATTGACAGGCGGTGATGATGAAGGGGGGGGGGGGGGGGGATGATGACGAAGGCCGCAGTGGTCTTCAACCTGCGGACCTCCGGAGGTTTTAAAACTAAAACTCCCAGCATGCCTGGACAGCCAATGGCTGTCCGGGCATGCTGGGAGTTGTAGTTTTGCAACATCTGGAGGTCCGCCGGTTGAAGACCACTGATGAAGGGATTGACAGGCGGTGATGATGACGGGGGGGGGGGGGGGGGGGGTCTGGATGATTACATGGGGGGATAATGTATTTCCCACCCTAGGCTTATAGTCGAGTCAATAACTTTTCCTGGGTTTTTGGGGTAAAATTAGGGGCCTCGGCTTATATTCGGGTCGGCTTATACCCAAGTATATACGGTAGTTTAGAGCAACAGTATATTTCTTCTTTTAATGTAACTGAGAAGAGTGAAACTTCTTCACCTGACCTGCAACCACAAGAAAAAGGAAACATCACCTTTCTTGGGCCTTTCCACTTCCACCACATCTTCCTCTGACGAAGATGGTGAAGGTGTCCTCGTACCACAGCCTTTCTCCCTCAGGACCCGGGTCACTTCATCAATATCCTCACCATCTTTAGGTGGACGATAATTTGCTACGTGATCCACACGGATTGTGCGCCCTCTCAGCTGCCAGAGAAGAACAAACAGTAAAAGAAAAATTCCATGGGGGTGATTAAAGGCTGGTGATTCACATATCAACCTTCAGGAAAGCATTTTTGCTATTTGATTTGTCCTCCTTGCCTTTTAAAATACATGACTCTTTACATTTTTAGCCTACAGGGCCATATAAAAGGCTTGTTTTATGTGGGACAAATTGTACTGATTGTAAATTTTGGGAGGGGTGGAAAGACTGGTTTTATTTCTATGCTGTGCACAGCTGTGTATTATGCTGTGCACAGAATTATATTTACCCTTAGCTTGAAGGTTATAATCTTTAGTTACTTCCTTTATTTTATGTATTTAGGTTTGTCTTTGATGAATAACAGACTTTATTCTTAGTTTTTTTATCATTACATAGTAACAAACTGTTCCCTTGTTTGTTTGTATGTTGAGTGGAACGAAGAAGTCTATATTCTAGTTAATTCCATATCTTACTTGTTTGTATGTTTTATTGAAACATTTTATAAAAACTACTTTGGCATTCTATGCAGTGCACTTTATGACACATTATCTTTATTCTGTAAGTCAATATGATTACAATGATACTCAATTTATATAGGTTTTGTTTTATTTTAATGCTTTAACAAAAAATAATAATAAAAGCACAAAAAATTTGCAACTCTGGTATGTTTTTTTAATTTTACGCCAATCACAGTGCAGTCTCATTATTGTTATATTTTAAAGGGGTACTCCGGCGCTTAGACATTTTATCCCCTATCCAAAGGATAGGGGATAAGATGCCTGATCGCAGGGGTCCCACCGCTGGGAACCCCCGTGATCTTGCACGCCGCACCCCGTTAAAATCAGTCCCCGGAGCATTGTGACGTCACAGCTCCGCCCCCCTCAATGCAAGCCTATGGGAGGGGGCGTGACAGCTGTCACGCCCCCTCCCATATACTTGAATTGAGGGAGAGGGGCGTAACGTCACACAGAGGCGGAGCCGTGACATCACAATCTTCCGTTCCCGTGGTCGGGAGCCAGAACCTCCAGCACTGCCAGAAGCAGATACAAGTGGGTGCTGCATGCTATATTGCGGGGGACCCCAGCGGCGGGATCCCCGCGATCAGACATCTTATCCCCTATCCTTTGGATTGGGGATAAGATGTCTAGGGGTTGAGTACCTCTTTAATAGTTAGGGCATTTTTGCATGTGGCGATACCAAATATGTTTATGCTTATTTCTACTTACATTATTTTATTTAAAAAAAAAAGGAAAAGGGGGGTGATTTTAACTTTTCTTAGGGGTGGGGATTTCTCACATTTATTACCGTACATAATTTTTTTAATAATATTTAATGAATCAGGAATTGCTGCAGCTGCCCGCACGCTGCACTTTGCAATGTACACCATCTCCGAGCTGGTGTAGATTTCAGCTACAATGTGCGCTAGCTCACTGGTGTATATTGTAATAAATTAGAAGTGTGGTAAGGCCATGCCCTCTTTTACACCAGGCCATGCCAACTTGTTTTAAAAAGAAGCGTGACTGGCATCAAAAGGCAAAAGAGACCTTTTTTTAACCAAACGGAGGCTTGCACAATCATGTGGGACTTTTCAATGCCTACAAAGCAGGAGTAGCCACTAAATAATTTTCCTTCTTCATGTATAAAGACTATAACTAATAAATTTTATAGATTTTATTCACTCACCTTAATGCCATTAAAATTGTCTACAGCCAGCACTGTACTTCTCTGATTTTCATAGCACAGAAAGCAGAATCCACGAGAGCGTCCTGTTACTTTATCACGCACCAGATTAATATTTACTATTTCCCCATATCTACATAAAAATACAGACTAGTATTAGAAACACAACAAGAAAAAGACAAATATTAAATTGGTCAAAGCTAGAAAGCAAGACTTTTAAAACTTTTCATTTGTATGTAAAGGACGAGGCCCTCTCTGCGGATTGTTCTTATAAGAAAGGTATCTTGTATGTAGCCATGTATTTCCTGGTCCCTTCATTTACACGCAATGTTCATGAGCACTATCTGGCCATTGTTTATTAAAGCATCTAATACATTATATAGCTTCAAGTGTTACTGTCATTTAAAAAAATTTGACATGTCACAGATTAATTTTTAAAGCTTTGATAGGCTAGGGTCAGGGTGCGGAGACCAACACTGATAACTAAAACAGAGATAAACACTCAGCTGAGTGCTGTCCTTCCCCAGTGTCTCCTCGCTGCAGAAGACGGATTCTATAGAAAAACTTTGAGTCATTCTCCAGGCAAGGACACCATTCAGCTAAGCACTTCTCTCTTTTTTTTGGCGATTGGTCGGGGTCTCAGCACCCAGACTCTGACTCATCATAACTTTTGCAATGTCAAAAATATTTTTAAATGAGAGTAAGACCTTAAAGTGTCCCTGTCATTTCAAAAAACTTTTTGAAATGTCACAGTGACATGTGAAATGTTTTGTTTAGTCGGGGTCTTGTTGTTAAGCCCTCCATGGATCATAGTGAAGCTCATTTTACTCCCTGGCTTGCAGTGATCTCCGTCCTGCAGCCTCATAGATTTATAATGGGCCACAGATCAGTGAAGCTACCATATGCTTTTCCCTGCTTGTTCTCTGATCGGCGGGGGTCTCAACATGGAGATCCTCACTAAGTAAAACTTTTCACATCTCACACAATCCTAAAAAAAAGGGTTGAAGTAGCTCTATGAATATAAAACTGGCTGCGGTGATGTCTCGCCTCGGCCAGCGATTTGCTGAGCTGAAGTATGACACACTGGGCCTGGGTGCTCCTATAGATGACAGTCATGTTGCAGTTCAGGAAGGTGGTTGCAGGATACCGGAAGCACAGCAGGAGCACTGGAGGTAAGTATATGTTTATTTATTTTTATACCCCAAACAATGGCCATAATTATAAAAAAAAATCTCCCACCAGACTTCTACATTTAACCCCTTAAGGACGAAGGACGTAAATGTACGTCCTGGTGAGGTGGTACTTAACGCACCAGGACATACATTTACGTCCTAAGCATAACCGCGGGCATCGGAGTGATGCCCGGATCATGTGCAGCAGGTCCCGGCTGTTGATCGCAGCCAGGGCCCCGCCGGTAATGGCAGACATCCGCGATCCCGTGGATGTCTGCCATTAACCCCTCAGATGCCGTGATCAATACAGATCACGGCATATGTAGCATCGCGGTCACTTAAATGGATGATCGGATCGCCCGCAGCGCTGCCACGCCGATCCGATCATCCAGCACGGCAGACGGAGGTCCCCTCACCTGCCTCCGCTGCCTTCCGGGCGTCTTCTGCTCTGATCTGCCTTCCCGCAGACCAGAGCAGAAGATGAACGATAACGCTGATCAGTGCTATGCCCTATGCATAGCACTGAACAGCATTCGCAATCAAATGATTGCTGTAAATAGTCCCCTATGGGGACTATTAAAGTGTAAAAATAAAAGTAAAAAAAGTCAAAAAAAATTTGAAAACCCCCTCCCCCCCAATAAAAACAAAAATTTTCCCATTTTCCCTATTTGACCCCCCAAAAATATTTTATATACATATTTGGTATCACTGTGTGTGTAAATATCTGAACTATTAAAATAAAATGTTAATGATACCGTACGGTGAACGGCGTGAATGTAAAAAAATAATAATAATAATTAAAAAAAAGGCCAAAATAGCTGCTTTTTTATAACATTTTATTCACCCAAAAAAAAATATAAAAAATGTATTAAAAGTTTTATATAAGCAAATATGGTATCAATAAAAAGTACAGATCACCGCGTATGAGCCCTCATACCGCCGCCTATACGGAAAAATTAAAAAAGTTATAGGTCTCCAAAATAGGGGATCTTAAACGTACTAATTTGGTTAAAAAATTTGTGATTTTTTTTTTAAGCGCAACAACATTAATAGAAAAGTATGTTATCATGGGTATAATTTTAATCATACTTACCCAAAGAATACATAACACATGCAATTTTTACCGTAAATTGTACGGCGTGAAAACGAAACCTTCCAAAATTAGCAAAATTGCGGTTTTCTTTTTAATTTCCCCACACAAATAGTATTTTTTTGGTTGCGCCATACATTTTATGGTAAAGTGAGTGATGGCATTACAACAGACAACTGGTCGCGCAAAAAACAAGCCCTCATACTAGTCTGTGGATGAAAATATTAAAGAGTTATGATTTTTTTGAAGGCGAGGAGGGAAAAACGAAAACGTAAAAATAAAATTGTCTGCGTCCTTAAGGCCCAAATGGGCTGCGTCCTTAAGGGGTTAAGCTAAACATGTAAGAGTGGGAGTGGGGGCCATTGTACCCAGGACGATTTATAAACAGTAGCATGCCACTATTGTTTGCCTGTTTTGGTTACTTAAAGAAGACAACATTGGAGCATGACTGCTGGTTACAGTCACGGCCGTAAATGTTGGCACCCCTGAAATCTTTCAAGAAAAAGTATTTCTCACAGAAAAGGATTGCAGTAACACATGTTTTGCTATACACATGTTTATTCCCTTTGTGTGTATTGGAACTAAACAAAAAAAAAGCAAATTGGACATAATGTCAGACCAAACTCCAAAAATGGGTTGGACAAAATTATTGGCACCCTTTCAAAATTGCGGATAAATAAGATTGTTTCAAGCATGTGATGCTCCTTTAAAGTCACCTGGGGCAAGTAACAGGTGTGGGCAATATAAAAATCACACCTAAAAGCAGATAAAAAGGAGAGAAGTTTACTTAGTCTTTGCATTGTGTGTCTGTGTTTGCAACCCATGGCACTGTAGCTAATCTCCCCGGGCGTGGACGGAAGAGAAAGATTGATGAAAGGTGTCAATGCAGGATAGTTTGGATGGTGGATAAGCAGCCCCAAACAAGTTCCAAAGATATTCGAGCTGTTCTGCAGGCTCCGGGAGCATCAGTGTCAGCACAAACTATCCGTCAACATTTAAATGAAATGAAACGCTATGGCAGGAGACCCAGGAGGACCCCAATGCTGACACAGAGACATAAAAAGTAAGACTACATTTTGCCAAAATCCTTTTGGAAAAAGGTCTTGTGTACAGATGAGACCAAGATAGAGCTTTTTAATAAAGCACATTATTCTACTGTTTACCGAAAACTAAATGAGGCCTACAAAGAAAAGAACACAGTACCTACAGTGAAATATGGTGGAGGTTCAATTATGTTTTGGGGTTGTTTTGCTGCCTCTGGCACTGGTTGCCTTGAATGTGTGCAAGGAATCATGAAATCTGAGGATTACCAATGGATTTTGGATCCCACTGTACAACCCAGTGTCAGAAAGCTGGGTTTGCATCCGCAATCTTGGGTCTTCCAGCAGGACAATGACCCCAAACATACGTCAAAAAGCACCCAGAAATGGATGGCAAAAGTGCTGGAGAGTTCTGAAGTGGCAGCAATAAGTCCAGATCTAAATCCCATTGAACACCTGTGGAGGAATCTTAAAATTGCTGTTGGGAAAAGGTGCCTTCCAATAAGAGAGACCTGGAGCAGTTGATGATAATTGATGATTATAGGAAGCCACAGATTTCAGTTATTTTTTCCAAAGGGTGTGCAACCAAATATTAAGTCAAGGGTGCCAATAATTTTGTCCAGCCCATTTTTGGAGTTTGGTGTGACATTATGTCCAATTTGCTTTTTTTCCTCCCTTTTTGGTTTGGTTCCAATACACACAAAGGGAATAAACATGTGTATAGCAAAACATGTGTTACTGCAATCCTTTTCTGTAAGAAATACTTATTTTTCTTTTCAGGGGCACCAACAATTACAGCCATGACTGTATACACAGGTGTATTGTGGTCACAGTATAAAATGCATCATATATATATCATTATATATAATTTAAAAATATTAGTAGGAAGAGGAACCATGTAGTGCAATAAACTCACTGTGAGAAGACACAGATGATGTCCCCTTCTGTCAACTCATACGGCAGCCCACCTGAAAAACAAAAGTAGTGTTATATATCCACAGGGTATGCATAAATGTCTGACAGGGGAAACAGCCTCTGTCTTCGTGCCACTTCAATCCAGTTAAGCAAGGTGGTGACTAAATAGCTGAACATATGCTTGGCTCTCTCCACTATGGGATTTATGGAAATAAATGAGCAATTTTCACAAACGTAGTAATGTCTTTCTGACACACCACCCAGCCATCTGAGGGTCCAATATACTATGCTGACCACCACTACTGCAACAGTTGTCCTAACAAACAAGGCTCTGTGACCACAATGGTTTCCTTTAACATAATCACACTCAATGGGGGAGACTTATCAAAACCTGTCCAGAGGAAAAGTTGCTGAGTTGCCCAAAGCAACCAATCAGATCGCTTCTTTCATTTCTGAAAAGGCCTGTGAAGCAATCGGATTGGTTGCTATGGGCAACTCAACAACTTTTCCTCTGGACAGGTTTTGATAAATTTCCCCCAAGGTGTTTAACTTACCCATAAAAATCCATGCGCTGTCTTTGTAGTCTTGATGCCAAGACACCGAATCCTTTACACCAAGTTTGGCCTCACGAGCATTGAGCTCATTGATCAACTTTACTTTTGTTAAAGGACTGCAGAAGAGTAAAGAAAAGTTATAAGTTGTCACCTATAAATATCACACACACACATATATATGTACAGTGGGGGAGATTTATCTAAAACCTGTTTATAGGAAGAGATCAGTAACAGATCCACAGCATATTTTACACAGCGGATCCACCGGTGACCAGCAGTAATCAGCTGGTACGAGCAGCCACACCGGTACGAGCGAGTCACCGTGCACGTGCGCAGTGTACTCAGACATCATGGCTGCTCTGCAATGTCCGAGTACACTGCAAGTGTTCGCACCGACTTGCAGGTCCGTTTGGCTGCTTGTATGTGTTTGGAAACAGCTGGAGGCACAATATAGGGTTGGGTCACGGGCGGATCCATTATGTGTGACCCTACCCTAAAAATAGAAAATGTGATCTGACTGGTTGCCATGTGGTTGCCATGGCTAACTGCACCTCTCTTCCTCTACACAGGTTTTGATAAATCTCCCCCAACAAAACCAGAACAATCACTATCTGTTCACAAAGTATACTAAATATATGAAAACAAAATGTTCTTATGCAAATGTATGTTATCTTCCTACCAGAATTGCAACAGGTATATTTGAAGTCTGGACTCTGGTCGCAGGGTTGCATTGAGACATTATATCTAGTCAATAAAACTTGCAACATAACGTGACCACTGTCACACAAAATCCAGCTCTGATGGATTTTTGGTCACAGGCTGCATTTAATTTTGCCAGTATTGACTTCAGTGCATGCGTCAGTGACCTACTTGTGACTCCATTGTGAATGGTTTATTTATTTCTACAGATAAATTGCTACTATAATAAAGCCGCACAGTAGGCCTGCACGATATATCACAAAAAAGTGCGATTATTTATCTGCTCCCCGGCAGCAGCATTGTAGTGGCTCTGGTGACAGCAGCCCGACGACAAGAGCTCCTGTGGCGGCGTTAGGAGCTTCTGTGACTGCGGCATGGGCTCCTGTGGTGGCAGCGAGGATTGGCGCAGCAAAACCACCTAACAGCGCTCTTCTACCTTCATTGGTGGTGAGAATTGTCCCCGCAGTCCACGTGACTGCACTCTCCTCCTGTGATTGGCGACGGCGTACAACAGGTGAGGAGGTTAACCCCACCACGGCCGGCCTCCGTAAAAAAATGGCGCAGCCATGCGGCAGGTGAATGAAGCAAGCTCAGGAGCTGAGCGCGCTTCATACTGGCTAATGCCGGCCATCACCGATCCAGATCACAGCGTCTAAAATGCCGAAATCAAGTGTCGGTAGCTCAGTGGAGTTGATCGGGACACAGGTAAAATCCACTGGGTCCGATCAGCTGAGAGGATGGGCGGAGGTTTCCTACCTGCCTCCGGCTTGTCCGATTGGCGCTCTAATAATGCTGGCAGCGTCAGCAGCCAGTAGTAATGGAGCGCCGATAACACTGATCAATGCTGTCCTATGGCACAACCTTGTTCAGTGTCTACAATCACAAGATTGCATCTAATAGTCCCCATAGCAAACTAACAGTGTGCCTCCAGCTGTTGCAAGACTACAATTCCCAGCAGCCTTTGGCTGTCCGGGCATGCTGGGAGTTGTAGTTATGCAAGAACTGGAGACACACTGTTTGGAAAACAGTGCCCTATGGGGACTAATCAAATTGTGAGAGAAAATTTTTTTTTTTAAACAAAAAGGTAATAAATGTTAATAAGCCCCTAGCTTAATAACAAAAAGTTTGAATCCCCTTTCCCCCTCCCATTTTTAAATAAAATAATGTAAACAAATTTAAACATAAATATATGTGGTATTGCCGCGTGAGTAAATGTCAGAAATATTAAATATAACTAATGAAACTGCACGGACAACGTAAAGAAAAAAAATAAAATAACAGGATTGAAAAATTTTGGTTACTTCATATACCAGAAAAAAATTACATGTATTAAAAAGTGACCAAAAAGTCAAAACAATAATGGTGCCAATAAAAACTACAGATCACAGCGGAAAAAAATGAGCCTCATACAGCCCGGTATATGGAAAAATAAGAGATAAAGGGGTCAGAAGATGACAATTTTAATCATAGGAAGAAAAGAACAAAAAACCCTCCCGACAAACCCCCTCTCGGTGCTTAAGGGAATACACATACTCCCTGTGTTCCCTCCCATGTGGCTGCACTGCACAATAGAGCAACGCAAGAACACCGGAGATGGTGGAGATTACAGTATACCCGGCCAGGAGAGTACAGGGACTACAACTATACCCAGCCAGGAGAGTACAGGGACTACAACTATACCCAGCCAGGAGAGTACAGGGACTACAACTATACCCAGCCAGGAGAGTACAGGGACTACACTATACCAGGCCAGGAGAGTACGGGGACTACACTATACCAGGCCAGTAGAGTACGGGGACTACACTATACCAGGCCAGTAGAGTACAGGGACTACATTATACCAGGCCAGTAGAGTACAGGGACTACATTATACCAGGCCAGGAGAGTACAGGGACTACACTATACCAGGCCAGGAGAGTACGGGGACTACACTATACCAGGCCAGGAGAGTACGGGGACTACACTATACCAGGCCAGGAGAGTACGGGGACTACACTATACCAGGCCAGGAGAGAAATACTTAGGTTTCAACACATACCAGTGAATGAAAGCAGAGCAGCATTGAGCAAGAACGCAGAACTCCAACAGCCATCTTGTCTCATCGGACCTCCACAATCATGCTGTGGGTCATCCGATGAGTCTTACAAAGCACTCCTAATGCCTTACATGCCATGATCAGTATTTAACAAGGCATCTGAAGGGTTAATGGCAAACATCAATGGGATCTTGCCATATTTGTTAAGAATCTAGGAGCAAGCAAAAAAAATAAAATGTTAGGAGCCAAGATGCTAGGGCTGGGCGGTATACCGGTTCATACCGAATACCGACATTTTTGGGCTGCACGATATGAATTTTAGCCCATACCGCAATACCGGTTGGGCCCCTCCCCCTTGGGAATGAATTATCAGCCCAGCGCAGCGCTGTCTCCACATCGGGGAACTAATCATATGTTACCCGCCTGCGCTGTTCTGCTCCCCCCCAATTAATTATCAGCCCAGCCAGCGGGGTACTACTCACAGATGTCAAGCACTGCCCTCCTCCTCTTTGTTGCGGGCCGACACCGGCGCTGGAACTCTATAGTGTACGCCAGTGGTCTCCAACCTGTGGACCTCCAGATGTTGCAAAACCAGGGATGTGGAATTCCTATCGCCCGACGCCAGGGACTAGTAGTTTTGGGCGCCGGGCAGGTGAATTTGTCCGCCCCTTAGCCCGGCTTCGGGCAAGCAGGGCCGGACCTGACAAGTGCGGCGGATCTGCAGTCTGTATGGAGCGGGCTCCCGACTCCTGCCCGCTCCGTACTCTGCGGCCTGTGTCCTCCGAAGCAGAGCAGGGGAGATGAGAAGCTGTGTATTTGTCTTCTCTCCCCTGCTCTGCAGACGTGCGGGGGAAGATGAGGGGGCGTGGCTTCTTGCTCCCCGTGCAGACCTGCGTCCTCTGCCTTCACTCCCCCCAGCTGTAGTTTCGGAGAGTTGAGGGGAGGAGGCACGTCTGCACGGGGAGATGCTTGCGGCGCTCACAGGAGAGTATGGAGCGGGCTCGGGATTCCTGCCCGCTCCATACTCTGCAGCCCCCAGCTGTTCTCAGTAGCCGGGGGCCGCCGCTAATAGCCAGCATGCGGCGATCGCCGCGGCTGGCTATTAACCCGCAGCTAATACAGGACATCACCGATCGCGGTGATGCCCTGTATTAACCCTTCAGATGCGGCGATCAAAGCTGACCGCAGTGTCTGAAGTGAAAGTGACACTAGCCCGGCTGCTCAGTCGGGCTGTTCGGGACCACCGCGGTGAAATTGCGGCATCCCGAACAGCTTACAGGACACCGGGAGGGACTTTACCTGCCTCCTCGGTGTCTGCTCCGTGCCGGGATCCCCTGCATGGCCGGCGCTCTCCTTCATCGTCAATACGTCGTCGTGCACGCCGTCCTGTCATCCAATAGGAGTGGTGTGCGTAGCGACGTGATGGCGGCGACGGAGGGCAAAGATACCGGGCAGCAGAGACGTTCCGGAGCGGCGGGGACACGTGAGTATTACCTCCTATACCAGTGGTCTTCAACCTGCGGACCTCCAGATGTTGCAAAACTACAACTCCTGGCATGCCCGGACAGCCAACAGCTGTCCGGGCATGCCGGGAGTTGTAGTTTTGCAACATCTGGATGTCCGCAGGTTGAAGATCACTGTCCTATACTTTATATTGTATTTGGTTCAGAATCTTTTTTTTCTAGATTTTCATCCTTTAAGTTTGGGTGCGTCTTATATGACAGAGCTTCTTATATGATGTAAAATACGGTATTCATAAGTTTCCTACCACTGGACATCTTCTTTAACAATATTTGTCCATTTTCTGCGGGATGCCAATGCATACAATTAACTGAAGCAGGCATGCAGTGCCATTGTACCCTAACGCAGTGTTTCCCCAATCAGTGTGCCTCCAGCTGTTGCATAACTACAACTCCTACCGTTTGGCTGTCTGGGCATGCTGGGAGTTGTGGTTTTGCAACAGCTGGAGGCACACTGATTAGGAAACACTGCTCTCACGTGTCCCATTGTATCGGTGATCTTCATAAGGAATTGTATTCAGACAGTTCAGTCTTCTCCACGAGTAAAAGACCCACGGAACACAATACTGGGGAACTGTACAGATTAATCCCAGAGCTTCAATTGTAAAAACTACAAAATATCGCGTCAAGACAAACTGCAGACCGCCACAACATACACTTACTTCATTTTCCGTCGCACCTATATGACGTCACCACCGTAGTGAAGCCGTAAGAGGGAGGAGCATATGAGTGATTGGCATGTAAGCGGGCCGTCCTCAGAACACGTGATAGAGCCGAAGGAAATGCGTTAAGTGGGATGGACGCTAGGGAGCAGTAGAGAGCAAGTATCGTGCCTGCAGCTTGTTGTTTGTTAGTTCTGTTGTAGAGGAAAAGCAGAGCAGTCCTTCCCGCCAGTCAGGGCTGTGTGCTGAGGCGAGAGCTGCCATACTGCTGACACTGAGGATGTGTAGCAGGGGTTTCTCCTAAGGACATGGAGGAGAGGTGTTTATCTGCTCTTCTCCTCAGGTATACGGGTGCCCTTTCCTGAGCACATGGAGTATAACAAAAGCCTAATAGATTGTTCTGTAATGTCTATGTCAGTGCTTCTCAAGCAATGTGCCTCCAGCTGTTACTGTGCTTCCAGCTGTTACTGTCCAGGGATGCTGGGAGTAGGGTTGCCATCTTTGTTACAAAAAAAATTAAAAGCTAATTTGGATAATTTAATTTATATGTGTAATAGAGATGAGCGAACTTACAGTAAATTCGATTCGTCACGAACTTCTCAGCTCGGCAGTTGCTGACTTATCCTGCATAAATGAGTTCAGCTTTCAATTGCTCCTGTGGGCTGGAAAAGGTGGATACAGTCCTAGGAAAGAGTCTCCTAGGACTGTATCCACCTTTTCCAGCCCACGGGAGCACCTGAAAGCTGAACTCATTTATGCAGGATGTCATCAACTGTCGAGCCGAGAAGTTCGTGACGAATCGAATTTACTGTAAGTTCACTCATCTCTAATGCGTAATCTAAGAGGATGCACATGCGGGGGTGATAGTCCTATTCTGACCCCTATAACTTTATTTTTTGTGCCCCGATCTATAGTTTTGAACAGTACCATTTTTGTTTTTAAGGGACTTTTTAATTGCTTTTTTTTTTTAAAATAAATTTGGTAGTTGCAGATAATTAACCACAACTCCCACCATGCCCTAATACGGCCTGCAGCTCAGCAGCTGCCCCAAATGAAAACTACAGCTCCCAGCATGTTGGCCTACATAGTAGTATATAGTATAGGTCCGTGGTAGAGATGAGTGAACTTAAAGTAAATTCGATTCGTCACGAACTTCTCAGCTCGGTGGTTGCTGACTTTTCCTGCATAAATTATTTCAGCTTTCCGGTGGGCTGGAAAAGGTGGATACAGTCCTAAGAGAGTCTCCTAGGACTGTATCCAGCTTTTCCAGCTCACTGGAGCACCTGAAAGCTGAACTAGTTTATTCAGGAAAAGTCATCAACTGCCGAGCTGAGAAGGTCGTGAGGAATCGAATTTACTGTAAGTTCGCTCATCTCTAGTCAGTGGTCTTCAACCTGTGGACCTGCAGATGTTGCAAAACTACAACTCCCAGCATGCCCGGACAGCCGTTGGCTGTCCGGGCATGCTGGGAATTGTAGTTTTGCAACATCTGGAGGTCTGCAGGTTGAAGACCACTGGTATAGGTCAATGTTTCCCAACCAGGGGTGCATTGCATTGCTGGTATTTATAATATAAAAATACTGGCAGGGTGGCCAAAATACCAGCCAGGTGGCAACCCTAGCTGGGAGTTGTAGTTTTGCAATAGTTGGCGGCACACTGGCTGGGGGGGACTGGTATTATGTAGTTGAGTCCACATGTTGCTGGACTGCGCTAATGTATGGTGTTGTAGTTTTTAGGTTCATGTCAGCGTGGTTTCAGAGGTAAGTCTGGCCTAAAGGTTGGAGGCTCATATATTGTTTTACTTCATAAAGGAGTGTTTGTCAACAAGAGATGATTTCTTCCAAAAACAGCGCCACACTGTCCTCAGGTAGTGTATGGTATTGCATACACTAGGGAGCACATATGCTGGGTGTGGTTTTGCAGCTAAGTTCCACGGAAGTGAATGGAGCCAAGTTGTAATACCACACAAGCTGGGGACAGGTGTGGTGCTAAGGGCTCGTTCACACTGCCGGCGGGCTATGCTATGTGGAGCTCCTGGGTTCCTCTCATCAAATAAACTTTTGATATATTTTAGATTAATGAATGTTGAATAACTTTCCAATAGCATGTTAATGAAAAATATGCTTCTTTCTATTGTATTTTTCCCGATCAGTCCTGTCAGCAAATATTTCTGACTCATGCTGGAGTCCTAAACACTCAGAGCTGCCAGCCTGCTTTGTTCACAGCCAAACAGGCTGTGAACAAAGCAGGCTGGCAGCTCTGAGTGTTCTCCTTTGTGAACAAAGCAGACTGTCAGCTCGTAGTGTTTAGGACTCCAGCATGAGTCTGAAATGCTTGCTGCCAGGGCTGGTAGGGAGACCCCTAGTGGTCATTTCTTCAAAGTGGAAAAATAAATAGAAAGAAGCATATTGTTTAATAACATGCAATTGTAACGTTATTCTGCATACATTAATCTATAATATATCAAAAGTTTTTTTGATGAGAGGTACCCTTTAAGTTTTGGGTAGAAATTTTTTTTTTTTTACCGGCTCACAGACAGACCCTGCGCAAGTTAATGGGGTCCGCCAGGACATGACAGTAGCCGTTTGCATCCTACCACTGAGGAGAGGTGTGGTGCTGTCCCTAGAAGAATTTAGCTCTAATTCTCTCTTTCTGTAATGTTCTCTACATCTATAATGGTTGCAGCACCATAGGTTAGTTGTTTCAGTGCTGCTGGGTGTGACCTTACCCTGAAGGGGTATCAGAATTCATGGCTATTAGATGGGGGTACAGCGCTTGTGCGAATGCTGCAGACTCTTTGTGTTTATAAGGGCTTGTGTGAAAATATAAAAATTGCCTGTGTTCATAAAGGGGTTGTCCGGTTATGTTAAAATTAATCCCCTATGTAATGGTGTAATTAGAGATGAGCGAACTTACAGTAAATTCGATACGAACTTCTCGACTCGGCAGTTGATGACTTTTCCTGCATAAATTAGTTCAGCTTTCAGGTGCTCCGGTGGGCTGGAAAAGGTGGATACAGTCCTAGGAGACTCTTTCCTAAGACTGTATCCACCTTTTCCAGCCCACCGGAGCATCTGAAAGCTGAACTAATTTATGCAGGATAAGCCATCAACTGCCGAGCTGAGAAGTTCGTGACGAATCAAATTTACTGTAAGTTCGCTCATCTCTAGGTGTAATGGAAAGGGGATAAGTGTCTGATGGGGGGGGGGTTCCCGTCTCCAGAACGGGACCAGTCTCTTATTTCGGAGGCCCCTGCCTTCTGAGATGAATTGTTCTTAGGAGTGACTGCCCGCTCCTCTAATCACTGGCCATAGACTTAAAGCGGTACTCCGTCCCTAGACATCTTATCCCCTATCCAAAGGATAGGATGTCTGATCGAGGGTGCGGCACCCCAGACATCCGGTGCACGGAGCAAACTTCGGTCCGTGCCCGATGACTGGCGATGCAAGGTGAAGGCTCGTGACGCCACGCCCACTCAATCCAAGTCTATGGGAGGGCTGTCACGCCCTCTCCCATAGACTTGCATTGAGGGGGCGTGGCTGTGACATCACAAGCCTCCAGCGCTGCACCAGATGCTCTAAACCAGCAGCGGGACCCCCGTTATCAGACATCTTATTTCCTATACTTTGGATAAGGGATAAGATGTCTAGGGGCGGAGTACCCCTTTTAACCATGTGACACAGAGCCTGGAGACTAATGGCTCCTTCACACTACAGAATCTCCGTAGCGGGAGCCAGCAGAACAAGCTGTCACTAGGGCCGCACAGAAATGTAACAGCGCCGCTCTTGTCCTCAGTTAGTCTGGTATTATAGCTTCGTTCCATTGAAGTAAATGAAACCACGTTGTAATACCACACACAACCCGAGGACAGCCGTGGGACTGGTTTTGGTAGAAAATGGCTTTGATTTTCTAAATCTCAGATATCAACAAAAATTGAGAACATTTTACCTTGCAAAATCCATACGTTTTATCTCTTGTCCTAGCACAGATTTTTGTGGTATTTTGTGCAAGTGAAACCTCATTCAGTTTGCACAATAGTTTCTTGTCAGCATAAAATAAGTGACCTAGTATGAATCATACTGTGTGAGCTGCATCGTCCATGAGCTCCCATTAAAGGGGTACTACTGCGGAATTATTTTTTTTACATATCAACTTTCTCCAGAAAGTTAATCAGATTTGTAAGTAACTTATATTAAAAAGCCTTAAAGGGGTACACAACTGCGTCAGCATTCGGAACAAAATGTTCCGAACGCTGGGGCAATGGAGTACCCCTTTAATCCTTCCGGTACTTATCTATTGTATACTACAGAGGAAGTTCTTTTTAAATTTCTTTACTGTCTGACCACAGTGCTCTCTGCTGACACCTCTGTCAGTGTCAGGAACTGTCCAGAGCAGGAGCAAATTCCCATAGCAAAGCTCCCCTGCTCTGGACAGTTCAAGACATGGACAGAGGTGTCAGCAGAGAACAACTCATATTCCTCTGTAGCTTACAGCAGCTGAGAAGTACTGGAAGGATTAATATTTTTTAAAATAAAAGTAATATACAAATGTGTTTTAACTTTTTGGCACCAGTTAATTTAAACAAATAGTTTTCCATCGGAGTACCCCTTTAACCTGGTGGGAATGAAGGGCGTACAGGCACGCCCTTGCATCCTGGTACTTAAAGGAGTAGTCCAGTGGTGACTCAGTGGTTTACAACTTATCCCCTATCTTAAGGATAGGGGATAAGTTGCAGATCGCGGAGGGTCCGACCGCTGGAGCCCCCCGCGATCTCCTGTACGGAGCCCCGACAGCCCGAGGGAAGGGGGCGTGTCGACCTCCGCACGAAGCGGCGGCCGACACGCCCCCTCAATACAACTCTATGGCAGAGCCGAAGCGCTGCCTTCGGCAATCTCCGGCTCTGCCATTGAGATGTATTGAGGGGGCGTGTCGGCCGCCGCCTCGTGCGGGGGTCGACACCCGCTATCTCGGCGGAGAGCCGGGGCCCGTACAGAGAGATCGCGGGGGGCCCCAGCGGTCGGACCCCCGCGATCTCAAACTTATCCCCTATCCTTAGGATAGGGGATAAGTTTTTCACCACTGGACTACCCCTTTAAGGACCAAGGGCGTACATTTAATCCCTGGTCCCATTACTGGGGTTTGAAGCATGTTCACGAGTTAAGCACGCTACAAACCTGGTGGGTCCCGACTATCAGCAGCCAGGACCCAAGGTTAATACCAGGCATCACTGATCGGAAACCGAAAGGAAAAGTATCCCGGCAGCTCAGCGGAGCTGATCGGGACCATCGTGGTGAAACCTGAGAGGATGGCGAGAGGGCCCTTACTTGCCTCCAATCAGTCTTCTGCTGCTCCCAGCCTGCTATGCAGGCTGGAGCACCAGAACACCAATAAGGCTTCTTTCACACTACAAAATTACTCCGTTTTAAAGATCCGAAGTTCTGTCTTAAAATCATCTGTAAAACGGCAGTTAAAAAATCCTATACGGCCGTTTGAAAATCTCATTCTAGTCTATGGGATTTTTACATTATCCTTTTTAACCCGTTATAGCCCGTTATTAAGAACGGCCGTTATTTTGTGACGGAAGATAGTAACATGCATGCAATATTTCTCCCGTTAATATCTTCTATACAGTCCGGTGACTAATTTTCCAGGTGAAGTTCCAAAGAGTGTCTCGGTGGTTTACTTGGATCTTTTATACCTGCCTGTTAGGCTGGGTTCACACTACGTTTTGTCCCATACGGGAGCGCATACGGCAGGGGGGAGCTAAAAGCTCGCGCTCCCGTATGTGACCGTATGCGCTCCCGTATGTCATTCATTTCAATGAGCCGACCGGAGTGAAACGTTCGGTCCGGTCGGCTCATTTTTGCGCCGTATGCGCTTTTACAACCGGACCTAAAACCGTGGTCAACCATGGTTTTAGGTCCGGTTGTAAAAGCGCATACGGCGCAAAAATGAGCCGACCGAACGTTTCACTCCGGTCGGCTCATTGAAATGAATGACATACGGGAGCGCATACGGTCACATACGGGAGCGCGAGCTTTTAGCTCCCCCCTGCCGTATGCGCTCCCGTATGGGACAAAACGTAGTGTGAACCCAGTAGACTGTCTGCATGTTTCCTTTCCCACACACAGCCTTTGTCTCTTGCATCTGAGCAAGCAGTCCTGGTGTGTGACACCATTAGGAGATGGGGTGTGTGCCTTTCCTGCAGGTTCCATGGACTTTCACAGAAACAGCAGCATTTTCTGTTCCTTTTTCTAAGGGTGTAACGTGGTCTGCTTGGGGCATGGTTGTGACACACTGTTGGGTGCTAAGCTGTCTTCCATGCTGCCGGACTTTTGGATGTCTGCATTCTCTTTTGCGTCTGCAGTCTTAGTACCCCACTACTATCATGCGGTAACCATGTTCGTGTCCCAACATATGCTAGGCCACTCTGCAAGTGTAGAGCCCACCTTCCCTTTTATTCGGTGGGCTGTGTCTCGGGCCTTCCTGTGATCTTGTTTCCAACGGTTGAGCACCTCTGTTCTGGCATGGGGCATGATGGGGCGACAGTCGGTTCAGCCCCCCCCCCCCCCCCCTTGCCTCCAGGTATCTGTAATGGGCTCCTGTGCGGGATGGTTCAGATGCCGGCCCTGTTGTCTTAGAAAATGACCAGGATGGCTCTGTTGATGCCCTCCTGGTCCAGGGTTTCACCACGTTGGGGTGTTCCTCTCAACGCTTTGGTTACTGTGGGGGCGTGTACTTCTTTCATTTGTAGTCACGTCTTTGTATCAGTGTCCAGCATCAGTGTCCAGATTTCCTATCTCTCCGGGGACACAAATTAGCTCCTTCATTCCTCAATATGTTGTTGCAGGGTTCCTGGGGACTACATCCACCCGGTACTTTGCCCCCTTGACTTAGGATGGCATTTCCCTGCTCCTATATAGTGCTTAGCACATTTGACCATCCCCTTTCCACAGGGGGTATGGGGTTCAGGGAGCTTGGCATAGTCTGGGCCTGGTTTTCATTGCGACCACCACTTGTTTTTCCCCTCCTCTATATAGGTGGGGTATCTGGCTGGGCCCTTGTTTTTTTGCTGGAAGCAATCAACTGAGCTGCGTACTTTTGCAGCCTGGCTCTCTTCCTGTTTCTTGGTTATCTACTGCTGCTCATGCAGTCTTGGCTCTCTCCTCTGTTGGAGGAGTTAATGCGATCTTGTATGGCTCGGCGTCAGCCAGTCTAGCACCGTCTGTTTGGATCCTGCCATTGCTCTTTTCCTCCCTCGGTGCAATCTCCCTGGAGGGGTTTGTTCCTCTTCGTTTTGTCGGCGTAAGCTGCGCTACACTGACACTACAGTCTTCTGGAGTTACCTTCCCTTTTGTTCCCCCTCCATTCTTGTCCTGACGGGATGTTGCTTTGGTCCGCTTAGACCACTGGGGTCCATGTCTGGTTAGTCTCCTTGTCTTGAACACTATCCTAGTATGCTGTGGCGTGCCTTCTTTTCTAGGTCGGTCCTTCTGGTTCTTTGGGCCTTAGTGACGGTTGAGGTCTCGGGCATGTGTAGCTCTCCTGCCCAGACTTCTGTGATCCCATCGTGGGGTGGTCTTTCTGTACCGCACTTGTCTCGACACAGAAGTTTGTTTCCCGGAGTGTTTCTCGGCCGTTGGGTTTACGTACCCTTCAGGTGTAAGTCATGCAGGAACCTCCATACCCATGTCAGTTGCTCTGGGTTCCGGGATGCTTCTTTTTCAGGGTCTTCTGCTCCTTTTTTGGCCATTTTTTCCTTCCGTGTATGTCTTCCAAGTGACTCAGGAACCTCCAGTTCCCATGTCTGTCTCTCTGGTGTTCCAGGATGCTCCTTTTCAGGGCGTTCCGTTCCTTTTTTGGTTATTACTTTCCATCTCCTCCTTCGGGTTCCATGTACTCAGAGATGGAGGGCGTTCCAGTCATCTGGATTACACCAATCGAACTGATTTCACCTTCTGGGTGCTCGCGGCGGGCCCCTGGGACAGGGATTTTGGGTCTCCAGATGTTTAGGTCATCTATTTTGTGCACCAGGCCTCTCTTGAGCCAGTTTCAGTCTTTCTTTTTCCAGTGGTTTTCTGATCTCCACCTTGTGTGCTCCCCTTCTGCTCTCCCTTGCCCCTTTCCACCATGTTCTCTTGAATTGGCCGACCCAGGATGGGGTTCTTTTGTTGTGCCCTTTTTTTCCATTTTTGTTTCCCAGCCGTGCTAGCCCTCCGTCTGGTTCTGTGTTCCTTGGGATTGATTTCCTACTTTCTGGATAGTTCTGGCCCATCTGGCTTCTTAGTTGTTTGTACCCCATAATTGTAAGCGCTGCGGAATCTGTAGGCGCTATATAAATAAAATTATTTTTTATTATTAGTTGACTTTTCTTATCTCTATCTATGGACCGTAGATTTAGTCTTTGCAAAGGATGGTCCCTTCCTTTTGGCTTCATAGTCAATCTCCATGGACTGGGGATGTTCCTGGAGCTCCGTTTCTGGGCCTCGGTTGTCTCTGGCCTGGGATCTCGTCCGCAGACCTTAGACGAGTGGGTTCGGTCTCTGGACTGATTCCCTTTTTCTAGTGGTTGTTGTTCCCACCCTAAGGGACTGCTTTAGTACGTCCCATCAGTATAGGTGTTCCCCAATGAAGAGCGACCGAGAAAATATATTTTTTTGTACTCCCCGTAAAATCTCTCCTAGCCTTCATTTGGGGGACACCGCACCCACCCATATCTTCATTTTTTATTTTTATTTTTTGTCCGGATGATCTTTTCTGGTTCTTTATCCGTGATTCTTTTCCAGGGTCCTTCAGACATGTCTTTGTTGGCTTCTCCTACTGCTTTGTGACAAAACAGATTACCTCACTTCCAGTGGGCGGGTATATTCTGCCTGGGAGGAGCTGACTTTTTCCTAGTGTCAGCACCACCTAGTGGCAAGAGCATATACCCAGCAGTATAGGTGTCCCCCAATGAAGGCTACGAGAGATTTTACGGGGAGTACAAAAAAAATCTCATTTGTATATCACTTTCATGGCCTTATAAATGTGGCCACTAGGGGTCTCCCTTCTGGTCCAGACTGCATTCTGTCTGCTCAAAAGCACACAGACTTTGGTGTCCTGCTGGACTGGTAGATCAAACTCGTGAAGTGCTGTCTGGTCATAGGTAGTGAATAGCACATGCTCTCTGCCTGTGTATGAAACAGCAAGAGCTATTCACTGCCTATGGCCAGACAGCACTTCCTGAGTTTGGTCTCCTACCAGTCCAGCAGGACACCAAAGTCTGTGTGCTTTTGAGCAGACAGAATGCAGTCTGGACCAGAAGGGAGACCCCTAGTGGCCACATTTATAAGGCCATGAAAGTGTCATGAAAAGGGAGTAAATTAAAAATCTTTATTTTACCTGCTGTATCAAATGCAAAAAAAAACAAAACTGCCCATTTAAGGCTCTACTACTACTACTACTACTACTACTACTACTACTACAGTGACCTAATGTTCTTACTTAAAAACCACTATAGAGACCAATAACATCACATATACAAATGAAAAATTATTGCACCACACCTTAATCACTACAGCCACAACATAGTGACTGGGTAATACCACCATATGGATACTAAATAAAAACCACTGTAAACAGACCAATATTCCCCCATACAATGACAACATAGTGGTGGTCCCTGCTGCACACAGGTACTCCATTCATTCGTGAATCAGTTGCATACAGTGACTCACAGGGGCTGTCCTCACTATAGGGACTTCTTCCACCCTTGAATCATCTCTACAGAATCTGGTTAGGCAGAGAGAAGCAAATGCATGGAATGATGGACAAGGTCCATGTCTTCATACAGTGGATTATTTACCATAAATGGCAAACTTTAGCCTTATCCACACATATTTGCCCTATTGTCCTCTATCTGCTCCTTCCTTTTCTCTCCTCACCTCTTCCTATCTCCAGGATTCCTCTTGATCTTCCCAACTCTCTGGAATTCTGTTTTCCAGTCAATCCGATTTTTATTAAGGTAGAAGAAAAAAGTTTAATTGATCTCTAAAAAACCTTTTATTCAGGTATACCCACCTATCACTGTCTATAGTACTGTGACTGTCACTAAAGAAGAAGCCAACAGTATCATCCTCCTGCCAGTGATTTGCATCTTAACCGCTATATCCTGTTTGTAGGTTCTGTTAAGCTCATTTTTAAAGTGTACGTAAACTCGCAAACATCTGTCAAATGTCAGAGCCCCCCCCCCCCCCCGACTTTGCCCATTCCTGCTCTGCCAGCGGGCTGTATACAAGTCTAGTAAAAGTCTGAGACTTGTTATCTGTGGAGTCTGGCTGCGGAGACCTACATCGGTTCCTTGCATGCTTTGTGTTGTTTGTTTTTTATTCTTTATTGTATTTGCTACTGTTATGTAAAACCATTAAAGTGTTATTTTATTTTAGGAAAACATATCACATAGGATAGGGGAGAAGTGTTTGATCTCAGGGGGGGCCGACCGCTGGGACCTCCGATTTCCTGCACGGCAACTCATCAGTCCCCAAAAGTGGAGCGTGTCTACCCCTGCAAGAAGCGGCACCTACACCCTGTATCTCTGGCTCTCCCATAGCGATACATAGAGGGGGCATGTAGGCTGCCGCTATGAACTGGGGACACACCCTGTTCCTGGGGAGAGCCGGTGTGCCGTACAGGAGATCTCGGGCGGGTCCCAGTGGTCTGACTCCCTGCCATCAGACACTCATCGTTTGTATAGGACAGGGGTACTCAACTACTTTTAACAGGGTCCGCTTTTCCATGTCTGCCATCCGGTGAAGGTCCGAGCTAAACGCTAAGAACTTGTTTACATCTAGCGGCCACAGTGTCATGCCAGAAATAGGCACTGCCTGTTGTACAACATAATTAGTACTTAATAAATCCTACTTGTTCTTCAACTGCCACACACTGTGCCCTTAAATATAATACTGCCACATGCTGTATGCCTAAATAGAGTTCTGTCAAACACTATGCCCCTAATATAATACTGCCATACACCGTGCCCCTGAGTATAATACTGCCACAAATTGTGCCCCTGATTATAATGCTTCCTCACACTATTCCCCTGAGTATAAAACTACCACATGCTGGGTGCCCAAATATTATATTGCCACTGTGCCCTGAAGCTAATTATACCTCTCTGTCCCTTAAAACAATTAATGAGGTGCCCACCCCCCTCATATGAACTGTCCAGCTGTTGCAAAATTACAATTGCCATCCTGCAGACAGAAGAGCATGATGGGAGCTGTAGTTTTGAAACAACTGTAGAGATAAAGGTTGGGAAATTCCTGTAATACACATACAGTACTTCCAGGGCCGGACTGGGAGCAAAATTAGGCCCGAGCATATTAGACTATGCAGACTTTTTTTTTTTTATGGTGGGTGTCGGAAAAGTCAGACACCTATTAAAATTAAATAGGCTACATTTGTTAAAATCCCCTTGGTTTAAGTGGCTCTCCAGCTGTTGCAAAGCTACAACTCCCATCATGCCTGTAAAGCTTCAGGCCTTATGGGAGTTGTAATTTAACAGTTGGAGAGCCACAGATTGGGGTACAGTGTCACCCATCATCACCAAAGAAATTACAAGTGACTCCAGTTCTGATGGGACGGTCAGGAGAATACACAACTGTATAATGACTCGCAGTAGACGTCCTTCTCTGTTGTCTTTTTACTCTACTTCTTCCTCTGGTCTTTGTCTTTCAGCTCCATCTTCTCTTCAGAGTCTGACGCCCGGACATCATTGGTTACTTTGTTAGTAGATCTTCATCCTCTGTATGACAACAATAATCATTATAACCCTGCCAGACATCATGACCCCTAAAAATACTGCCAGACACTGTTTCCTCTGTTTGTCAGAATCCCACCGCTGTACTCCTCCCTAACCCATTTTCCCCTCCTCCTGCAGACCCCTAAGGGCTTCTCCACACTGGATATTTAGTCAGTGGAATATCCACTTGCTGCAGGCACTACTGAAGCCATTGGCGGGAGGACTGCACGGATGTACGCCAGGTCTATAGCAGTCCGACGGAATTCCACCAGCAGAATGCATGTCCACCTAAAGAATGAACATGTTCGTTCTTGGGGTTTACGTCCATTCTGCTGGGGGAATTCCACTGTGGCTATTCCACAGTATACACAGAGCAGCAGAAAACCATTGAAAAAATTTGGACTCTGCTGCAAGCAGATTTCCTCCGGAGGAATATCCTCAATGTGAATGGGCCTTAAGTCCCCCTAGGTCCTCTTCCAGACCCATCTTCCCTCTACCCCCCTGACCCCGAAGTCCTCATCCAGACTCCTCTACCCCTCAAGACCCCTGCATCATCCTTCCTTAAATTTTTCTGTTGCCCCCCCCCCCCTCTATCCCCTTCTGTCCTAACACCCTCCACCTGCCAAGACCCCTGCATTATTCATTTTTTTAAATTATTTTTTATAACTTTTCTGCCCCCCCAAGCCCTATGTCCCCTTCTGCCCTAATACCCGGCACCCCAAGACCCCTGCATCATTCTTCTTTGCACTGTTCTTCCTCCCAGACCCCTTTATCCCCTTATTCTGCCCTAACACCCCCCAAGACCCCTTAATCATTTTTATTTTCACTTTTATGCCCCCCGACCCCCCCAAATTTTATTTCTACCCTAACGCTAACACCCCCCCCAAAGACGCCTGCATCATTCTTAATTTCACCTTTATGCCCCCCCCCCCAAGACCCCTGCATCATTCTTTTCATTTTTAATGTCTGAAGCATGATCTGCTTCAATATGTATCATTTGCAGATTTTGATGTATAGTTGCTGTATTTGTGGCAAAATCCACATTATAAAAATTCTGCCACCTCTAAAAAAAAAAAAAAAAAAAAAACCTTTACAGAGCTCCAAATACCCTACTTACCTTCAGACAGCCATAGACATTTTTTTTTGTTATAACTTAATGGTTATTGAAAATATAAAATAGAGCACATAGTACAGGAGTAAGAACCAAGACCATGAAGTTCATATATTTGTGGATTTACAGCTCAGTGCATGTGTGTTAAACCAGGTTTACTTTAGATTTCAACCGCTTGTGATTATGTCACAATAATGTATATTTATACTTTGTGCTCTACTGTAATGTCACAGTAGTTTATATTTTTATTAGGGATGTCCCGATACTGGTATCGGGACCGATACTAGCCATTTGCATGGTATTGGGGACTCGTTTAATGTCCCTGATACCATGTCCGATACCTGGTGCAGCTCCGCTGCCCCATTCTCCCATCCTCTCGTCCGCATCATAGTGTTCCATGGAGGAGCATGTGACACACACGTCACTCCACTTCCTCCCCTGCGCCCAGCGGTAACGCTATGGAGGAAGCAGAGTGACGTATGTGTCAAATGCTCCTCCATAGGACGCCATCGGGAGGACGGGACAGTAGAGAGGCAGCACCCGGCAGAGGACATCCACAGGTGAGCTGTCTGCAAGGAGGGGGCTACTGCTAATGTCTACAGGGGGAGGGAGGGGGGGGCTGCTGTCCAAATGGGGGGCCCTGCTGCTGTCTAAAGGGAGGCCCTGCTGTCTACGGGGGGGGGGCTGCTGCTGTTTAAATGGGGGCCCACTGTCTAAAGGGGGGCTGCTACTGTCTACAAGGGGGGGGGCGCTGTTTACAAGGGGGCCTGCTGTCTACAGGGGTAGATTGTTACTAATGACTGCCGGGGGGGGGGGCTGCTGCTGCTAATGTCTGCAAGGGGATACTACCTACTATTAAAGACAATCTTACAGCAGAGTCACCTGCACGAACCTGAATTTAAAGGTAGATAGTGCAGGTGACCCGGTTTCTACCGCTGCTCACCATGTGGTCATCGGTCTCGCCGCCAGTGCAAATTCCCTGTTCTGTCCAATGGAGAAGAGAGAAATCTTGGTTCATACTACAGCAGCCGCCTCCATTGTACACAACAAGGACCCACATATCATACGGTAAACAGCGCCAGAAACCGGATCTCCCTGGTGTCAGATTCCCTTTGAAATAAAAGTGCTCGTACTTGGTATCGGCGAGTACTAGAATTAAAGTATCGGTACTCGGTCTTAAAAAATAGGTATTGGGACATTTCTAATTTTTATTGTGAGTTTTACTAGTTCTGTTGTAATTTGTCACAATAGTTTTTCCACTGCATCCCTCTTCATGACGGCACCAAGATGGAGATTGCTCCTCTCATCACTGTAGGGACAGGAAACAGAGGGTTAAAAGGGCCCCTCTCCAAACACACCCCAGTGTTTTTCCTGTCCTGAGAGGGATGCTTGCGGGGTCTGGTCGATCAGGGCCCCTGTCGGTCTCCTTCCTCCTGGTCAAGCAGCCCTCCCGACGTCCCCAAACCAGCGCGGCTGCTCGGGGGGGCTCTGCAGTTCAGAGCAGGGGCAGGTCTCTAATGACGCGCGGGTGTGCCAGTGTAGCTACGTTGCGTCAGAGGACGCGCAGGAGAATCAAGCTGGCGCACGCACAGGTGTTGCGAGACCCGCACCACTAACAAGCAGCTTCTGTAGCAGACCGGGGCATTGCTGTGATGCGGGGATCCCTTAAAGGAGTACTCCGGCGCACACACTTTTTTTCCTTTTATCCCGTCCGGGCTGCAAAATAAAAGAAAACACACTTTCTCTTACCTGCCAACGAGCCCCCGGAGCTCAGGTACAGGTGTTCGGTTCCCCGGGCTGTGTTCTTCTTACTTCCTGTTAGCCCGGCACGTCACATGGAGCTTCAGCCTATCACCGGCCAAGGCGGGACATCGCTGCGGCCGGTGATAGGCTGAAGCTCCGATGTCCCGCCTCGGCCGGTAAGTATGGAATGCCCAAAGTAGATGTACCAATTGCCAAAGTAGGTAAACGTACTTCTCTTCTCTTTTTGAAGGATGCCTGTCGGTTTAAGGATCCCATGGACCGTAGGTCAGAGGGGTTACGGATCCCATGGACCGTAGGTCAGAGTGGTTACTTTAGAGACTGTGGGAGACAGAGGCTTTCCCAATTAAAGCCAATGTGGCCGCTACTTCCATAGCCAGAGCTATGTTTATCTGGCTAAACCGTGTGAAGACCACATTAAAGGGAACCGATCAGATTTTACCTTTTATATAATGCTTGGCAAAGGGTTATTTAGGGTAGAATCTTTATCTTCACCATCCTTGGGGGACGCTTCTGCCCACATGGATAGTGAAGATATGAAGTTATAAACTAGTCACCGCTATGGCCGTAAGTAGTCCCCTGGGCGGGGAGCTCCACTCACCTACTCCCATTCTTGGGCTGGAAGCAACGCCACCTCTGCTTGATTGATGGGCCGCGGTGGTGACTAATCTATAACTTCATATCTTCACCATCCCTGGGGGCAGGAGCGTCCCCCGGGGATGGTGAGGACAAACATTTTACCCTATAAACGCTTTGCCAAGCATTATAGGGTAATATCTAATGGATGATTCGTTCCCTTTCCCCCAGGGATCAGATTAGTTTAATTTCTCCTCAAAGGGGAAAACATTATTATTATTTTTTTTTTAAATCAACTGGTGCCAGAAAGTTAAACAGACTTGTAAATTACTTCTGTTAAAAAATAGTAATCCTTCCCGTACTTATCAGCTGCTGTATGATCCACAGGAAGTTCTTTTTATTTTTTATTTTGTCTGACCACAGTGCGCTCTGCTGACACCTCTGTCCATGTCAGGAACTGTCCAGAGTAGGAACAATTCCCCATAGAAAACATATCATGCTCTTGACAGTTCCTGACATGGACAGAGGTGTCAGCAGAGAGCGCTGTGGTTAGACAGAAAGGAAATTCAAAAAGAAAAGAACTTCCTGTGGATCATACAGAAGCTAAGTACTGGAAGGATTGATTTTTTTTTAATAGAAGTAATTTACAAATCTGTTTAACTTTCTGGCACCAGTTGATTTAACCCCTTAAGTACCAAGGGCATACCTGTACGCCCGTGGGAATTCTAGTCCCCCGGGCGGGGAGCGGGATGCCTACTGGAAACATTCAGCAGGTGCCCCCCTTGCAAAGTGATCGCCGCCCCATGTCGACAATCGCCGCCGCAAATCGCCGATCAATTCAGATCGGCGATTCCAGGTCAAAGGGTGATTGGTGTAGTCTGAGTCGGCACCAATCAACCTTGCCCAGCAGGAGTGAGGTGGCACAATCGTCGTGATTAGTTGGCTGGACTGGCCGACCAATCGCCCATCCTGCTAGGTGACAACGCTGGTGGAGGGAGGGGGTGATCGGCAGTGGGGGGGGGGGGGGGTGTAGGAAGGCATTCCACAGTTCCGGTGTGGCAGTGGTCCCCAGCGGTGGCTTTCGGCGGAGGGATCTAACAGCAGGAGGTAAGTGCTGTTTGCCTCCTGCTGTTGCCTAGCAACAACTCCCAGCATGCACAGCCAAAGGGCATGCTGGGAGTTGTAGTTTTGCAACAGCTGGAGGCACAACAGCAACTCCGCAGTACCGTATTTACCGTATAAATTTTTTTAGCCTAAAGTCTACCTGCGTGTTATACGCCGATTAGCCGCTGCAGTTCAATGATTTAAAGTGGGCACGTCATGATTAGTTGGCTGGATTGCCCCATTGCCGGCGCTGATAGCCTGCGTCTTTGCTATGCGCTGCGAGATGTAATGACGTCACTCGTCATTGCGCCGCGCAATGCATAGCAACGACGCATGGGATGCACACCGGAGGCCTGAAGCAGCGCGGACCCGACCCCAGCAACAGGTAATTATACAACCGGGGATGAGGGAGGCAACGGGGCAGCGGCGCCGGCAATGGGTGCCGCTGCCCCTTCTCTCCCCCTGGCTATCGGCACCGATAGTCAGGGGGAGAGAATGGGCAGCGGCGCAGATAGCCAGCGGGAGAGAAGCTATCCCAGCAGGGCTCTAGACCCCAGGAAAGGCAGGGGGAGAGAAGCGGGCAGCGACTGCCTCTCTCCCCCTGCCTTTCCTGGGGGTGTATCGGGGTATACGCATGCACACACGCACCCTCTTTTTACCAAGGATATTTGGGTAAAAAAAATATCCTTGGTAAAATGAGGGTGCGTGTTATAGGCCGGTGCATGGTGGTTTATGAAAAATTGTGCCTCCAGCTGTTAAATAACTACAACTCCCACCATGTATGGACAGCCAAAGGCATGCTGGGAGCTGTAGTAGTGTGCCTCCAGCTATTGCAAAACTTCAATGCTCAGCATGCCCTTTGGCTGTCGGTGCATGCTGAGCTTTAGTTTTGCAACAGCTAAAGGCACACTGGTTGGGAAACTGTTTGCGACCTAAGTGTTTTGCAACCAGTGCCTGCAGCTGTTGCATAACTACAACCCCCAACATGCACGGACAGCCAAAGGGTACATTCACACGGGCTGGGGGTTACAGAGTTTCTCGCTGCAAGTTTGAGATGCAGCTAATTTTCCGCTGCAGCTCAAACTCCTAGCGGAAAACTTGCTCTGAACCCTTGCCTGTGTGAATGTACCCTAAAAACACTACACTAATACATGAGTAAAAACACTACATATACATGTACCCCTACACTGTTAGCTCCCCGACCCCCAATAAAAATAAAAACAACCGTTACAGCTGTGTTTCAAAAACTGAGCTGCAAGCTGTTGCAAAACTACAACTCCCAGTATTGCCGGACAGCCATTGACTTTCCAGGCATGCTGGGAGTTTTGCAACAGCTGGAGGCACCCTGTTAGGGGTATTCTACATCAGTAATTCCCAATGTCCACCCCTATGCAAATCCCTAATTAGGCCTCAAATACGCATGGCTCTCTCTCACTTCGGAGCCCTGTTGTATTTCAAGGCAACAGTTTAGGGCCACATATGGGGTATTTCCGTACTCGGGAGAAATTGCTTAACAAATTTTGGGGGGCTTTTTCTCCTTTTACCCCTTATCAAAATTGGGGTCTACTCCAGCATGTTGTTGTAAAAACTTCACTAACTTGCTGGTGTTGCCCATACTTTTCATTTTCACAAGAGGTAAAAGGGAAGAAAATAAACTAAATTTGTAACACCGTTTCTCCTGAGTACGGAAATGCCCCATATGTGGACGGAAAATGCTCTGCGGGCGCACAACAAGGCTCAGGAGTGAGAACATTTAAGGTGATTTGCACAGGGCTGGCTGATCGTTACAGCGGTTCTGACATAAGCACAAAAAACACCCACATGTGACCCCATTTTGGAAACTACACCCCATAAGGAACGTAACAAGGGGTATAGTGAGCCTTAACACCCCAAAGGTGTCAGACGAATTTTTGTTAAAGTTGGACGTGAAAATGAGAATTTTATTTTTTTCATTAAAATGCTGGTGTTATCCCAAATTTTTCATTTTCACAAGGGGTAATGGGGGAAAAAATACATAATTTGTAACACCATTCCTTCTGAGTATATAAATACCCCATGTGTGGACGTAAAGTGCTCTGCTTGCACACTACAGGGCTCAGAGGAGAAGGAGCGCCATTGGGCTTTTGGAGAGAGAATTTGGCTGTAATTGAAGGCCATGTACATTTACAAAGCCCCCATGGTGCCAGAACAGTAACCCCCCCCCCCCCCTCCTTCCCACCCACATGTGATTCCATTTTGGAAACTACACCCCTCAAGGAATGTAACAAGGGGTGCAGTGAGCATTTACACCCCACAGGTGTCTGACAGACTTTTGAAACAGTGGTTTCATTTGCACAGTCCACAGTTCCAAAAGTCTGTCAAACGCCAGTGTGGTGTGAATGCTCACTGCACCCATTTTTACATTCTGTGAGGGGTGTAGTTTCCGAAATCGGGTCACATGTGAGGGGGGGGGTTCCACTGTTCTGGCACCATGGGGGCTTTGTAAACGCACATGACCCCCGACTTGAATTCCAGCCAAATTCTCTCACCAACAACCCAATGGTGCTCCTCTTCTGAGCATTGTAGTTCGCCCATAGGGCACTTTACATCAACAAATTTTACAAATTTTGGGGGGCATTTCACCTATTACCCCTTGTAAAATTTGGGGGAAACAGCATTTTAGTGAAATAAATAATAATTTACACATTTGACTTATTTGACTTTAACGAAAAGTCGCCAAACACCTGTGGGGTGTTAAGCCTCACTGTACCCCTTGTTACGTTCCTTGAGGGTTGTAGTTTCCAAAATAGTATGCCACATTTTTTTTTTCTTTCTTTCTGTTCTGGCACCATAGGGGCTTCCTATATACGCAGACATGCCCCCCAAAAACCATTTCAGAAAAATTCACTCTTCTGAGCGAATCGACTGTGCTCGATGAGCACTTTACATCCACATATGAGGTAACTCCTTACACAAGAGAAATTAAGTTACAAATTTTGGGGGGATTTCTCCTTTTATCCCTTGTAAAAATTGAAAAACTGGGTCTACAAGAACATGCGAGTGTAAAAAAATGAAGATTTTGAATTTTCTCCTTCACTTTGCTGCTATTCCTGTGAAACACCTGAAGGGTTAACACACTTACTGAATGTCATTTTGAATACTTTGAGGGGTGCAGTTTTTATAATGGGGTCATTTATGGGGTATTGCTGATATGTAGGCCCTTCAAATCAACTTCAAAACTGAACTGATCCCTGAAAAATTCAGATTTTGAAAATTTTGTGGAAAATTGCTGCTGAACTTTGAAGCCCTCTGATGTCTTCCAGAAATAAAAACATGCCAACATAAAGTAGACATATTGTATATGTGAATCGATATATAATTTATTTGGTAGGTCTATTTTCCTTACAAGCAGAGAGCTTCAAAGTTAGAAAAATTCAACATTTTCAATTTTTTTTTGAAATTTTGGAACTTTTCACCAAGAAATGATGCAAGTATCGGTGAAAATTTACCACTATGTTAAAGTAGGTCACAAAAAAATCTCTCTGAATCAAATTCAAAGGTAAAAGCATTCAAGAGTGATTAATGCTTAACCCCTTAAGGACAAGGCCATTTTATACCTTAAGGACCGAAGCGTTTTTTGCAATTCTGACCACTGTCACTTTAAACATTAATAACTCTGGAATGCTTTTAGTTATCATTCTGATTCCGAGATTGTTTTTTCGTGACATATTCTACTTTAACTTAGTGGTAAAATTTTATGGTAACTTGCATCCTTTCTTGGTGAAAAATCCCAAAATTTGATGAAAAAAATGAAAATTTTGCATTTTTCTAACTTTGAAGCTCTCTGCTTGTAATGAAAATGGATATTCAAAATATATTTTTTTTTGGGTTCACATATACAATATGTCTACTTTATGTTTGCATCATAAAATTTGAGTTTTTACTTTTGGAAGACACCAGAGGGCTTCAAAGTTCAGTAGCAATTTTGAAATTTTTCACAAAATTTTCAAACTCACTATTTTTCAGGGACCAGTTCAAATTTGAAGTGGATTTGAAGGGTCTTCATATTAGAAATACCCCATAAAAGACCCCATTATAAAAACTACACCCCCTAAAGTATTCAAAAAAAATTCAGTAAGTGTATTAACCCTTTAGGTGTTTCACAGGAATAGCAGCAAAGTGAAGGAGAAAATTCAAAATCTTAATTTTTTACACTCGCATGTTCTTGTAGACCCAATTTTTGCAAGGGATAAAAAGGAGAAAATTTTTACTTGTATTTGAAACCCAATTTCTCTCGAGTAAGCACATACCTCATATGTCTATGTAAAGTGTTCGGTGGGCGCAGTAGAGGGCTCAGAAGGGAAGGAGCGACAAATGGTTTTTGGGGGGCATGCCGCATTTAGGAAGCCCCTATGGTGCCAGGACAGCAAAAAAAAACACATGGCATACCATTTTGGAAACTAGACCCCTCGGGGAACGTAACAAGGGGTAACGTGAACCTTAATGCCCTACAGGTGTTTCACGACTTTTGCATATGTAAAAAAAAAAATATTTTTTTTACCTAAAATGCTTGTTTTCCCAAAATGTTTACATTTTTAAAAAGGGTAATAGCGGAAAATACCCCCCAAAATTTGAAGCCCAATTTCTCCCGATTCAGAAAACACCCCATATGGGGGTGAAAAGTGCTCTGCTGGCGCACTACAGGTCTCAGAAGAGAAGGAGTAACATTTGGCTTTTTGAAAGCAAATTTTGCTCTGGGGGCATGCCGCATTTAGGAAGCCCCTATGGTGCCAGAACAGCAAAAAAAAACACATGGCATACCATTTTGGAAACTAGACCCCTCGGGGAACGTAAAAAGGGGTAATGTGAACCTTAATACCCTACAGGTGTTTCACGACTTTTGCATATGTAAAAAAATATATATTTTTTTTTACCTAAAATGCTTGGTTTCCCAAAATTTTTACAATTTTAAAAAGGGTAATAGCAGAAAATACCCCCCAAAATTTGAAGCCCAATTTCTCCCGATTCAGAAAACACCCCATATGGGTGTGAAAAGTGCTCTGCTGGCGCACTACAGGTCTCAGAAGAGAAGGAGTCACATTTGGCTTTTTGAAAGCGAATTTTGCTCTGGGGGCATGCCGCATTTAGGAAGCCCCTATGGTGCCAGGACAGCAAAAAAAAAAACACATGGCATACCATTTTGGAAACTAGACCCCTCGGGGAACGTAACAAGGGGTAATTTGAACCTTAATACCCTACAGGTGTTTCACGACTTTTGCATATGTAAAAAAAAATATATTTTTTTTACCTAAAATGCTTGTTTTCCCAAAAATTTTACATTTTTTAAAAGGGTAATAGCAGAAAATACCCCCCAAAATTTGAAGCCCAATTTCTCCCGAGTATGGCGATACCCCAACTGTTGCCTTGAAATACGACAGGGCTCCAAAGTGAGAGCGCCATGCGCATTTGAGGCCTAAATTAGGGATTGCATAGGGGTGGACATAGGGGTATTCTACGCCAGTGATTCCCAAACAGGGTGCCTCTAGCTGTTGTAAAACTCCCAGCATGCCTGGACAGTCAACGGCTATCTGGCAATACTGGGAGTAGTTGTTTTGCAACAGCTGGAGGCTCCGTTTTGGAAACAGTGGCGTACCAGACGTTTTTCATTTTTATTGGGGAGGGGGGTTGTATAGGGGTATGTGTATATGTAGTGTTTTTTACTTTTTATTTTATTTTGTGTTAGTGTAGTGTAGTGTTTTTAGGGTACAGTCGCACGGGCGGGGGGTTCACAGTAGTTTCTCGCTGGCAGTTTGAGCTACGGCAGAAAATTTGCCGCAGCTCAAACTTGCAGCCGGATACTTACTGTAATCCTCCGCCCATGTGAGTGTACCCTGTACGTTCACATTGGGGGGGGGGGGGGGGGACATCCAGCTGTTGCAAAACTACAACTCCCAGTATGTACGGTCTATCAGTGCATGCTGGGAGTTGTAGTTTTGCAACCGCTGGAGGCTCCGTTTTGGAAACAGTGGCATACCAGACGTTTTTCATTTTTATTGGGGAGGGGGGCTGTGTAGGGGTATGTGTATATGTAGTGTTTTTTACTTTTTATTTTATTGTGTGTTAGTGTAGTGTAGTGTTTTTAGGGTACAGTCACACGGGCGGGGGTTCACAGTAGTTTTTCGCTGGCAGTTTGAACTGCGGCAGAAATTTTGCCGCACCTCAACTTGCAGCCGGATACTTACTGTAATCCTCCGCCCATGTGAGTGTACCCTGTACGTTCACATTGGGGGGGGGGGGGGGGACATCCAGCTGTTGCAAAACTACAACTCCCAGCATGTACGGTCTATCAGTGCATGCTGGGAGTTGTAGTTTTGCAACAGCTGGAGGCACACTGGTTGTGAAACACCGAGTTTGGTAACAAACTCAGTGTTTTGCAACCAGTGTGCCTTCAGCTGTTGCAAAAGCTACAACCCCCAGCATGTACGGACAGCGGAAGGGCATGCTGGGTGTTGTAGTTATGCAACAGCTGGAGGCATACTACTTTGGCTGGGGATGCTGGGGATTGTAGTTATGCAACAGCTGGAGACACACTGGTTTGCTACTTAACTCAGTGTGCCTTCAGCTGTTGCAAAACTACAACTCTCAGCAGTCACCGACAGCCAACGGGCATGCTGGGAGTTGTAGTTATGCAACCACCAGATGCACCACTACAACTCCCAGCATGCACTTTAGCTGATTGTGCAAGCTGGGAGTTGTAGTTACACAACAGCTGAAGGTACACTTTTCCATAGAAAGAATGTGCCTCCAGCTGTTGCAAAACCACAAGTCCCAGCATGCCCATAAGGGCATGCTGGGAGTTGTGGTGGTCTGCCTCCTGCTGTTGCATAACTACAGCTCCCAGCATGCCCTTTTTGCATGCTGGGAGCTGTTGCTAAGCAACAGCAGGAGGCTGTCACTCACCTCCAACGATCCTCGCTGCACCAGGTCAGTCCCTCGTCGTCTCCGCCGCCGCCGCTGCTCCTGGGGCCCCGATCCCAACAGGGGCGCCGGGGATCGGGGTCCCCAGCACCCGGGGTGCACGTCCCGCACCCGCTCACGTCCTCCGGAAGAGGGGCGGAGCGGGAGTGACACCCGCAGCAGGCGCCCTGATTGGTCGGCCGGTAATCCGGCCGACGAATCAGGGCGATCGTGAGGTGGCACCAGTGCCACCTCACCCCTGCTGGCTCTGGCTGTTCGGGGCCGTCGAAGACGGCCCCGAACAGCCTGTAATTCCGGGTCACTGGAGACCCGATTGACCCGGAATCCGCCGCAGATCGCTGGACTGAATTGTCCAGCGATCTGCGGCCATCGCCGACATGGGGGGTCATAATGACCCCCCTGGGCGATATGCCCCGATGCCTGCTGAACGATTTCAGCAGGCATCGGGGACCGGCTCCGCTCCAGATGGTTGCGGGGGGCCGGTAAAACACATGACGTTCTCATACGTCATGTGTCCTTAAGGACTCGGAAATGGAGACGTATGAGAACGTCATGTGTCCTTAAGGGGTTAAAGTGACAGTGGTCAGATGTGCAAAAAAACGCTCTGGTCCTTAAGGGGTTAAAAAAATTCCGGTCATGTACCCCTTTAAAATGGCTACTGGTTTTCTGGTGGATGCCTCAGCCGAATCCGTGAGATTTGCTGCCAGATCCTCTTGTCTGTCAAACTCTGTCCCCCGTGCACTCTGGCTTAAAGCCTGGTCTGGGGACTCCCTGTCCAAAAATAAGCTTTGCTCAATTCCTCTCATCGGTCGTTAGGTGTTCGGACCAGAGTTGGACATGATCTTAGAGGATGCTGCTGATTGATTTAAAAAAAAAAAATTCTGGTAGAAAAAAATATACTAAAAAAACGTAACCCTTTTGTGGTGGCAATCGCCCTTCCAAAGGTACTGCAGGGAAGGGGAAGTCAGGATGTTGGAGTTACCCCAAGGGGAATAAGGGGAAGGATTTTATCCTCCGTTCCAAATTCAACTCACACCACACCCACAAAAAAATGACGGGAGTCAAGTGGGGGGGAGGTCTCTCCTGTTTTGGGGACCAGTGGGCCAGTACAATTTCAAACCATTGGGTCCTACAGGTAAATAAATCAAGACCTAAAAATTGCATTTCTAAGTCTACCTCACAACAATTTTCAGGTCACTTTACTTCCCCCACAGAGTCAGCTCAGCTGCAAAAAGGTGTCCTAGACATGTTGTTCCTAGGAGCTATTGTTCCAGTTCCCTCAGATCAGGAAGGTTGGGGTCATTACTCCAGACTTTCTGGTGAGGAAACATAATGGGTCTTATCGGACTATAATAAACTTAACACCTCAACAAGTGGATAGTCTACTGTCTCTTCAAGATGGACTCTGATTCCTCAGAATGCTCTGATGTGCTTGGTAGACTTAAAGAACGCGTAATATCATATCCCTATTCACCCCTGGTACCAGCAGTACCTTCGGTTTGCAGTAATTCGCCATTTTCAGTACTGTTCTCTCCCGTTCGGGATCTCCACTGAACCTCGAGTTTTTACCAAACTTGTAGTGGAGATGGTCACAGACTTAAGGCAGTAAGGCATCCAGATTTTTCCTTATCTGGACGACTTAATTCTTGTAGCGAGATCTGGGTAAGAGATTCAATGGCACCTGTCAAAGTCCTTGGATGTCTTTGTTTCTGGGGTGGAAGGTTAATTGGGAAAAGTAAAGTCTACATCCCTCCACCTGCAAGATTTTTCCTGGGAATCTCTCTAGATTCAGTTTCTCAGACATACTTTCTCCCAGATGCCAAGAAGGACGCTTTGATTCACAAAGTAGAGACTCTTCAGAAGAGGTCTTGTGCTTCTATCCGGGAATGCATGAGGATCCTAGGCTTTCTGCATACAAGCAGTTGCATGGAGTCAATTCCACTCCAGACCCCTGCAGGTATATCTCCTCTTCCACTGGGACATACTGTGGAAATAGCGAGGACAGTCTTCTCTGCCCAGGAAAAAATTTCCCTAGAAAGATGCTGGAGATGAGGGTTTCTGGTCCCTCCTTGATGTCTTAGGAAGGAAACTGCTATCATATTGTCGGAGTAAATTTTTAGGTGTTTCCCGACAAGATGGTTCTGAAGGGACATAAGAGCCTTCCAAACTGTACGCAGTATGTGTCAGTCGTCCCTAGACAATTTGATTCCTATCTCCTTGGTCACAAAGAGATCTCTGAACTGGTGGCAGGACAGGAGGAATCTTTCGGTAATAGTAGTTTGGTCCTGTTCCCCAGTAGTGACGTTAACTACAGATGCAAGCAGGATAGGTTGGGAGGCGTTTCCCAGTGGGGCTCAGTCCAGGGATCCTGGACTCCAGAAGTAAGTTGGAAGTCTTCCAATTACAGGGAACTCAGGGCAGTTTGGAAGGCTCTTATGTCCCTTCAGAACCACCTTGTCGGGCAACACCTAAAAATTTACAATATGACAGCAGTTTCCTTCCTAAGACATCAAGGAGGGACCAGACACCCTAATCTCCATCTTTCCAGGGAAATTTTTTCCTGGGCAGAGAAGACTGTCCTCTCTATTTCCGCAGTCCACCTGAGAGGGGTAGACAATGTTCAGGCAGACCTCTTGAGCAGGAGGAGGGTGGATCCCGTGGAGTGGGAACTTCACAAGGCCACGTTCAACATGATAGTCCAGACTTGGGGAGTTCCTCAGACCTGTTCGCTACTCGAGAAAACGGCAAAGTACTAATGCTTCTTTCTTTGAACAGGAAGGACTTTCTTGCAGGTCTGGATGCCCTGAGTCAGGACTGGCATTGGAACCTGGCCTATGCCTTTCCCCCCTTTCCTCTTATTCCAGCTGTTCTAAGGAAGATAAGGGAAAGGGAGAGTGATTCTAGCAGCTCCAGCCTGGTCCAAGAGGAACTGGTTCCATCTGTTAGAGACCCTAGCTATTGCCCCTCCTCTCACGCTCCCGGTCAGACCAGATCTTCTACATCGGGGTTCCCTATGGTTTCCAGAAGTAGACATATTCCACCTCTCGGCGTGGATCCTCAGCGGTGGATTCTGAAGCAAAAGGGTCTCTTAGACCCTGTCATCTCAACGATCCATTCAGGGAGGAAGCTTTTCCAGTTTGTGTGTACACTAGCACCTGGCGTAAATTTTATTTCTGGTTGCGGGATAGAATCCTAACATTCCTCTTATCTTAGAGTTTTTGCTGGAGGGTCTTAGTTGGAGCACTATTAAGGTGCAGGTAACAGCGCTATCTAATTTTCTAGGTATATCTCTAGCTGTGGATAGACTAGTTAAAAAATTCATTAAAGGGGCCAGTGTCATTAGACCCAGGTCCAGACCTTCAATACCTAGCTGGGATCTCAATGTTGTCCTATCGGGGTTAACCAAAAACCCCTTTGAACCTGCCTCTGCTGCCAAAATTAAATTTCTTTCTTGGAAAGTTGCCTTTTTAGTGGCCATTACTACAGCCCGCAGTGTGGGGTAAATCCAGGCCCTTTCTATTAGGGAACCCTTTTTTAAGGTCACAGACGAGAAAATAATTCTCACACTGTCCAGTTGTTTGTTTCTCCCCAAGGCGTTTTCTTTTATTCATAGAAGCCAAGAGATTATTTAACCCTTTTTTATTTTATTTTTTATTTTTTTTTCAGAACCCCCAAGAATCAGAAAGAATGTGTTTTTCCATACCCTCGATGTTAGGAGGATTATTCTCAAATACCGAGAAGCTACAGCTGAATAGAGGTCAGATGAGAATCTCTTTGGGGGGTAGGAATAGAGGCAAGAAAGCCTCTAAAGATACAGTTGGCAGATTAAATGTTCTATTTTAGAAGCTTACAAGTCTGAAGGAAAAGATTGTCTCCCTTCAGTTAAAGGACACTCTACAAGAGCGTGAATTAAAGTAGAGGAAACAGACATGGTCGCACATCTACATTTTGTGTTTTGATCTAATTGCTTCTCAGCATAAAAATTCTAAAAGAGCAATTTCTTAATCTTGGGCCGAGAAAGCAGACTCCTCTCCTGACCGGATCTGCAGGGCAGCTACGTGGTCAAGCCTTCATACTTTTATTAATCATTACAGATTGGATGTACTGGCCAATAAGGACTGGCCGTGGTCCCCTCCCTAGAGCTATTTATCTGGTATGGCTCTATTTTGGTGCCGTCATGAAGAAGGATGCAGTGAAAAAAGGGAATTATTTCCTACCATTGATTTGGTTTCCACTAATCCTTCGTGACTTCACCACCGTAACTCCCACCCTATGTTATTGATGCTGGGTTTACTATATCTCACATCCTGGTAGTAATTTGAAAAGCACTGGGGTGTGTGTGGGGAGGAGCCCTCTTAACCCTCTGTTTCCTGTCCCTACAGTGATGGGAGGAGCAACCTCCATTTTGGTGCCGTCATGAAGGATTAGTGGAAACCGAATTAACGGTAGGAAATAATTCCCTCTTATATTCTACGTTCCATTATGGGGTTATTGTGAGTTATTTTCTATTGATGTCACAATAGTTGGGAGTTCATGGGCACGAACGTGAGGGGGGTGTATTAATGGCCTTAATCTTTTTTTTTTGTGTGTATTATAAAAAGTCGCAATTATTTGCGAACTGTAAGTCACCCAATTTTTTTCGCAAATAATCTAGACTTCAAGGAGAACAGCTTGAATGCAGTGTGCAGGTTTTATTTATTAATTAATTAATTAAATTATTATTTTTTTTTTTGCTGTGGTTAGTAATTTAAAGGAGTAGTGCAGTGAAATATTACTTATCCCCTATCCTAAGTTATAGATTGCAGGGGGTTGTCCGACCGCTGGGACCCCCTGCGATCTCCTGAACGGGGCCCCGGCAGTCTGTCGGAAGTGGCCTTTTCGATCCCTGCAGGAAGCCGCTGCCGACACTAGGGTTCGACCGATATCGTTTTTTTAGGGCCGATACCGATAATCTGTGGAGGTTAGGGCCGATAGCCGATAACTTATACCGATATTCCGGTATAAGTTATCGGCTATCCCCCCTCGACACCGCTGCAGGTAATTGATTTAAAGCGGGCGCTTTAAATCAATGCACTGCAGTGGCTTTTGCGGTGCCATAGGCCGCCGCCGCCACCCGCTTCTCTCCCCTACCTGTCAGGGTGGTCCGGGCCATCCTCCCTCCCTTCCTTCCTGTAGTGTCCGGCGGCATTCCGGGTGGAGGGTGCACCGGTCCGGGCTGTCCTTCTCCGGGGGTGCTCTTCTCCACTCCGGGCAGGCTCCGGCCTAGTACACTGCATAGACGCTGCTACGCCGTGACGCCCTTGCGCAGCGACGCACCTGACGTCACGGCGTAGCGGCGTCTATGCAGCGTACTAGGCCGGAGCCTGCCCGGAGTGGAGAAGAGGACCCCCGGAGAAGGACAGCCCGGACCGGTGCACCCTACACCCGGAATGCCGCCGGACACTACAGGAAGGATGGATGGCCCGGACCACCCCCATTACGGGTAAGTTTATTATTTTTTTTTTTATTGACTTGGAGGGTAGGGGAGGGGCCCGACCGGTATAGCGGTATGGGCAAAAATCCATACCGGTATACCGCCCAGCACTACGGTGGGGGGTGCGACGCGGGGGGGGGGGGGCGGTCGCGGTGCGGCGGGTCAGGGGGGGGGGGGCGGTCGCGGTGCAGGGCATTATCAGCAAGGTAATTGCCGATACCGATCATGCCCAAAATCGTGATTATCGGCCGATCATATCGGCCATACCGATAATCGGTCGATCCCTAGCCGACACCCCTTCATGTATCTCTATGGGAAACATGTAGGGGGCATGTCGGCTGCTGCTCCGTGTGGGGGTTGGCACGCCCCCTTCCAACAGACTGCCGGGGCCCCTTTCAGGAGATCGCAGGGGGTCCCAATGGCCGTACCACCTCAATCTATAACATATCCCCTATCCTTTTGTTGTAAACGTTTTTGCACAAAACTTGTCTGCATCAAAGCTACTTTGCTATGTATGAATAATGTGCATCTCTTTGGTGAATGTAGGGAAGTAAACAGTAAAATAACTTTATTTACACAGGCAATGATAAATTACACCCTCCCCCCTTATAAGTCAGTAATTATCCACACAGGGAAATGGAAGAGGAAGTGGGAACTAAATGAAACTAAAGTAGGGCATTTATGTTTTGTATTTTCACGTGATAATGTCTACAAATAGTTTTACGTTCACCTTTTGTTAGTTGTGCAGTCAGGCGAAACTCCTATTTGAGGGTCTGTCAATATAGTAATGTTAGGATATTTTATAGCCCACTGTATGTGATATGGCCTGTATGAATTTAGACACAATAGAAAGAAACTAATAGATTTTGCTACTCTGTGCAATGCAAAGGTTGAAATCAGAGGTGTAATTTGTAGCTTCTGGCCCCCCGATGCAAAATCTGCAACAGGGCCCCATGTGCCAGTTAGAATACTGGTCTCTTATGGGGAAGATGTTCTTTGGGGCCCCCTTAGGCACCAGGGCCCTGTTAAATCGGCAGCAAAAAATCCTTGGTAAATCCACCATATTATAAGCATACCATGGGTTTGAGAATAAGAAAATTAATTTAGTTTTTTATTGATGATTTTATTAATTTCATTTGATAGGGAACCTATCATAAATTTCATGCTGACTAAACAGGCTATCGGTGTGGTCCCTAGCAGCTTCTCTGCAACTCGGTGGGCTTGATTGATAATCTATGACTCTTTGGGATGGTTTCCGGCAGTTTCTCCACTGAGATTTCTCCTTGTTTGGATATAACATTGTTTCCCAACCAGTGTGCCTCCAGCTGTTGCAAAAACTACAACTCCCAGCATGCCTGAACAGCAATGCAGGGAGGAGTTGTTTAGCAACAGCTGGAGGCACACTGGTTGGGGAAACAATGTTATATCCAAACAAGGAGAAATCTCAGTGGAGAAACTGCCGGAAACCGTCCCAAAGAGTCAAAGTTTAGACGGCATAAAAACTGTCAGGCACCTTTTTTAAATATGGTCGGCGATGGTGTAAGGCGGGGTTCACGCTACCAAATTCCCAACCAGAATTCCGCTCAGGCATTTCGTACGGAAATTTAGCTACATGAAGCTTAACATGCAGGTGAATGGGTTCACGGAAAACCTGACCCATTTTCTGTCGGGAATTCCAACCCAAAAAATTCTGCAATGTTCTGGAATCCGCTATGGGAACAGCAATGTCTGCGTGGTCCTAGCCCTGACTGATCCAGTCGGCGCTGGCCACACTTGGAAGCTCCGTTGAACCCATCCTAAGGGTCCATGCACATTAAGAGCAGAATCCCATTGATCTTAAAGGGGAAGTCTAATGCTCCATGTTACTAACAACGTATCCACCTAGCCGCAGGGGCCCCTTGCGGTCGTCTGTACAGAGACCCGACTCTCTCCCCCAGAGCAGTGCGTCACGACCCTTGCCACACCCCCTCCATATCTCTCTATAGGAGAGCCGTTCTGCAATCTTAGGCTCTCCCATAGAGAGTTAGGGAGGGAACACGGTGGGGAGGGTCATGTTTCGGGCGGTGGGTCATGACGCCCCGCTCTGGGAGACCCGGGGCTCCATATAGACGATCATGGTGGGCACCAGCGGTTCGGACCTCCCGCAATCTAAAACCATACTAAAAATTTTTTTTACTAACATTGAGCTTCAGACTTCTCCTTTGATGGGATTCTGCTGCTCTATATAAGTTCCGTAGCAGAACTTTGGACACAGATCTGGGTTCTGCTGAAAGAATCAACACGTCCGTTCTTTGGGAGGAATTCTCAAGAAAAAGCTTATTTAGCCAGTGAGACTTGCAGGGGTTAATTTCCATTATGGTCAAAGCCTTACCCCCTGAGTAGATTTCCTGAGTAGATTTCCTGAGTAGATTTCCTTCACAAACTCCAACTAACTGCAGCTAGTGGTGTGTCTGAGCTGCCATCGGGGGTATACGTAAAGAGGGTATACCCATGAAAAATGCAGAATAACGTAAGAAAAAAAGGGGGGGGGTTTAAGGTTGGGGAACAACACATGCGGCTTGGTACTGAATCCCCTCCCCACCCTAATATAGCAGAGGCTGCAGGCTCCTCCCATAAACACAAGTTGTAACTAACCTTACACCTATGGTCAAAGCCTTATGCCTGAGTAGTAGCCCTCCCCCATCCCTCAATACCACCTAAAATTCCTTCACTAACTACAATTAACTGCGGCTGGTGGTGCGCCTGAGCAGCCGACAGGGCAAAACCAACAAACTTAATAGCTTATTAGAAAACAAGAGATTTAACAGCAGAAATTTTCATTTATGTGGGTCATGGATATAAGTATCGAAACAACCGGACCTTCATCTGCCTAGCCTCTTGATGTGCGCTGGAACATTGTTACAGGATGCCGCAGATACTGCACCTATTCTAAAGGAATGGCCTGAGAATTTAGCAGCATCCAAACCTAGAGATGAGCGAAGTTACAGTAATTCGATTTGTCACAAACTTCTCGGCTCAGCAGTTGCTGACTTAAGCCTGCATAAATTAGTTCAGTTTTCAGGTGCTCCGGTGGGCTGGAAAAGGTGGACACAGTCCTAGGAGACTCTCCCTAGGACTGTATCCACCTTTTCCAGCCCACCGGAGCACCTGAAAGCTGAACTAATTTATGCAGGCTGAAGTCAGCAAATGCTGAGCCTCAAGGTTCATGACGAATCTAATCACTGTAACTTCGCTCATCTCCACTAAAGACTTGATAAGAGAGTGGATGTGAGAAACGAAGACGGTGGTGGTAAGAGCCTTGTGGGGAAATGGTAGGAGAGGGTCAGTAGCAGAAACCTGACTGCGGAATTGCACATATTCCCTGAGCACCACAACGGGGTACCATGCATGTCCTGTAGCAAAGTAAGGAACTATCGAGTTGCTTAGTGAGGTCTTGGAGGAGACCAAAGTAAGTTGTGCATGATCGGAGAATAAGCGCAATTGACTGGCCTGGACAAAACCCTTACTACCTTGTGCAGTAGTAAACTCCCCTAGTCGAAGGAACCCATAAAAAATAGCTGCCTAAGTACTCTACTGCCCACAAGCCTGAAAGGATTCTGATCCAGTAACTCAGAGCTGTTTTGAATAAAGCCCCCGTAATGGGTAAGCTACCTGGTGTGACAATAGGATTCCCCGGTCTTCTGGATTCCCCGGAGACTGGTACGGATAGGATGAGCTGAAAATATGGACCCACCCCCAGGATTCTCTAACGATAAATAGTGCTTTACCCCAGCCAAATAAAACTTGATAGTATTGTGACTTAGAGTGAGGTCATAGTGGCAAAAACCAACAAACATAAGGATAATATAAATGATGCCCCGACTGCCTTGCGGATGTATCTGTTTGAAATTCAAAAACATTTTCCAAACATGGGAATACGCTTTAACTGCTGTACATCAATCGGCCTAATTCAACATCAGGTCTTTGACAAGATGTGCCAGAGTAGCCGTCTTGTCTGCCCCTGGCATGACCTGAAAAAAAGAGATCAAGTTTTTCACAAGATAATGCATCGGCCGCTGCATTTTTCACACCATCATGTTCACATGAAAATTATACATCAAAGATAACCAGAAGTTTTCTGGTAAAGCTCATAATAAGCGTTGATCTGGATCTGCTTTTGGCCCCAAAAGTAAGCTTGGTTGCGAAGTAATATAGCCCTTGCCATTGAACCTTATACCATTTCCAGAAGTCCGGGAGGATACTCAAAACTTAAATGCGTTGGTGACATCCGCCTTGGAGAGCTACGCCCCCGCACCAAGCTTGACGATAATCTGTATGGCCTGATCTACCAAAGCGTATTTCATAGAATACTCCTCCGATGGCACCAGAGCATTAACACTCGGAATGTTGCAGGAATGACAGACAGACAAATCGGACACTAAACGTTTTTAATTTGAGAGTTTACCGACAACCACACCAACTGGACTGATTCTCCATGTGTCAAATGGAATTTCCGAGAAGGGGCTGATCATATACCCCTTTTGAACTTCCGCCTGGATTAGTGTGGGGACTGCCTCTGGATCTCTGCCCGCGGACTGTAAATTGTGACATGAATGAGATTGTTGTGGCAATGCCACCACTCCCGTATGGAATCAAGACTTGAAGCCCTGCAACAGCCACTGCACCACTGATTGGTCAGGGTGAGACTGTAAGAAAGCTGCCAGGGCTTCCACATCCACCACACCTAGTCAGGAACCCTTCTGTGAGCACAATGGCCCTCATTTACTATTCTAAACCCGACCTCTTTTGTCAGGTTTTTTTGTCGCATCTTTGTCTGCGCCATGTCGCAGACATCGTGCGCCAGTCTGCGACACGATGCAACATTTTTTCCCGACGGACCCGATGTGGATTCTCCCAAACCCGAAAAAGGGGCGTAACCCGACCTTTCTGAGCTTTCCCACGTATTTATAAAGGTTTCCAACCCGAATTTGTTGTATTGTTGTGGATTTTTTCCCGACAGCTCAGAGGAGTTGGAAACCAAAACCAACAAAACCCAGTGCGACAAACAGGGAGCGACATAATAATAAATACCAGGGGGAAAAAGCAGTCGGGTAAGAAAGCAAGATAGACTTACAACCCGATTTTCTTAGTAAATGAGGGCCAATGACTTGGAATGAGCCCTAAAACACTGGGAACATACATGCAGGAGCCTGCACTGAGAATAGTTGCAGGAAGACCCTTTGTAATTGTTACATACTTAATATATTTAATGGGTCTACCCAACTTATCAAGACCCGGACCTGCTCTATGAAAAGAACTGGCAGTGGTACTTGGGCTCTTGGTACCACTGGTGGAGGCTTGTGAATTAACCTGACCACACCAGGTACTGGTATGGGCAATAGAATTACAATTAGCACAGGCCGGAGCCTTGAGACCCACAAGATGGTGGCAAAATAGTTTGGTATCCATCACAGCCCAGTTAGTAGTATGCTGGAACTGTGACAGGGCTGCCACAGCCTTAGCTGCAAAAGGCAGTCGTAAAATGCGAATCCGCCATACTTGTGCCCCAAATTTCTTAAGTTTGTATAAGTAGATGTCCAGCTCCTCTCTGCGGTGAGGATGTACAGAACAAACAACATCCCGGTAAAGACTGAAAGCAAGCATGAATTCAGGCCAATTTCCGATTGTCTAATATCTTTACTCTTCAGGACTACTGAAACCTCACCACAGGCAATAGTCTTGCTTTCAGCAAGATCCTGGGAAGCTATTAAAAGTGACACAAGATTAATGTATTTCCCTTCCAGAATATCTTTCCGAATTCTCTGTGGTATGAAATGCGCTGGCAACACATGCAGAGATTTAACAGTACCTGAAACTGAAGCTTGAACTGCACCTGAAGCTTCACTCATACTTGCTGCTGGTGTCTGATAGCAACACTGGGGAAGAGCTACCGCTGCTGTATCTGGAGTTGTTATGGGAACAACCGCCGGAGCAAATTCCACCGCCGGAACCCCCGCCACTACTGTCGCCAGAATCCTGGATTCCATAGAATCCAAGTGATTTCTGACTTCTACCAACGAGTTGGAGAAGCCACTCATCATACCATGTAATTGGGTCAAGGCTGTCTGAATAGACGAAAACCGATCCACTTGTTGACTGGGACCCGGAGCGTCCGACATCATAATTCTATATAGTTCAGCCTTTCTGGTGGTTGCTGGGAAAGGCACCCCTCTCCTACATAATTCTGCAGTAATTTTCGGAATAGTCCATGCCCTGTATGATGCTGAACTACCTTGCTCCGTGCCTCTGGAGTCTCAGGAATCGATAGCTGTTCATCGATGTCCGATTTGTGTGATATCTTCCTAAAAAAATAAATTAAATTAAAATATCCCGCAATGAGCCTCCCGACAATACATGATGAGAGAAAAATACCTGAAGTTATGCATGACCATAACCGTGAACCCGAGGTGCTGATGTGAATGAACACTTGGTAACACTTACTAATCCAGCTTTCATACAATAGCTGAACCTCTCACAAAGTCATCCTAATCCTAAAAGCAAGAACACTGCCAGGCGGAACAGAAAAAATGCAACCCGAAAACCAGGACGAAATTCACCTGCCTGCCCCCTGCGACCTTACCAGGAGACAGCTATCTCGAGCCCCGTGGAGTCACAAACCATACGAGCTACCGGAACTGACCACACCATTAGCTTGCAACCAAATGAGAATTACCGCAACTGCAAGCCAGGGAGAACCGAACAATACTCAAAGTGAACTCCTGAATATACACCTAGCCTGTAGCAGAGACAGGACTTTGGAACCAACACCTAGTGAGGCCACTAAGTGTAAAATACAACCTTGTGAAGCGACAAACAGCCTACCAACCCTTGGCCGAACCCCCCCCAACACGTTCCCAGTCCCCTAACTTACCTTATCTCAACAGACCCAGGACCTACATAAGCCACATTATCCTTGAATCCTGCACACCTTAGCCACAATAGAATACCAAACCCACCTGTAATCCAAACAATATGACGAAACCACCAGGGCACTGATAGGAACCTGAGCAACCTGGATAATGAACGAGTCTATGAGCACCTGACATATAAATAACCAGACTTGACCACCAAATCAGTACCTGTGAAACTTTTATCCGAAGAACCTGAGAAGCAACATAGAGAAATGAAACAGACAGAGCAGATAAACTAACTACCTCTGCGGATGGAATTTAGCAACAAAATGCCTCTTTCCGTGATGCCCGCTATGGGGCACAGCCAGATTGGTGCTTTCCGTAATCCTGGCCTCCCCCTCTTCTTGGCCTGTCTGGATGTGGCAGCCAGCGCCGGCCCTTCCGGAGAGCCAGGTGGTGGGGCCTCAGTCCTGGATATAAGTGCAGGTTCACACTACGAATGTGTTTTATCAGTGTGTGTGTATGCATGTTTACCTTAGCACATTCTCGTGCACGGTTTTTGTGTTAACACTTTTTGCTTGCACTTGGGTGACTTCAGCCCTGTTAAAATAGGATGTTGATGTAGAAGACTGTCCGGGCATGCTGGGAGTTGTAGTTTTGCACCAACTGGAGGCAGATTGATGTATTGACTCAGCACGTTACCCCCCAATGGTGCCCCTGCCTGTCTGTGCAGTATACACTTTCATCCTATTTTGAGTTTCCCCATGTGTTTGCTCCATGGGTGGCATAATCCTCATGTAAACCCAGCCTCACCCTGAGGAGTATGTGGACACTTACAGAATCAGCATCTAATCCACACCAAATCTGCATGTGTGAACATACCCAAACTCCAGCGATAGTTATCAGTTAATTCATATAATAGCTCCTAGGAATACTGAGAGCAATATGAACGATATTTAACCCCTTCCTGCAGAATGACTTATATAAACGTCAGAATGCAGGAACTAGCTGCATAACCTGATGTTTATATGTCATTCAGTTAACCCGGCGATGCGCGGCATCGCATGGGTTAACAGGCAGAAGTCATTATTCTTCATTGGGTCCTCAGGGCTATAAGGTGGACACTACGTTTTATGAGGCGACCTTGCTGTACAGCCCTACACTACCAGGCCTGCTTTCCCGACTTTATGCCCACCTGAATGCCCCTCCTGCTGATACGAAATTGCGCTTCATGGAAGCTTGGGAATGTGACCTGCACGTGACCCTATGTCCCAGTGACATGCTTGTTGTACGGCTGTCAGCAAGGGCAGCTGGCAAGTCTCCTTAATGGAGACATCTATTAAAATTCTGCACAGAATCTATATGGCCCCCTCTAGACTGCACTCAATTTATCCCTCAGTATTTACTCTATGCTTTAGAGGATGTCGAGTTGTCTGTTCCGTGCACCACATTTGGTGGAGCTGCCCTAAGGTGGCGCAGTTGTGGAGGAGGATTCATGTGGTTTTGGTAGATCTGTTTGGTGACCGCATGCCCAGTACCCCATCCTTTTGTTTATTAAGCAATAAACCTAGTAGGATGCCGTTCCGTACTTTTCGGATGGCCCAGTTCATCCTTATGGCTACCAGGATACTTATAGCTGCCCAATGGAAATCCCCGACTTTGTCGTTCCAAAAGGTCATTTGACAAGGTTAATTTTGTAATTCTTTGTGAAAAGCTATCTGAAAGTAAGGTGGAATGTTTTGATAAATTATGGGAGGAATGGATAACTTCTTATTGTCCTTCTATGCAAACTTGCCTTTCTCTCTATTAATCTGGGGGAGGGGATGGTTTCCCTATTTTTCTGTGTGCTGAGATTCCCTGTTCGGCTATGGCCGGTCCAGATATTGATGTGTACTTTTGCTATCTTTTGTGTACGCTACACTTCCTGTACAATTTTTGAGTGCTGAGACGATATTGCCTCCTAGTTATAGGTTTTATATGTTTTCTTTGTTCTTATGTAATGTTATGCCCGTTAGGGCACCATTGCCTTTTTGCTTTTGCCTTCTGTATCGCTGCCATTACTCTTTTCAATAAAAGATTCTTGGTTTGACTGTTAACAGGCAGAAGTCCCACTGTTACCGGCGGGAGACAACTTTTGCAAGCCACCCCAGGACATTTGTGAATGGTCCTGGTCAGCGATCATTGTGATTGGCCCCTGTGGACCAATCAGTGTCTCAGCTGACTGGGGGGGGGGGGGGGGGGGGTTGAAAGTTCAGATCCCTGTTGCAAAAAGTTGTTTTTTTTTTTTTTTTTTTTTTACACTAATTTGCTGGTGTTGCCCCATGCTTCCTATTTTCACAAGAGGTAAAAGGAAAAAAAAAAGACCCCCAAAATTTGTAACATATTTTTCTCCGGTGTACGGAAATACCCCATATGTGGACGGAAAATGCTCTGCGGACACACAACAAGGCTCAGGAGTGAGAACATTTGAGGTGGTTTGCACAGGGGTGGCTGATCGTTACAGGGGTTCTGACATAAACACAGAAAAAAAAAACATTTTGGAAACTACATCCCATAAGGAACGTAACAAGGAGTATAGTGAGCCTTAACACCCCACAGGTGTTTGAATAATTTTAAAGTTGGACATGAAAATGAAAAAGTACCATGGTGCCAGAACAGTGCCAGCCACAAGTGACCCCATTTTGGAAACTACACCCCTCACAAAATATAATAAGGGGTGCAGTCAACATTTACGCCCCACAGGTGTCTGACAGAATTTTGGAACAGTGGTCCGTGAAAATGAAAAATGTAAATTTTAATTTGCACAGCCCACTGTTCCAAAGATCTGTCAAACGCCAGTGGGGTGTAAATACTCACTTCACCCCTTATTAAATTCTGTGAGGGGTGTAGTTTCCAAAATGGGGTCACATGGGGGCTGCCACTGTTCTGGCACCATGGTGATTTGTAAATGCACATGGTCCCCGACTTCTATTCCAAACAAATTCTCTCTCCAAAAGCCCAATGTCGCTCCTTCTCTTCTGAGCATTGTAGAGCGCCAGCAGAGCACTTTACATGCACATATGGGGTATTTCCATAATGGTGCTACAAATTTTGGGGGGCATTTTCTCCTATAACCTCTTGTAAAAAATGGTAAATTTGGGGAAAAAAATGCTTTCTAGTGAGAAATTATTTTTTCATTTACACATCCAACTTTACCTCTCTGGACCCCTTGTCACGTGCCTTGTGGGGTGTAGTTTCCAAAATAGTGTGCCATTTGTTTTTTGGTTTTGTTTTGTTTTGGTTTTTTTGCTGTTATGGAACCATAGGGGCTTCCTAAATGTGACATGCCCCCCAAAAAAACTATTTCAGCAAAACTCACTCTCCAAAATCCCATTGTCGCTATTTCTGTGAAACACCAAAAGGGTTAACACACTTTCTGAATGTCATTTTGAATACTTTGGGGTGCAGTTTTTATAATGGGTTCATTTATGGGGTATTTCTAATATAAACTGAACTGGTCCTTGAAAAATTCCGATTTTGAAAATTTTGTGAAAAATTGGAAAATTGCTGCTGAACTTTGAAGCCCTCTGATGTCTTCCAAAAGTAAAAACAACTTTATGATGCAAACATTAAGTAGACATATATTGATTAATGTATACAATATAAATTTTAAGTCTATTTTCCTCACAAGCAGAGAGCTTAAAAGTTTTTCATGAAATTTTGGAATCTTTCGCCAAGAAATGATGCAAGTATCGACAAAACTTTACCGCTAACATAAAGTAGAATGTCAAAGAAACATTCGCTGAATCAAATTCATAAATAAAAGCATCCCGGAGGAAAACTGTCAGCTTCTCCCCTCCCCCCCACACACACACTAACTAGCGGTAATGGCTGGTAGTGCGGGGGACGCTGATCAGTTTGGTGCTTACCGTGCCTGGATCTGCTGCACCGTTCGGCTCTTCGGTTTTCTATTTTCGGGATATGCTAATGAGGTGCTAACTGGCACTGACGGGGCTAACTGGCACTCTGGCGTCAGTGCCCCCGGCTGCAGCCCCTCCCAGTTCATCAATATTCCTCCGCCTCTCCCTCTTCTCCCTGCTCTGTAATGAAGAGAGAGGAGGAATATTGAGGAACTGGGAGGGGCTGCAGCCAGTGCATTGCCGTGGAATGAGATTTGCCATAGAATGAGATGCTCCGCCTCCATCACAGCCTATTGGCTCTCTCTTGTCACGTGACATATTTAAACCTTACGCATCGATGCGCACAGTAGTGTCAGTTTGGCTATCACAGGGAGAGGGTCTCCTCACCCTGTGATAGCTGAAGCTGTACGGAGCTCTCATGGCCTCTGTGGCCCGACAGAAGTTCACACATGTACGCAGCTCATACGGCTGCCTCATATACATTTACTGTTGATCCACAGCGCTATCGGGATCCCGATGCCCGATGGCGCTGTCATCAGGATCCCCACGCCCGCAGCTCTACACCCCGTCCCCCGCATCTCTACTCCCCGTTCTACGCAGCTGTACTCCCCGTCCCCCGCATCTCTACACCCCATCCCCCGCATCTCTGCACCCCGTCCCCCGCAGCTCTACACCCCGTCCTACGCAGCTCTACTCCCCGTCCCCTGTGAACGCTCAGGGAGCGATCCACAGCGCTATGGGGATTCCTACGCCCGATGGCGCTGTCATCAGTGTGCGTCCCCACGAGCGCCCCATGCCCGCAGCTGTACTCCCCGTCCCTCCGTAGCTCAGGGAGCGGGGAACAGAAAGTAGAGCATCGGGCGCAGGTAAAGTAGTACTGCGCATGCGCAGCACTACGCGAATAACTTAACCTGCGCCCGATGCTCTACTTTCTGTTCCCCGCTCCCTGAGCGTTAACAGGACGGGGAGTAGAGATGCGGGGGGCGGGGGACGGGGAGTAGAGCTGCGGGCGTGGGGCGCTCGCGGGGACGCACACTGATGACAGCGCCATCGGGCATCGGGATCCCGATAGCGCTGTGGATCAACAGTAAATGTATATGAGGCAGCCGTATGAGCTGCGTACATGTGTGAACTTCTGTCGGGCCACAGAGGCCATGAGAGCTCCGTGCAGCTTCAGCAATCACAAGGATAGGAGATCCTCTCCCTGTGATAGCCAAACTGACACTGCTGTGCGCATCGCTGCGTGACGTTTAAATATGTCACGTGACAAGAGAGAGCCAATAGGATGTGATGGAGGCGGACCATCTCATTCTATGGCAAATCTCATTCCACGGCAATGCACCGGCGGCACTGACGCCAGAGTGCCAGTTAGCACCTCATTAGCATATCCCGAAAAATAGAAGACTAGAGCCGAACAGTGCGGCGGATCTGACAGTTTTCCTTTTAATGCTTATAGAGACAGGGGTCAGATGTGCAAAAAATGCTCTGGTCCTTGAGGTGAAAATGGGCTTGGTCCTTAAAGGGTTAAGTGATTGTTGTAATCCTTGTTCTCACACTGGGGGGGCAAATCGCACTGTGTGCACGGGGTCTCCAGTCACTTGTTGTTTACGGTGAACCTGCTGCTGTCGTCACCGGCTAATCTCCTCCCCGCGTCACATGGCCACTGCAGCGATTGTCACTACTTTTTTTTTTTTTTCCAAGGGCCATTCTGATCACATGACTGTTTCCATGAGCGGTCATGTGACCTAGGCAATACCATTGTGAGCAGCGGAGGGAGTGCAGTTGTTTTTCTGTATTGTGGATGCTGGTGGGATAGAATTATAGAGACCGGAGGGGGGACGCGCGATAAGGCAGTAGACTATGTAGGTGTGTGTAGCCGTGTGTGCGGAGGAGAGCCGTGTGAGGCGGGATACAGCGGACGCGCAGGTTCAGGGCTCCCTGAGATTGTGCAGGTCTTGCAGATTTATTATCGCTATTGCTGCTGCGCTCCTGAGTCAGCCTGTTGTGTACAGATAAAGAGGGTAGAGTGCAGCGCGGAGACCAGAGCGGGACACACGGGCGGCGGAGCGGGACACACGGGCGGCGGAGCGGGACACACGGGCGGCGGAGCGGGACACACGGGCGGCGGAGCGGGACACACGGGCGGCGGAGCGGGATGACGCTGAAGTTCGAGCGCTCGGAGATCGTCCGCACTGACGGCCCCAGCATGAGGTCCGCGCTGTCCGATCTCTACCTGGAGACCCTGCTGCAGAACCGGGCGGCCACCCAGGTGAGGACGGAGTGAAGACGGATGCTCTGCAGGACGATCTTTGCCCGATCTTATCTCTGAATTAAAAATCCTTACTCACAAGGTGTAAAGGGCAGATGTAGTGATCAGCATCGTCTGCTGGGGAGGGGGGCTGACCCTTGTTCAGGCCACCATTAATGGCTTCAGGATCTGGGTTGGTTTTTGTGTAAGTCTTCCAGGTTGTACAAAGGCACACGGTGGGCAAGCAAGGGTTAATGCCAACCCCCCATAGACATTGAGGGGAGGAAAAAAAAATATACACGACAGACAAGCAAGAGTTAAACCCCCATAGAGGACAAAGAGCCATCACTAGCTGTCACACTGAAAGGAAATGCCCCATTGTTCCCTTGACAGACAAGGATGAGCCTTCTTTTTATTGCAGGTTTGTAGAAGACTCAAGGGTCTAAGGCAGTGTTTCCCAACCAGGGTGCCTCCAGCTGTTGCAAAACTACAACTCCCAGCATGCCCGGACAGCCTTCGGCTGTCCGGGCATGCTGGGAGTTGTAGTTTTGCAACAGCTGGAGGCACCCTGGTTGGGAAACACTGGTATAGGGTGCGTTCACACGCTAGTAACTTGCAACGGGTTTTCCATTGCGGCAATCCTTCTGCGAGTTACACAATAGTGTCAGATTTGCGGACTGTCCGCAGACCCATTCAAATGAATAGTAGCGTAACTCGCAGCGGGAAACCTAGTTACTAGCGTGTGAACACACGCGCTGATTTTTTTAGCGGGTTTTCCGCTGTGTATTTGAAAGTGGGCGGGCTCTTCTCGACTGTCCGCAGCAGATTTTCCGCAGGCGAATTTACGCTGCGGAAAATCCGCCACAGTCCCTACGGACTTCAATGGGGCTTGCGGCGGACTTTTCGTAGTGTACATTCCGACGTGGAAAATCTGCTGCGGAGAAGAGCCCTCCCACTTTCAAATACGCAGCGGAAAACCCGCTAAAAAATCCTTGCATGTGAACGTACCCATAAGGTGTATTTCACCTGAAGTTACCTGTCCAGGCACTGTCCTGATCAGTGGGATGTCACAGATCCCAAATACAGAGTATTCCAAGTCAACCGTGTGTGTGAATCTGTTCTTTCTGTGGAGCTGACACATTGCTGAGCACTGAGCTCAGGGCCCCATAGAGAATAATCAGTCAACTTGTTCCATTGAAATTTTGTAGTGTGAACGAGGTCTAATGTGTTGAAGAGAAGTATCAACCATGTTGCATTAAGCTGCCCAACCCTTTGTCTGGTGGAGTGATGAGCTGCCATTAGAGGAGCCTGGCAACAGCTTTCCCCTCCTCTCTCCATTGAGGACACATGAATGCTCATGCGTATCGGAGATCAGGAGAGAGCTATTGACTGCATGGCTACCCTCTAGTGACTTTGCATCTGTAATAGGTGACAATCCATGTATTGTCACAGCAGATTTTTTATTTTTTTCTGCAGTAAAAAGCCGCTACAAATTTTCCATTGTATGTGGGCGGATTTGTAGAAATTCCATTCTAATGCAGGTGATTGCTGACAGAACATATTCTGCAACAGCTGGAGAACCACAGGTTGGAGACCATTGTTATCGATTAGCAGCTGTAGAGATGTCCGGCTGCAGACGGTTTTCCTTTGTTCTGTCCGTCTTCCTCCAAACTCTCAAGCAGTCAGCTGGCGGCTTCACATCAGTATAGTACAGCACATTTTTATATCAGGTATAGCCGGTTGCCCAAGCCCGATCATGGTTCCTTAATGCAACTCCTAGGCTGCGGTGTGTTGGGTCTGGAAACCAGCAGTTGGGCCAGGGCACTCCACAATGGGCCCATGATACTTATGTGAATCTGGTCTCATGTATGTGATTTCTATTTTTTTTTTTTTTTTTGTATGGACTTAAACTGTTGTGTTTTCAATGATTGTGCTTAACACCCAGGAAAAGGGGCTTTCACATAGGGTTGGGTGGTATGACCAAATGTGTGTATCACTGTATTTTTGTAACTTTTGGCAGTTCCACGGTATATAAAGGTATTTCCTCCTCCTCTGACTGCCCCCCCTTCCCAAATTATCAGCCCAGCGCTGCCCCATTGGGGTAAATAATCACATGTCACCCGCAAGCACTGCCCTCCTTGTCCTGTTTGTTGCGGCCACCGGCGCTGACACTCTATACTGTATCCCTATGCCCAGGCTGCAAAAGGTAAACAAAATAAACTAATGCATGTAAGGTAAGAAGCTGGCTTCTTACATGACAGTGGGCTCAGCCTATCACCATCCGAGGCGGAACATCGCTGGGGCCGGTGATAGGCTGACGGCTATCCGGTGTTCCCGTCCCAAAGAAGCAGATGAGGCCGGTACCTGACTAATGGGAGGTGAGTTAAAGTTTATTTTGTTTGCAGCCCGGGCATAGGGATACCGCACAGTATAGAGCAGTGGTCTTCAACCTGCGGACCTCCAGATGTTGCAAAACTATAACTCCCAGCATGCCCGGACAGCCGTTGGCTGTCCGGGCATGCTGAGAGTTGTAGTTTTGCAACATCTGGAGGTCCGCAGGTTGAAGACCACTGGTATAGAGTGTCAGCGCTGGCGGACGCAACAAACAGGAGGATGAGGAGGGCAGCGCTTGTGGGTGACGTGAGTACTTACCCTGTTGGGGACAGCGCTGGGCTGAAAATTAATTGGGGGGGCAGAACAGTGCTCGCAGGTGACATGTGAGTAGTTCCCCGATGGGGACAGCACAGCGCTGGGCTGATAATTCATTTATTCCCAAGCGGGAGGGTCCAAACCGGTATTGCGGTATGGGGAAAATTCATATCGCGCAGGACAAAAATTTCGGTATTCGGTATGAACCGGTATACCGCCCAGCACTACTTTCACATATAAAATACTCCTTCAGTAGCCTCTATTGCCGCCCCCCCCCCCCTCGGGGATGCTGTGACTGATGGGGCCGCATACTGCGAGTCAGGACCAATGGGCATGATAATTATTGCTAACTATACGAACAATTTTATAGAAATGGTCAATTTTTAGGTTTAGCCTGCTAGTGTGTAAGTGGATGGGTCAGACAAATGCATTGGGCCTGCCTGGGGATGGCTTTGGATCACTATTTGGATCACATTTTCTTTCACTCCAATAATTCTGATTTATTTTTATAGGGATTTTCCTCCCCACCTAAAGTTTTATCAGAAGAGTTTTGCACCAATGGATCTGCAGCCGGGTGTCCTGAGGAAAAGAAAAAAGTTCGACTTGTGCAGTTTGAAAGAGAGACGGAGGAGCCCATGGTAAGTGGGGTACACTGAAAAAATGGGAAGGAAAATGGAGAAGTAAAATAGTCTTACTGATGAATAGGGTCATAGGGCTTCACACCCTCAATCTCAAGCATTCTGACAGTGGTTTTGCAATCACTACAAGGCATCTGTGATTTTTCAGCTATTGGGAAATATTGCAAGATATTGCACCATTCCATGACCAAAAGTAGTGGCGAGTCAAAACTAGCAGTAGTAGGAAATGTCTCTTAGCAAAAAATTGTATTCCCCATGAAGTAACAATTCTGGAACATCTTTTCTTACAGCTCTGTGTTGTGCCATTCACCTGTTATTCTTACTAGAAACTGATGACTAAATTGCCAACTGGGTGTTACCATTTGGGGGAAGTGTTTCTACACTGTCTTCTACACTGTCAGCTTTGATTGGATATTCCCAGACAGTGTAGGGACACACATCCAGCTGGTAACGCCCAGTTGGCTATTTAGTCATTAGTTTCTAGTAAGAATAACAGATGAATGACAGCTCAGAGCTGTAAGGAAAGGTGTCCCAAAATTATTTTATGTGGATAACAAATATTTACTAAAACGGACATCTCCAGAATTCTGCTTTAAGGGGTATTCCAGGAAAAAAACATATATATATATATATATATATATATATATATATATATATGTATATGTATATTGTATAATATATATTGTGTATAGTGTGTATAGTGTATATTGTGTATAGTGTATAGTGTGTATTGTGTATAGTGTATTGTGTATATTGTGTATATTGTGTATATTGTGTATATTGTGTATATTGTGTATATTGTATATTGTGTGTATATATATATATATATATATATACTGGTTCCAGAAAGTTAAACAGATTTGTAATTTCTATTAAAAAATCTTAATCCTTTCAGTACTTATGAGCTTCTGAAGTTAAGGTTGTTCTTTTCTGTCTAAGTGCTCTCTGATGACACCCAGTTTAGAAGAGGTTTGCTATGGGGATTTATTTCTAAACTGGGCGGTTCCCAAGACGTGTCATCAGAGAGCACTTAGACAGAAAAGAACAACCTTCACTTCAGAAGCTCATAAGTACTGAAAGGATTAAGATTTTTTTAATAGAAGTAATTTACAAATCTGTTTAACTTTCTGGAGCCAGTTGATATATATAAAAAAAAGTTTTTTTTCCTGGATGACCCCTTTAATAATTTTGGTTGGAAATTCTGGTGCAGTAGAATCTCATTGCTGGCATCTGGGTTATGCTGCACAGTGCACACTACGGAATTTCAGTGGTGGATGTTCCGCCGCTGAAATTCTGAAGCCAAAAGAATGAACTTGTTTGTTGTTCATGCAGAATCTGCTCTGCAGACATTGCCATCTATGGAGACGGCAATGTGTGCGTGGTCCTAGCGCCAGTCCTAGCTCTGATTCCGTGTACCCAGGCTGCACTCAGAATCTCTGGAATGTGGGCGCTCAGAGGGGAACAGCCGGCAGTTTTCATGCAGATTAGCGCTTCTTCCGGCCTCAGAGAATCTTAGCTCAGCACCTAGTCATAAATCTCCCTACTGTATATAATACATGGTCAGAGTAGGTTGACTAGTGTAGGGACTGGTCTTGCATAGATTCCCTCCGTTCTTACTCAGAAGAGGGTTCCTTAGGTATCTCTTTCCTAATGAATAGTTCATATGGACCGAGTTGTTACGAGACAGTCCTTAAAGGCGGTAACCAGCATTTTTGTGTATCCCATATATATTGTGTTGAGCACATTTATTAAAGGGGTACTCCGCCCCTGGCATCTTATCCCCTATCCAAAGGATAGGGGATAAGATGTTAGATCCCCGCGGTCCCGCTGCTGGGGACCCCGGGGATCACCGCTGCGGCACCCCGCCATCATTACTGCACAGAGCTAGTTCGCTCTGTGCGTAATTACGGGCGATACAGGGGCTGGAGCAGCGTGACGTCATGGCTCCGCCCCTCATGACATCAGGGCCCGTCCCCTTAATGCAAGTCTATGGCAAGGGGCGTGACCACCACGCCCCCTCCCATAGACTTGTATTGACGGGGGCGGGCCGTGATGTCACGAGGGGTGGAGCCGTGATGTATCGATGCTCCGGCCCCTGTATTGCCCGTCATTACGTGCAGAGCGATCTCACTCTGCGCAGTAATGTTAGCGGGGTGCTGCAGCGGCGATCCCCGGGGTCCCCAGCAGCGGGACCCCAGCGATCTGACATCTTATCCCCTATCCTTTGGATAGGGGATAAGATGTCTAGGGGCGGAGTACCCCTTTAAATTATTTATTTAATTATTATGTACACTGGTAATCTGGTACCGTAGTAGTTATATAGTCATTGGGGAGATTTACCAAAACCTGTCCAGAGGAAAAGTTGCTGAGTTGCCCATAGCAACCAATCAAATCGCTTCTTTGAGTTTATAGAGGTCTTTTAAAAAAAAAATTAAAAGAAGCGATATGATTGGTTGTTTGAGCAATGCAGCAACTTTCCTCTGGACAGGTTTTGATAAATCTCCCCCATTGAGCTCAAAGAAGATTTCCACTGCAATTTAGTATATACTTCCTCCTGCATCAAAACAATAAAAGCCTGCATACTTGCCTTTCCTTGCAGTGCAGCTGTCAGATCCTCTGGTCCCCGCAGTGCTCCTGTTCTGCCATCTTCTGGTGACTTAACTGGTAGTAGAAAGAACAGGACCAGATGATCTGGCAGCTGCAGTGCCAGGGTAGCTGGGAAGGTAAGTATGCTAGCTTTTATTGCTATAATGCACATACTATGTTTTTTACCTTTCCCTGGGCAACCCCTTTAAAAGGCCTCTACAGACAGGGAAAACTGCACTGCTTATACCACTAGCAGCAGAGCGCCGGTCAAATAGTATGACACGTGCCCCTTCTCCTGTATTTTTCACAAGAAACCACTTGCGACTTCATATATATATATATATATATATATATATATATATATATATATATATATATATATATATAATATAATATAATATAATATAATATAATATAATATAATATAATATAATATAATATAATATAATATAATATAATATAATATAATATAATATAATATAATATAATATAATATAATATAATATAATATAATATAATATAATATAATATAATATAATATAATATAATATAATATAATATAATATAATATAATATAATATAATATAATATAATATAATATAATATAATATAATATAATATAATATAATATAATATAATATAATATAATATAATATAATATAATATAATATAATATAATATAATATAATATAATATAATATAATATAATATAATATAATATAATATAATATAATATAATATAATATAATATAATATAATATAATATAATATAATATAATATAATATAATATAATATAATATAATATAATATAATATAATATAATATAATATAATATAATATAATATAATATAATATAATATAATATAATATAATATAATATAATATAATATAATATAATATAATATAATATAATATAATATAATATAATATAATATAATATAATATAATATAATATAATATAATATAATATAATATAATATAATATAATATAATATAATATAATATAATATAATATAATATAATATAATATAATATAATATAATATAATATAATATAATATAATATAATATAATATAATATAATATAATATAATATAATATAATATAATATAATATAATATAATATAATATAATATAATATAATATAATATAATATAATATAATATAATATAATATAATATAATATAATATAATATAATATAATATAATATAATATAATATAATATAATATAATATAATATAATATAATATAATATAATATAATATAATATAATATAATATAATATAATATAATATAATATAATATAATATAATATAATATAATATAATATAATATAATATAATATAATATAATATAATATAATATAATATAATATAATATAATATAATATAATATAATATAATATAATATAATATAATATAATATAATATAATATAATATAATATAATATAATATAATATAATATAATATAATATAATATAATATAATATAATATAATATAATATAATATAATATAATATAATATAATATAATATAATATATATTTTATATACACACACACACCGTATTTATCGGGGTATACCACGCACCGGCCTATAACATGCACCCTCATTTTACCAAGGATATTTGGGTAAAAAAAAGTTTTTTACCCAAATATCCATGGTAAAATGAGGGTGCATGTGTATACCCCGATACACCCCCAGGAAAGGCAGGGGGAGAGAGGCCGTCGCTGCCCGCTTCTCTCCCCCTGCCTTTCCTGGGGTCTAGAGCCCTGCTGCCGGCCCTTCTCTCCCCCTGGCTATCGGCGCCGCTGCCCGTTCGGTCCCCCTGACTATCGGTGTCGGCGCCGATAGCCAGGGGGAGAGAAGGGTCAGCGACACCCATTGCCGGCGCCGCTGCCCCGTTGCCTCCCCCCATCCCCGGTGGCATAATTACCTGGGTCCGCGCTGCTGCAGGCCTCCGGCGCGCGTCCCCTGCGTCGTTGCTATGCACGGCGTGGCGCACTGACGTCATGCGCCGTGCAGCGCATAGCAACGACGCAGGGGACGCACGCCGGAGGCCTGCAGCAGCTCGGACTCGACCCCGGCAACAGGTAATTATGCCATCGGGGATGGGGGGAAGCAACGGGGCAGCGGCGCCGGCAATGGGTGCCGCTGCCCTTTCTCTCCCCCTGGCTGTCGGCGCCGCTTCTCTCCCCATGGCTATCGGCGCCAGCAATGGGGCGCCGGCACCGATAGTCAGGGGGACAGAACGGGCAGCGGTGCCGATAGCTAGGGGGAGAGAAGGGCCGGCAGCAGCGCTCAAGACCCCAGGAAAGGCAGGGGGAGAGAAGCAGGCAGCGAAGGCCCTCTCCCCCTCCCTTTCCTGGGGGTGTATCGGCGTATAACACGCACATAGACTTTAAGCTAAAAAATTTTGCCTAAAAAGTGCATGTTATACGCCGATAAATACGGTGTGTGTGTATATGTGTGTGTATATATATATATATATATATATATATATATATATATATATATATTATATTCCTTGATAGTTTGTCTATATTGTGCTATGTTGAGAACCTGTGTTTCTAGAGGAAGCACAGATTGCTTAACCTATTATTATACCAGATACTCTTTAAGATCTCTCATTGTAGTGATCTGTTATCTTCTCTATGTGAACATTTTCTAGACCTGAGTAAAGCAAACAATACATTATGGATGTCAGACTATTGTTTCCTGAATGACTTGTCCTTCATGGTTGGTTTGCAAAGGTTGTTGTCTTGCACAACAAGGCCATATGTTATAGTGACAGATCACTCACCTCTGCCCTGATCTGTGGCTTAGTCTGGGCTCCATTCATCTGTTTCACATGAATGATTTCAACCACAGCACCCAATGATGGCTGGCAAAGTAAAACTGCAGATGAACTTTGAGTGGTCTAAATTGGGCTGATAATTGACCCTCCTAAAAATAGTGCAGGTTTACATAGGCAATGTTAAGACAATCGCCCTTTATGCCACTAAGGCATTAGGAAAACAATGTACTAACCCAGTGGAGAACTGTTTGATTTTATTATTATTTTTTTTTTTCAAGATATGAATGTGTGACTAGTAATTAAGATCGCACTACCATCAGTAGCTACAATATTTGGATAAAATATACAATATCTCACATACCTGAGTATACGCCTCAGTAAATATTTTATTCTATCTTTTCATTTGACAACACTGAAGAATAGACACTCTGCTGAAAATTAAAGTAGTGAATGCACAGCCTGTATAACAGTGTTTAATATGTCCCCTTTAGAATAACTCAACACACAACCATAAAAGGAAATATATCATGCCCAAAAATGTATCCCGTATCCACAGGATAGGGAATGTTTTAGACCGCGGGGGTTTTAGAACCAGTCTACGAAGGGAGGGGGTCATGCTTTGCTTCAGTATGTCACAGTACATGTTGGCATTTATGGTTCCCTTAATGGGAATGGGTGAACTAAGGGGGAGGGGGAGTGAGTTGAGCAGCGGGGTGGGTTGCGGGCGGCGCGGCGCGGAGCGGTATGTGCTCTGGTGTTCACCTACACAGGGTGCCTCCAGTTGTTTCCCCACTACAACTCCCAGCATGCTCTGACAGCCAATAGATGTCAGGGCAAGCTGGGAGTTGCAGTGGGGAAACAGCTGGAGGCACCCTGTATAGGTGAACTACGGGCGGAAGTGCCGGCCCCAGCAGGCATCAGTGACGTGGTGCCTGCTGGGGAAGTCTGCCTGGTAGTGAGCACGCTACCTGGCAGACAAAAAAGCATTTTTAATGGCAGGGAGGGGGTTAGGGATAGATGGGTAATAGGCAGGGACAGAAAAAAAAGTGGTGGTGGGAGCTACCCTTTAATAACTGGGATTCTTTTACTTTTCAGTCTAAATCTGAGAGAGTTTTTTCGTGACATATTCTACATTTTGAGTTAGTGGTAAAATTTTGTCGATACTTGCATCATTTCTTGATGAGAAATTCCAAAATTTGATTTTTTTAAAAATTGAAAATTTTGCATTTTTCTAACTTTGATGCTCTCTGCTTGTAAGGAAAATAGACATTCCAAATTAATTAATTATATTTTGATTCACAAATACAATATGACTAGGAACCATATAGTTCGAAACACTTCGGTGTTTCATATATGCTTTTAATTCTCCCCATCTCATTGATTTTTAAAGGATGAAATACATTTTTTGTGTTTTTATACTGTTGTTCTATATTTTTCAGGGGAGCTGGATTTCCTTTTCCTTCTTGGTTTCTATGTCTACTTTATGTTTGCATCATAAAGTTGACATGTTTTTTCTATTGGAAGCCATCAGAGGGCTTCAAAATTCAGCAGCAATTTTCCAATTTTTCACAAAATTTTCAAAATGTGACTTTCATCGACCAGTTCAGTTTTGAAGTGGATTTGAAGGGCCTTCATAATAGAAATACCCCATAAATGACCCCATTATAAAAACTGCACAACTCATTAGCATGTTCTTGTACACCCAGTTTTTTACATTTTTACAAGGGGTAAAAGCAGAGAAATCCCCCCCCCCCCCCAAAAAAAAATAAATAAAAAATTTGTAACCCAATTTCTCTCGGGTAAGGAAATACCTCATATGTGAATGTAAAGTGTTTGGCAGGCGCAGTAGAGGGCTCAGAAGGGAAGAAGCAATAATGGGGTTTTGGAGAGTACATTTTGCTGAAATGGTTTTTGGGGGCGTCTCATTTAGGAAGCCCCTATGGGGCCAGAACAGCAGAAAAACCCCACATGGCATACCATTTTGTAAACTACAACCCTCAAGGAACGTAACAAGGGGTACAGTGTGCCTTAACCCCTCACATGTGTTTGACTTTTTGTTGAAGCTGAATGTGTAAATGAGAAAAAAAAAAAATTTCACTAAAATGCAGTTTTTTTCCCCCCCAAATTTTTTTTACATTTTTACAAGGGGTAATAGAAGATAATGACCCCCAAAATGTGTAACACCATTTCTTGAGTATGGAAATACCCCATGTGTGGACGTCAAGTGCTCTGCTGGCGCACTACAATGCTCAGAAGAGGAGCGCCATTGAGCTTTTAGAGAGAAAATTTGTTTGGAATGGAAGTCAGGGGCCATGTGGGTTTACAAAGCCCCCCTTGGACCCCCCCCCACGTGTGACCTCATTTTGGAAACTACACCCCTCACAGAATTTAATAAGGGGTGAAGTGAGTATTTACACCCCACTGGCGTTTGACAGATCTTTGGAACAGTGGGCTGTGCAAATTAAAAATAAAATTTTTCATTTTCAGGGACCACTGTTCCAAAAAATGCCCCCTAAAATTTGTAACCCCATCTCTTCGGAGTATGGAAATACCCCATGGTGGATGTTAAGTGCTCTACGGGCGAACTACAATGCTCAGAAGAGAAGGAGCACCATTTGATTGTTGGTGAGAGAATTTGGCTGGAATTCAAGTCGGGGGTCATGTGCGTTTACAAAGCCTGCATGGTTCCAGAACAGTGGACCCTCCCCCACATGTGACCCTATTTTGGAAACTACACCCCTCACAGAATATAACAATGGGTGCAGTGAGCATTTACACCCCACTTGTGTTTGACAGGTCCAGGGGGATCGTGGATGATTTTTAGAAGGCGAGGAGGAAAAAACGAAAATGCAAAAATAAAATTGGTCTGGTCCTTAAGGGGTTAAGTACCAGGGAGCCAAGACGTACGCATACGTCGGTGGTCCTTAAGCAGTTAAAATTGTAGCAGAGGGTCATTTCTTCAGTGGTGTTAAATGAAAAGATGTAATAAAATATGTGCAAAAATTTGACGGGTGTACTCGCTTTTGTTAGATATTGTATAATGAAGCCCTGATGGTAATCTCGTGGAAGGTATTGGGGATGACAGGATTTGTCAAGATCTGTTTGAATACTGATCCGATATAGCATCATGGCTGCTTTATAAATGAAAGCCATGTGATTAATGTGAACAAAACCAGCAATATGGCTCAAGCTTTTTTCTAGACTTATTGCTCAGTTGCATAGTAAATGTGGTTGAAAAAAACATCAAAGTCTATCAAGTTTACCCAGAGCATGTGAAAGAAGGGGAAATAGGGTACATTTATAGAATCCGTTCTTTGTGCCCTTTCGTTATTCTATAAACTGGTGCCCAGAACTGCATGAACTTTTGTTTCATTTTGTAGGTATTGGCAGGGAAGGGCACTTTTTGTTGGTGTTGTTGCTTTTAATTTATTATCTACATATATTCATGTATGTTTCATCTGTCTGTTATAGGGCATCACCCTCAAGTTGAATCCACAGCAGAAGTGTGTTGTTGCACGTATCTTACATGGCGGACTTATCCACAGGCAAGGTAATTATTCAGTAGCTGCCAGTTCCCTTCACTTTGCTCCTTTTTTGGCTCTCCCATGTATATTTATAACTAGTAAAGCCCTATAGTAAGCCTTTGTTAGGGTATAAAGGTAATTGCTCATATTACTTACAGCACCTATCCAAAGAGGTTAACCTTTACTTTAGGATAGTGGGCAAAAACCTGTGAAATAAAATCAGCCACTAATATATCCACAATTACCAGTACAGAATCTGTAGATAAAAAGCCCTAGCAGATAAATGCGGTTTATTGCTCTCACCAGTTTAAACTATTTTTAGTTCTGGAGATCAGTGGTTCTCGCATCGGACAGTGGACTCAGCTGCAATATCAGACAGAACTACACTGCTCAAAAAAATTAAGGAAACACTAAGATAACACATCCTATATCTGAATGAACCAATAGTATGAAATACTTTCGTCTTTACATAGTTGAATATGCTGACAACAAAGTCACACAAAAATGATCAATGGAAATCAAATTTACCAACCCATGGAGGTCTGGATAGGGAGTCACACTCAAAATCAAAGTGGAAAACCTAACTACAGGCTGATCCAATTTTGTCATTAAAACTAGTCAAAATTAGGCTCAGTAGTGTGTGTGGCCTCCACGTGCCCGTATGACCTCCCTACAATGCCTGGGCATGCTCCTGATGAGGTGGCGGATGGTCTCCTGAGGGATATCCTCCCAGACCTGGACTAAAGCATCCACCAACTCCTGGACAGTCTGTGGTGCAATGTAGCCTTGGTGGATGGAGCGAGACATGAGGTGCTCAATAGGATTCAGGTCTGGGGAACAGGTGGGCCAGTCCATAGCATCAATGCCTTCCTCTTGCAGGAACTGCTGACACTTTCCAGCCACATGAGATCTAGCATTGTCTTGCATTAGGAGGAACCCAGGGCCAACCCCACCAGCATATGGTCTCACAAGGGGTCATAGGATCCAATCTCTGTACCTAATGGCAGTCAGGCTACCTCTGGCAAGCACATGGAGGGCTGTGCGGCCCCCCCCCAAAAAATGCCACCTTACACCATTACTGACCCACCACCAAACTGGTCATGCTGGAGGATGTTGCTGGCAGCAGAACATTCTCCACGGCGTCTCCTGACTCTCATCTGTCACGTGCTTGGTGTGAACCTGCTTTCATCTGTAAAGAGCACAGGGTGCCAGTGGTGAATTTGCCAATCTTGGTGTTCTCTGGCAAATGCCAAACGTTCTGCTCGGTGTTGGGCTGTAACCTGTGGACATTGTGCCCTTATACCACCCTCATGGAGTCTGTTTCTGACCATTTGAGTGGACACATGCACATTCGTGGCCTGCTGGAGGTCCTTTTGCAGTGCTCCTCCTGCTCCTCCTTGCACAAAGGTGGAGGTAGCGGTCCTGCTGCTGGATTGTTGCCCTCCTATGGCCTCCTCCACGTCTCCGGATGTACTGGCCTGTCTCCTGGTAGCGCCTCCATGCTCTGGACACTACGCTGACAGAGCAAACCTTCTTGCCACAACTCACATTGATGTGCCATCCTGGATGAGCTGCACTACCTGAGCCACTTGTGTGGATTTTTGACTCATGCTACCACTAGAGTGAAAGCACCCCCAACATTCAAAAGTGACCAAAACATTAGCCCAGAAGCATATGAACTGAGAAGTGGTCTGTGGTCACCACCTGCAGAACCACTCCTTTATTGGGGGTGTCTTGCTAATTGCCTATAATTTCCACTTGTTGTCTGTTCCATTTGCACAACAGCATGTGAAATTGATTCTCTCAGTGTTGCTTCCTGAGTGGACAGTGTGATTTCACAGAAGTGTCATTGACTTGGAGTTACATTGTGTTCCCTTTATGTTTTTTTTGAGCAGTGTACTATCCTGGACATTGCTGTGTTACTGCATGTAACAGGCCATGGGGCTCAGAACTGTGGCCTGTTCATTTTGCTGATCTGTGTAGTTCTAAGGTCCATCCCACCCTGATGGTCTATGCTAGGAATAGGTGATCACTGTTTAATATGGAAAAAGGAAACATTTAGAAAAACAAGCATTTTTACAAATAGTGTTCTTTGAAACTGTTCTACTGTTGTATAGATGCGCCGGTCTGCACAGGAGCTATATCTCCATGGTTACCGATAATCACCTCTGAGTTGTCTGATCCTGTAGTCGTACTCAAGTTTGTCCTCCGTATCTTCATATCTTGTTAATGTAATTTTACCTAGATTACAAAGAAGTGAGGGCATGGAGTATGGATGGCTGGATCAGATTGCGCATGTTTTGTTTGTCTGTTACCATGGACACTCCTAGATCGTATAGCAGCTAAAGACAGAGTAGTAGGAGGTTTCTATTGAAAACAATTTGAATTTTTTATTTTTAGATTAGATACTCTGAAACAAAAAGTTAGACCTATTTATTTTAATGTTGTGTATAGAATACATGTTTTCTCAGATGATTCAAAACTTGTGCATAGGAACAGTGGAGCAGTTACCCATAGCAGCCAATCAGATTCCAGTCCTAATTTTTCAGAGGCATTTTTAAAAATGAAACCTGGAACCTGCCCCCTGTTCCTGTGCACAAGGTTTGAATCTCCCCAGGTATGTGTGTGTGATGTAACGTGTTTGCGTTCTCCTTGACTTAAGGTTCTCTTCATGTTGGTGATGAAATTCTTGAAATCAATGGAACAAGCGTCCAAAGCCAAAGTGTGGACCATCTGCAGAGTGTCTTGGTGAGGGGCTATGGAATGTCTAAATAATTTATAGTGCAGACAGTTATTTCCTTTTTACATGTGGCTAGTGCTGCAAATAACTTATTATTTTCATAATTGATTAGTTGGACGATTTATTGTTTTGATTGACTAATCAAATAAAAATAACCATAGTGGAGAAGATAATTTGTGAGTAGTTTAGGCTGGGATCACACCACGTTTTATGCAATACGGGACTGCATATGGCTGGGGGGAGCTAAAACCGGGCACTCCCGTATACCTGCTGTATGCGGCCCGTATGTAATGCATTTCAATGAGCCGACGGGAGTGAAGTGCTGACCCTGGTCCGATCAGTTTTGTCCCGTATGCGGTTTTCCCACTGGACCTAAAACCGTGGGCCTCAGGGAGGTAATGAGTGGATCGGACTGAAGGTCATCTGTCTTTACGTTTCAGGTAAGGGATACATTGTGTGTTGAGAGAGTTTGTTTGGTCGGCTAGATGCTGAGCTTTGCAGAGGCTGAGAGGAGGAGCTTTTTATTATATTTAAATATGTATAATTCTTTAAATATAAAATATATAATTCTTTTTTATTTTTTTTTCTTCTTCCTGGTAAGGGCTATTATCCCCCACCCTGCCCCGTTTATCATCTGTGGCCTTATACGAGGGGCCTGGTTGTTCATCCTATGTGCTTCCAGCAACCTATTTAGTGAAGTGGGGGTCCAGCACAAATAATCTTCCACTTCCTGCGTCTTTTCTTTGCAACTATTGCAAATCTGTCCTTTAGCACAGAGCCTGACAACCGGGGACTTACAAAAGCTGCAGAAAGGATCTGCAGGAAACAGCAGATTTTGTGCTGGGCCCCTTCTTCACTAAACAGGCTGCTGAGGACCACAGTTGCAGATATACTTAGTGATAAAAGCTAAGTGTATGCAAACTTTAGAAATTGGCTGACCAACTTATCGGCCATCCAATTAATAGATTATGAATATAGCTGACAACTATTTTCATAATTAGTTGTTTCAGTCCTACATTTGGCTTAGTTTTGATTTTTAGATGAAATATTGAGGCGAAATGTTTCTCTGGTTGGTACATGACACAATAAGCATGCATAACATACCGCCTGTTGACTTGGTATTGTTCTTTTCCTTGTGTAGAAAGAAAGCAAAGGAACGATCACTCTAAAGGTGTCCCCAACGCAAAGCAACCGTAAGCTCCCACTTCAGGTGAATCTGTTCTGCAACTTATTTGGCTCCTAAAATACCAGGCAAATGATGTGAACTCGTAAGCAGCCTTGGTGTAGGGGTTTGTCTAGCTGAATTACTGCACTTCATTCCAGAGCAGCAAGAGTGAAAGGGAAACTGACAGGCTGTTTACACACACTAAACCCAATACACTAGGTTATAATGAGGGTAAAAAGGAGTACAGAGAGGCACCACTTACTAAAATGTGTGCAGCCGTTTAGAAGACATGGCCCTGCTGCTATATTGCTGAATCTCTTTAATAGGCAATGGAGGTGCAGAGCAAACTTGCTGAGCTTCCCTGCCTCCGTCCTCTATGCTGTGCTTTGCCCACCCGTCATATGCATAATCTTTTTTTCTTCACCTTCACGTCCTAGTGACGCAAGAGTGAATAAGCAGAAGATCGGTAGTAATAGCGCAACATACAGGACAGAGGCAGGGAAGCTCTGCAAGCTGGCTCCCTGCCTCCATTGCACACTAAAGAGAGACAGCAATATAGCAGCAGGGGCCATATCTTCTAAACGGCTGCACCAATTTCAGTAAGTGGTACTTTGTACTCCTGCTCACCTGCATTCACCTGTGGATGAACAGCCTGTCAGTTTCCCTTTAATGTTTTTAGACAGTAAACCAGAAGAGTGAAAATGGATGGAACACAATGGCTGTGGTTGTAAACAGCTATTTGATGAGTGAAGGGTTGTTAAATTACCGGGGCAGCGTCTATTCTGGCTGTCGTATGATGGTCTATAGCTTTTTCCATTAATGATACTTTGCTGTGAGAGGCAGCTCGATGGCTGCTCACATCTAACAAATGAAATTCCTTTTATAACACACAGGGATTATCTCGTAAATCTGGCCATCGATCGGCAGGTCCACCTTCTGAATTCAGAAATCAACTGATAACCCCATGGAAAGATGCAGCTTGTAGCTGCAGATTTTGTGTAGTATTACAGTATAAAATTCAATGAGTATAGACTTAAAGGTGTACTCCGCCCCTAGACATTTTATCCCCTAGCCAAAGGAAAGAGGATGAGATGTCAGTTCGCTCTGCGCGTAATGACGGGCAATACAGGGGCCGGAGCATCGTGACATCACGGCTCCGCCCCTCGTGACCTCACGGTCCGCCCCCTCATTACAAGTCTATGGGAGGGGGTGTGGCGGTCGTCACGCTCCCTGCCATAGACTTTCATTAAGGGGGCGGGCCGTGATGTCAGCAGCGGGACCCCGGCGATCTGACATCTTATCCCCTATCATTTGGATAGGGGATAAGATCTCTTGGGGCGGAGTACCCCTTTAAGATTGTCAGAAAGAAGTGTCACAAGAACTTGGGTAGGAGAAATGTTCTCATTGTATACTGAAATATTCTTGTGTAATAAAATGTGTATTTTTTTTTTCTCTAGATGTTTGTACGAGCGCTCTTTGATTATGACCCTCTTTCTGACCCCCTCATTCCATGCCGAGAGGCAGGCCTGCGCTTCCGTACTGGAGATATTCTGCAGATCATAAACAAGGATGATTCTAACTGGTGGCAGGGAAAGAAACAAGGGGAAGAAAAAGCCGGTCTAATACCTTCACCTGAATTGCAAGAGTGGTAAGGCAAAGGGCTGGGCGGTATACCGGTTCATACTGAATACCGAAATTTTTGTGCTGCACGATATGAATTTTAACCCATATCGCAATACCAGTTTGGCCCTTCCCCCTCGGGAATTAATGAATTATCGGCCCAGCGCTACTACTCAATGTCAACTGCAAGCACTGCCCTCCTGGTCCTCTTGTTTGTTGCGGCCGCTGGCGCTGACACTATATACCAGTGGTGGTCAACCTCCAGATGATGCAAAACTACAAGTCCCAGCATGCCGGGAGTTGTAGTTTTGCAACATCTGGAGGTCTGCACATTGCAAACCACTGCTCTATACTGTATCCCTATGCCCAGGCTGCAGAAGGTAAACAAAATAAACTTTAAAGGAAAACTGTCAGATATTTTCTCCCGCATTATCAACAAGTACTAATGGATAGTGCGGGAGACTCTGATTAAAACGAGCCCTACCTTACCCAGATCCGCCCAGCCGTTCTCCCGCAATTGTAGTTTTATTATCTGTGGATATCTTGCTGTAACTGGCACGGGCGGGGCTTCTGCAGCTAACTGGCACTGATGTCAGTGCTGCTTATGAATATTCATCCCCCCCTCCCTCCAGTTCTCCCTCTCTTCGCCACTCCTAACTGGAGGGAGGGGGGATGAATATTCATAAGTGGCGCTGACGTCAGTGCCAGTTAGCTGCAGAAGCCCCGCCCGTGCCAGGTACAGAAGCTACATTAATACTTGTTGGTTGTTGTTCTAAATGGTCATCTAACTTGTCACACACATTAGGAACAGCTTTGCTGGACGATTATAATTCTCTACTTTACTGACCCAAGCTGCTTTTCCTATAGTAAATTACTAATGGTGCCTGGTGTGGAGAATTTTAAAGAATCTAGGTCACAAACATAGGAGTGCAGTCTTTTGGCAAAAAAACATAATGAACTGTTTTGCTCTTTTTGTTAGGCGTGTAGCAAGCACAAATACAAGTAACCAAATACCTCAGAGCTGTAGTCCCTTCAGCAAAAAGAAAAAGTGCAAGGATAAATACTTGGCAAAGCATAGCTCTAGTAAGTAAACATTAATATAATGTTATAGGCATCACTAGCAGTGATTCCAAACTTTATTCGGCTATGCTAAATCTGCATTAAACTTTCTTCTCTTACAGTTTTTGATCAGCTAGATGTGGTGTCTTATGAAGAAGTGGTGTCTCTTCCTGCTTTTACTAGGAGAACCCTTGTGCTCATTGGTTAGTAACATAATACGGGTTAGTCTTTAAACTACTTAAGTAGATAAGTTTGTTGCAACACAGGTGATAAGGGGGAGCGAAGTGCAATTTAGCAGTTATAGGACTTGGTGAAGTTAGTGCAATGAAAAAGAGAGGGGGAACAAATCTATAAACTGAGTACATGGCAAAGTTATTTTAAGTTTTTGTTTGATTTATTTCAGCATTTGTTAAATTTATTGTACTAGTATATGTCTACCGTATATACTCGAGTATAAGCTGACCCGAATATAAGCCGAGGCTCCTAATTTCACCCCAAAAACCCAGGAAAAGTTATTTCCCCCCCATGTAATCATCCAGACCCCCGTCATCTCCCCCCCTTTTCATCATCACCGCCTGTCAATCCCTTCATCAGTGGTCTTCGACCTGCAGACCTCCAGATGTTGCAAAACTACAACTCCCAGCATGCCCGGACAGCCAACGGCTGTTGAAGACCACTGCGGCCTTAGTAATCATCCACCCCCCCCCCCCCTTTTGTTTTGTACTCGCCTCCACTAGGCGGGAAGTTAGGGTGAGCTTGTCCGGGTCATCTATGCTGCAGGGACTGTCCAGTGGGGAGTATTAGTCATTGCGGGCTGTCCATTTTCACCGGGGGGCCCTCTTCTCCGCGCGTCGCGCCTGCCCCGGACTAGTGATGCGCAACGTCCCTGTGCGTCGTCGTCAAGGCATTCCCTCCCCCCCCCCCCCTTTCCTGCCTTGGATATGACTTGGGGTTGATGTGGAATGTCATTCACAAAATTACTGGACATGGGCCAGGACTATAGGATATTTTTTCTTTTTCTGTCCTCGCGTAAATTTTGCTTTTCTTTCACAGGTGTCAGCGGAGTTGGGCGTAGCCACATAAAAAATGTTTTGCTTACCAAATATCCTGAGAGGTTCAGCTACCCCTTACCACGTGAGTGCTGGATGCTTTCACATATATAGTGATTTAGAAGCTTGTAAAGTGCCTATTGGAGCCTGTTAACTTATAATGTTGTCCATTTTGAAGGGAAGAATTGCTTGCCATGCAATTGTTTCTTTTTCATGTGAAATCTGATGGAACGGCCATCTACGGCTCCAAATGGAGGCACTGATGGTGGTCTGAATGGAACCTTAATAACAGCAAATGACATGAATTGTACAAATATACACTAATTCAACTGATTTATTTTGAAGTTTACTTTGATTCACAAATGAATGCCAATGGCATATAGCCACTATCTGGTTGTATGGGGGGAGATTTGTACTTAAGTAAATAGTCTTTAGTACCTAAGGACAGATGTGGTTGTGTTTTTTTTATTATTTTTTTTTAAAGAAATCTGCTGTGTCTTTTGAATATTTGATAATGCCCTTAGGGTGCGTTCCCACAGGGCGTATACGCAGCGTATTTGACGCTGCGCAAAATGTATGGGAGCAGCGGGAAATACGCTGCGTATCCCTTGCTCACTATACACACAGGGCTTTCCGGCGGCAGCCCTATGTGTGTAGTGAGTTTTGGAGGCGGAGCCGTGTGCCGGCGTATCTGTGACGCGCGGCTCCGCCTCCAAAACTCACTACACACATAGGGCTGCCGCCGGAAAGCCCTGTGTGTATAGTGAGCAAGGGATACGCAGCGTATTTCCCGCTGCTGCCATACATTTTGCGCAGCGTCAAATACGCTGCGTATACGCCCTGTGGGAACGCACCCTCAAAGGTGTCAAAGGAGTTTTCCAGGCATTTTACATTGATGGCCTATCCTCAGGGTCAGTTGTTTGGCAGAGTTGTGGTTCCGGCATATACTCTGTGAGATGGGACCAAAGTAGATGGCTCTGTTAATTGTTTAGTGGCACTGCCGGGTTACAGTTGCAGAACATTTATTGACTTGAACAGTGCCATCTTGTCTTCTACCCCTTTCATTGTATATATGCCAGAGCCACGGTTCTGCTGAACAGTGGGGGAATTAACAATGTGCTGCTGTTGGTCTAAAGGGAAAGACCATTTGAGAGTGAAAAATACACTCCTTTCCTTTTCCTTCCACAGCATAAAAAAGGTGGAGGGACTGTTCATATCCATGTGGCAGCTAGTGAGGTTTGATGTATAATATATGGACAATCCAGCACTTAAACAAAGCTTTATTCCAAGTTAGCAGAAGGTACACACAATCACACCTGCACAGACCTCCCGTTACAAAACTTGAAACGTTTCAGGCTCATGCATATCCTGAGATGCCCCAAGCCGGGTGTGTATCCATGCACTCCCGAGTTGGGAGGAGGTGAGCTGGTTTTTCTCTGCTAGCTAGTAAGGTTTGACCTTTAGACTACCACACTGAAGGAGGGAAGATTCGCTTCTCGGCCTTTTTGCTAAGATAAAGTGTAGTATCTGTTCTTATCAGTTTTATCGGTGGATCAAACACAATCGATGAATGACTGGTAAGGATTGGTGCTGCATGGAGGGGGCAGGTGTAGCGGGGCGTTCCGGGGCTGGTTTTCGACGGAATCAGCTCAACGGCTACCCTGATGGGACCAGCTTCCTTTGGGTCTCTCCATGAGGCTGAGAGGGTCAAGAGCCGAGGTACTTTTGTTCCTCTGGGAGTGGTGACCCCGAGATGCCAAAACTCCAAGAGGATGGGCTCACTGAGTGGAAGCACTTGCACCATATCTCTACACCTTATGGCACTCACCTTTTGATTCCTGGCCTTCTGGCTAGGATCAGAGAAATTTTTATAGATTCGGACGAATATACAGGCAGTAAACCTGCACACATTCACTTATTTATTTTTGTTAATGGTGTCACTTTTTGCGTGTTGTGTGTTCTCGGGATTTGTCAGGATGCGGTAGCCCTTTTGGGTGTCCCTCCTGTCAGTCTAGGGGAGGTGTGTGTGGCCATCAGGTTCCGCACCTCTCTGCAAAAACCCTGGGTACTCCTGCTGCTGGATACCGACCGTTTACAGCTCTGTGGGCAGATACCTTGGCGAATTCTTCTTGTAGTTAAAGAAGGAATACAGGGTTAATGCTTAGTTAGAACGAAAGTTCATTTAAGTTCCAAAGTTCACAATTACTGACAAACCGTAAAGTGGTAGAACATGCTGCCTCAGGAGTTAATGTGTTAATAGATCTAAGGAAGGGTTAGATGTTGTCCTTGTAAAGCATAATATATATGGTAACTAGTACTAATTTAGATTGTAAATCTGGGGATATGCAACAGACTGGGGGGGGGGGGAGTTCAGGGCTGAGCATCTCAGACAGTCACTCTCAAAGTAGATGGACTGACAACAATTATACATTTATCAACTATAATATCTTATTATTGAGACTTCTAGGATGTTAGTTGGTCCCTGAATATGGGTTAGGGTGCATTCACACCACGTTTTTGTAATACAGTTCCCGAATAAGTTTTCAATGTTAAAACCGTATGGAACAGTATTGAAAACTGTATGCATTGACTCTCCATTGAAAACCATATGCCATACGGTTCCGTTCCATCCTGTTTTCACCATGCGGTTTTTGACTTTGCATTTTTTTTTCTTGTAATGTCAATCAAACAAGTGAAACTTTATTCATAATGGAGTGAAAAGTTAACGTATACGTTTTAAATTTTTTTACGGATTCACCTGGAAATAATCTTTTAAACCGTATACGGTTTTTAATTGTATATGGGTTAAAATTTGTACACACGTTTTCATACAGTTTAGTCCGGTTTTGAGGAATCAGTTTTTCATCAAAAACCTGATACGGGAACTGTATTGCAAAAATGTGGTGTGAATGCACCCTTACTGAGATCTGTGGCACATTGACTTTGGCCCAGGTCTTTATCCTCCCCGATTTAATGCTTCAACAATAGCTTTTTCTTAATGTATATAGTTGTATTGCTGGATATAAGCTACAAACAATAACACTGTATTTGATATGAGGGAACCAATGGTGATTTGATCACTTACAGGACACAGCTGAAATACCTAGCATAGCGGCTGTGAAAAGTACAATAGGAGGAATTTTGTCAGATTCACTGATTATTTTTCTGAAAAATGTAAAGTTGGTGCGTGTTGTGCAACATTTAATACCTTACAATTTTTGTCCACACACTTAATGTTTCTAAAAGTAGAACTCTTAGGTGGCAATTCCCACTTCTTAAGATGTAGACAAAAGTATATGTATCAGTCACGAACAATGATGATAAATGTGCCTGTCATAAAGAATACCACCATATATTTGTCCAGTGCAGTGTTTCCTAACCAAGGTGCCTCCAGATGTTGTAAAACTACAACTCCCAGCATGCCTGGACAGCCTTTGGCTGTCCAGGCATGCTGGGAGTCGTAGTTTTGCAACACCTGGAGGCACCATGGTTGGGGAAACACGGGTCCAGTGCCTAATGGTATATTTTCCCATTGTCTGCTAGTACAAGCACATATTAACAGTGACCAGGCTGCAAAACTGTCTAAAACACCTTTTTCTCTATCGGCTCCATTGGGGGACACAGACCGTGGGTGTATGCTGCTGTCTCTAGGAGGTATGACACTATGGCAACAAAGTCGGCTCCTCCCAGCAGGATATACCTGCCTCCAGGCCCTGAGCTAATCAGTTTTAGCTTAGTGTCTGAAGGAGGTGGACATGGTCTGGAATTCTCCAGACCAGGTCTTCTGTGTTATTATTATATTCCTAGTTAGGGAATGTGTTAGTTTTTTATTCCGTTTTCTTTCAGGTGGGGACTCAGGAACTGCGGCTCACTGTTTCCCCATTGCGATTGAGGGGGCACAGACATTGTGTATATGCGCTGTTCACCCCATCTCGCCAACGGTCAGCGCCTGGGGTTGTACCTCATGGGTCCGGGTCCCCCTATTCCCTGCTCGCCTCGCTCGCACATGGTAGCTCGGCGTGATGCAGGTAACAGAAAGCTGACTGAGAACCTCGCAGAAGACTCCATTAGGTAAGTTCTTCTGACTGAGGTGAGTATATCTTCTTCTCCCTTTAGGTGCTGACTTGCAACCTCTGGAGACTCATTTTTTGTCCCACCTTTCAGGGTCCAAGGGGCTGGCCTGTTTTAGGGGCTCTATCTTTTATTCTAAAAAAGTGGCGAGCAATGGCATATTGGGAATGAATGGTTTACTTTATTATTATGCACGTGTGTGTGTGTGTGTGTGTGTGTTATACAATGCGGCTGACAGTCGCGGCGCTTGTACTGTTCGGGCGCATGAAGCGCCGACTTACTTTCACTTTCGGCAGCTGACGGCAGATATGTGTATTGCCCGCTCACTTCCCCCGCAGGCGCATGTGCGGCTGACGTGCGCTCGGGGCAAGGAGTGGGCGCCATTACTATGGTTCTTCTCGGCGGCCGGGGCGCTATAGCTCCGCCCACAGGTCTGCCGGAGCTTACTGGAGGCGCAAATCGCCCTCCAATCAACGCTGTGCGCGCGATGCAAGTGGCAGGGGCCAATTAGACAGTGCCCCTGCTCCAGGAACGCCCCTCTCCGGCTATTGGCTAGCCTGTTCTCCTCTCTGATAGAGCAGAGTTTCCTCACAGCAGGGACGGAGTGTTACAAGTGTTGGGGTTAAAACTTTACTGCCACAGGGGACACAAATCTGTTCCTCCCTCTAAACAGACAACTGGACTGTTAATCTCCTATTTTGCCTAGTTTGCCTGCATGTAATTCCAAAATGCCTGGTTCTGTTGAGCCCACTGGCTCTGCCTGCTCCACTGCTCCCCCAGGCCCCCTAACTCCCCCGGATGTTACAGTTCTGGTGGATTTGGCCGCCCCTCCAGCCTGGGTTTCTTCCTATCCCAGTGTATGGCTGACTTGACTCAAGTCTCCCTTTCGGTGGCTGAGGCCTCCCGTGACGTGCTGTCTGCCTCGAAGAGGTCTGCCCTGCGGGCCCTCTGGAGGGTCCCGCTCCTCCTCCACAAGCCTCACGCTCTCACAAGAGTACTAGGGGTGCTTCTTCTGACTCTTGCATTGAGTCTTCAAGTAGACGTGGGCGTCCCCCCGTGGGTTTGACCCCCCCCCCCCCATGTCATCTGGTCTCAGACGTCGCTCCTCCAGAGGACGTTCCCGAAGTCGCCGCTCTGCCTCGGCAGAGCCGCGTACCCGGTCAGGGTCGCCCCCCTCCAGGGCTGCCTCCACTCGTTCACATTCTCCTGGTTAACTGGCGGATGAGGTTTCCGAATCGGCATCTGACTCAGAGGACCGCTCAGATACTGTTGAAACGGTGAACTCATTGGTTGCGGCCATAAGAGACACCTTTCACTTAGAGGACCCAGGATCTTCGGACGTGAAGTATCCTAAAGTATCCTTTCATCGTGCTAAACCAGCACCTCAAAGGTTCAGTTCTCTCGCTGAATTTCACATCCTTCTGGAATCTGCATGGAGACACCCGGACAAGAGGTTCCCGGGAATGAAGAGGGTTCAAGTGCGTTACCCATTCGCCAAGGACCTTGCCTCTAAGGTGGTTTCCCCTCTCTCGTGGATCCACCAATTTCCCGCCTCTCTAAGGCTACTACACTGCCACTAGCAGATGCGGCTGCCTTCAAGGACTCGACAGACAAGAAGGTGGAGTCCTTAGCGAAGTTTGCCTCTGAAGCAGCAGGCTCTTCTCTGCTTCCCACCTTCGCCTCTGCATGGGTGTCCAATGCCCTTTTGGTGTGGTGTTTAAAACTCAGTCAGGGTATCCTGGTGGGATTCCCCCCCCCCCCCCCCCCCCCCTCCAGAGGATCTATTTTGCTTTGGTTCTCCAATGCTCTAAAGCTGGGGACTTTCTGTGCACAGCTTCCATGCAGTCAGTCTGTTGTGCTGCCTTTGCTGTGGGTCTCCTAGCGGCCCTCCGCCGCTCCATGTGGCTTAGGGCGTGGGATGCGGATACCGCCTCCAAAAGGTCTCTTAAAGAGTTTCCTTTTTACTGGTACCCGTCTTTTTGACAAGCGCCTTGACGAGATTATCTCTGAGGCGACGGGGGGTAAGAGTTGTTGCCTCAAAATAAGGCTCGCTTTTCTTCCCAGAGGAAGTCCTCTTCCTTCCGGTCCTTTCGGACCTTTGGCCCCAATAAGGGGTCTGGGCAGGTGCCTTAGCGGGACAAGAAGTCTCCCTCGTTCCGGGCGCGTCCGTCTTGGAAGTCGGACACCAACCGTTCCGGCCAAATCTGGTAACCGCAATCCCACTTCCGCATGAAGTGAAGCCCCCACCCACAGATTTTTCTCGGGTGGGAGGTCGTCTTACTTTTTTGAGACATCTGGACCACACACATTCAGGAAGTCCCAAGCCCCCCGGTCTCCTTCTCTGGCGAAGCAGTTTCGGGAGGCCCTCCAGTCCCTGCTTAGGGAGTCATTGTCCCCGTTCCTCCAGGGGAATGTTTTCGGGGTTTCTATTCCAATCTTTTTGTGGTCCCCAAGGAAGGCGGTTCTGTGAACCGATTCTGGACCTCAAGCGTCTCACCGGCATATTCTCCGCCACTTCCAAATGGAATCTCTCCGTTCGGTAGTGGCATCCATGGAACAAGGGGAGTTTCTTTCTTCGTTGGTCATCAAGGATGCCTACCTTCATGTTTCAATATTTCCCGGCCATCAGCGGTACCTCCGCTTTGCGGTTCCGGAGGGGCATTTTCAATTCATAGCCCTCCGCTTTGATCTGGCCTCGACTCCTCGGGTCTTTACCAAGATCCTTGCGCCAGTATTAGCCCTGTTGCGGTCGAGAGGAGTCTCAATGATCCCTTACCTGGACGACCTTCTCAGAGTCCAGACTCTAGAGAATGTGGATCTCACTCTCTAGACCCTGAATCGTTTCGGGTGGATGGTCAACCGGGACAAGTCTGTCCTCTCTCCCGCCCAGTCTCTGATTTTTTTGGGACTTCTATTCAACTCTGCCTCTGCCCGGACTTGCCTTCCGGGCAAGTACTGTTACTGTACTGTTACTTTACACTGGGCTGCAGCTTAGAATCTCTACAGTGCACAGATTCTACATGGCAATCCATAGGAATCTCTGACTAGCACTATTATTGCTTGAAAGAATAGTGACAGTTTGGTGATAGCAAGGTTTATTATAGGTGGCGTAGCCCATTCTTAAAGGGAATCTGTCATCAGTGTCTCCTGCACTAACCTGTTGGTACAGGCGTGTAGTGCGGGTGACGCTGTTGAAAATTACCCCTACCACGGGCCATTCTGTGGTACTTTTTGCCCATTATTCTCCGGCAATCGGCAGGCTTGTTGTACCAGTGGCGCCACTCCAGGAGCATGCTGACGTCACCCTGTTCATTATTATAAAACTAATAGGGAGGATAACGGGAGAAAGGGGCCACAGGTCGGCCTGTGGCAAGTATCGTTTTAATCATTGTCACCCGCACCACAAGCCTGTACCATAAGGTTAGTTCAAGTGACACTGACACATTCCTTTTTAACAATTTTTTTATTATTATTTTTTTTCTCCAGTGGGTACATTTTGGTTAAGTTTTAAGCATTTGCTTATCACCAGAGCTTTATCTGAGGTTTCTGCTCTGAAGTAACAAACTTTGCCATATTTCTACAAGCCTTGAAGACCCTTGGTTTCAAGGCTAGCTCTGACGCCTCCTTCTAACCTTAGCCCAAATAGCTTGTAAGAGCTTTATGGGTTTTATCAACATTATAGATATTTTGTCTTGGATTTCTAACACTATGAGCTAATGAAAAGGGTGATTTTTTTTTTAATAATAAATATAGTTGATGGAGGCATAAATGGATGTACATGTGCAGGATTAGATACTGAGTAACATATATATTATTTGTACTGAATTCTTTTGTGGGATCTGACAGGTATGCTTAACGGGTACGTTCACATCTTAAATTAAGCTTTTGTATTATGTTGCTATGCATTGACTTCAGTGGGTAGCAACATTGTCTGCTTGTGGATTTTCAGCTTTGGGTGACCTGAAGTGGATTAACGTGTTAATGTAACCTTAACCCCATAGATGCTGTGATCAGTCCTGATCACAGCTAATCTCTGGGTTTGGCAGCGACATCGTAAGGTGATGGCAGGATCCCTTTTGGTTGCCACAAATGCTGCCATACTAGGCAGACAGGAGGCAAACAGCTGGCCGCCTCTGTCTGTAATACGGCAGCCTGTAAAGTCCAGCCATAGGTAATCCTGACAGTTATGCTGTGCAGTTGTACAGATGTCCTGCAACATAGTATGACAGGTTAAAATAAAGATTTTCAATAAATAGTGTAAAAAAAACTAAAATGCCCCTTTTTCCAATAAAGCCCTGTGTTTTCACCCAAAGAAACAAACACCCAAACCCATACATAACAGGTATTGCCACGTTTGTAATGACATGTAAACTAAAATTATGTTGCTTATCCCACACAGTGAACGCCGTAAAAAAAAAATTTTAAGCGTGAAGTAAAAAAAAAAATCAAAAGGTAGCATGTATCACAAGAATGGTACCAATAAAAAGTACAGCTCGTCTTGTAAAAAAAATAAGCCCTCACACAATGGTGTTGGCCGAAAAATTTTAAAGTTATGGCTGTCAGAACATGGCAACACAAAAAAGGGGGAAAAGGATTTTGTTGTAAAAAGAAAAAACATAAAAAGCTATATAAATTGGGTATCTGCATAATCCTTCTGAACCACAGAATATAGAGAACATAATTTTTACCGAACAGTGAATGCAATAAAAAGAAATTATTAAAACACCAAAAAAAAAATTCACAATATTTTGGAGTTTTTCACAAGAAATGCTGCACGTATCAACAAAGATTCACCACTAATATAAAGTACAATGTGTCACGAAAAAGTCTCAGAATTGTGCCGCTTAGTAAAAGCATGTCAAAGTTATTACCACTTGGAGACAAATACCAGATTTGAACAGTGCCCGGTCATGGAGGTAAAAACAGGCGGCATCCTTAAAGGGGTACTGCAGCCAAAATTATGTTATCCCCCATCCACAGAATAGGGGGGTAAATAGCTGATTGTGAGGGGGAGTCCAACCACTGGGACCACCCACCCCCGACACACGCTCCATTGATTTCTATGGGAGCTCCTTAGGTGATGCCCGAGTGCTGGACTCTGGTCTCTGTGTTCCCATACAAATGAATGGAGCACATGCAGTCTAGGGGTAGACGACACGCGCTCCTCACTGAGCAAGAAAGGGTCCCGTTTTGGAGATCGGGGAGGTCCCAGCAGTCTGACCCTCCACGATCAGCTACTTATCACCTATCCTGTGGGGATGCAGTACCCCTTTAAGGGGTTAATGATTCTGGGCTGGAGAGAAGAGCAAGAAATATACTTCCCTACCCTGGTCCCCCAGAGGTGGTGCTGCTGCAGCTTCTTTTACAGCTTTTCCCAGTCCCCTGATAGTTGTTTCATGTGCCTGCTTAGCCAGTAACTAGCCGCAGCAGTGTCTTGTCTCTGCTTGTGATTGGCTGAAGGGGCAGGTCCTCTGGACTTCTCAGCTACAAAGCAGGCACACGAAACAAGCATTGGGGGACCACAAGGAGCTGCAGCTGTTCAGTATTGCATAGATTGAACATGCCATACACTGAACTGAACTGTTAACCCAAAAGAGTGACCTGAAAACACCTAGAAAACCTCAGCTCATGCCGCTATAGACAAACTAGAATCTGTTGGGGTTTGCATTTTCATTGCAAATGATAGGAAATGTATAGAATATGTATTAATGGCCTGTAGACAAAATAGTAATGCTTTCTTATCTGTTACCTTCTAAGACACATCTCGTCCCCCAAAACGTGGAGAGGAAAATGGTGCCTCGTATCATTTTGTGTCTGTGGAAGAAATGAGTCAAGGAATTTCGGAAAATCAATTTTTGGAGTTTGGCAGCTTTAGTGGATATATGTTTGGAACAAAGATCCAGACTATAAAGGATATCCACAATGAAGGAAAGGTGGCCGTTCTCGACATAGAGCCACAGGTGAGAACTAAAAATATATATATATTACATATATTACATATAGTAAATATTGGCACCCCTGAAATTTTTTAAGAAAATCAAGTATTGTGGAAAAAAGATCAACAGGGTCCTCAAACAGTTCTCTTCTCCTCTTTCTGTTGTCCATGCTAAGTGTGGCACACCTTTTATGCTTTAGTTCCAATACACACAGGGAATAAACATGTGTATAGCAAAACATGTGTTACTGCAATCCTTTCCTGTGAGAAATACTTCATTTTCTTGAAAATTTTCAGGGGTGCCAACATTTATGGCCATGACACTGTGTGTGGATAGATATGTGCACATATATATACACACAAAATATATATATATATATATATATATATTTATATATATATATATATATATATATATATATATATATATATATATATATATATATATATATATATATATATATATATAGTGTGTGTGTGTATTAGAATGTATACATGTGTGTGTGTGTATATATATTATACTATACCGTTACCCGTTACCCATATACTATTAACCATTTCCTATACTGTGTAATTTTATTTTTTCCCCCAGGACTAGATGATGGCCAATCCACAGCAGTATATCAGGCACTGATTTTAGTAATCCTGCCGGTCTGCATTGTGGTGCACTAAACTACACTGAATGGGGTTGTTCATTGTATGGTGTTGGCACAAGGTTTCCCACCTCATTCAGTGTATAGTGTGGGGCTCCGACCAGCTGATAAGCAGGACTGGCCAGTGTCTGCACCATTGGGAAGATTTATCAAGCGGTCTTATAGTAAGAGTCTGTTACCCATAGCAACCAGTCACAGCTCAGCTTTATCTTCTCATATTGCTCTAAAACTACAGCTGAGATCTGATAGGTTCTATGGGCAACAAGGAGAATCCTACTAGATAACAGCTTAATAAATCTCCCCCCATGTCATTTCACTACAGCTCAGCTAAGGCGAGTGGTATACGGAATTGCAATGCAAGTCTATGGGACTGTCGGTTCTGTATACTGCTCAATTTAGATGAGCGAAAGGGTAGACATGTCGTATACGCTACGTGTGACCCTACCCTAAAGGGTAACTAAATTTTTATTACTGATATTATACACTATGTATAGTTACAATCTCCTTGCATTAAGGCTCACGTATATCATAGTATACAGAATATATGGACATCTCTTGTCATCATAATAATTACATATGGTTTATGTCTTATTTGTAGACACTAAAGATGGTCCGTACAGCAGAGCTGGCTCCATTCATTGTCTTTATATCTCCCACTGATACTGACAAGGTGACTAATATATATATGTATATGTATTTCTTTCTTTTTTTTTTTTTTTTGTGGAGCTTTTAATTGGCTTAGTGATGTTTTATTCCAAAGTGTATGTTCACACTCAGGAATTGAAAAGGAATTAAGTTTTGTAATTCTGCTCGCTTATTCTGCTCCAAATCTATCGCCAACATGGGGGGGGGGGGGGGGTCTCAGGACCCCCCTCGGCGATGTGCCGGAATGCCTGCTGAATAATTTCAGCAGGCATTCCGGTCCGGTCCCCAACCTGCTAGCGGCGGGGACCGGAATTCCCACGGGCGTATGCATACGCCCCACGTCCTTAAGGACTCGGGATGCAGGGCGTATGCATACGCCCGGCGTCCTTAAAACTGGTGCCAGAAAGTTAAACAGATTTGTAAATTACTTCTATTAAAAAATCTTAATCCTTTCAGTACTTATTAGCTGCTGAATACTACAGAGGAAATAATTTTCTTTTTGGAACACAGAGCTCTCTGCTGACATCATGACCACAGTGCTCTCTGCTGACATCTGTCCATTTTAGGAACTGTCCAGAGCAGCATATGTTTTCTATGGGGATTTTCTCTTATTCTGGACAGTTCTTAAAATGGACAGAGGTGTCAGCAGAGAGCACTGTGTTCCAAAAAGAAAAAAAAGTTTTCCACAGAGTACCCCTTTAAGGAGAAGTTTCATGTAGGAAAATTTATTCCCTATCCAAATGATTCCCCCCTTCCCCGCAATCTTATGTACAGCACCCCGACTCTCCTCTCATGAGACTTCTCCTTTATTACTGCAACCTTTATAAACAAGCCGCTTAAGCCATATTCATATTAGAATGTGTGTGAGGGTTGTGTTTGAGAAGACTTGTGGCTTAAAAAATAAAACCTAATCCCATTTAGCAAATGAGTCGAGCAAATCTAACTCTAGTAGGTATAAAGTCTGTTATTTCAATAGCAATAGCCAAACAGAAAATGCTGTATAGCTTATCTGTGGATAGAAATCTTGGGCATGAAAAGCCTGTAATGAAAACAACAGTGTCTTCAGAACATTCAAAGTTGCTAATCTGGTTATGACATTAGCCATAAACCTCTTAATTTGAATTCTGATCCTTAAAGGGGTACTCCGCTGCTCAACATTTGGAACAAACTGTTCCGAACGCTGGAGTGGGCGCTGACAGCGCGTGATGTCATAGCCCCGCCCCCTCATGTCATGCCCTACCCCTTCAATGCAAGTCTATAGGAGGGGGCGTGACTGCTCCCATAGACTTGCTTTGAGGGGGCGGGCGGGGATGTCATGAGGGGGCGGGGCTATGAAATTACGAGCTGCTAGCGTTTGGAACAGTTTGTTCCAAACACTGAGCAGCGGAGTACCCCTTTAAGTCTCATGGAATAAAATCTATTTTATTACATCAAAAAATTGTAACCCCTTCCTCTCTGTTTGGAAACCACATTACTTTTTATGCATTTTGTAACTTCCAGGGAGAGCAGCTCAGTCTGACTTGTTCAGAATGTTCTTACAGAGATAAACTCCACAAACAGGGAAACAGAAGCCAGTTGCCACATGATATGTTTACTCACTGCTGGCAGCGTCAAGCTGTGTTACTTAGCCTGATCCCCCTCCATCTGTATGGGGAGTTGTCCAAACCAGACGTCCTGTAAAAGTATCTGGACAAACAACAAAGTATCTTTAGTGTCCTTCTAATAGAATCATCAAGATGTTTATTATATTACATAATTCAGGTTTACAATTTTTTTTTGTGTACCTGTCATTTAAAAAAAACTTTGACATGTCACTGAGACATGTCAAATTTTTTTTTTGTTTGGGGTCTCAGGACCCCTTATGATTAAGAGGACAAGCAGGGATAAGCAGGCAGTGGCTCTTTACTCCTTGGCTCTTAGCGGTCTTTGTAGATTAGATGTAGGTCAAATCTAAGAACATACTTTGGCCACTGCCGATATAGTATAGAAATCCAAGCTATAGTGGTTTATGTTAACTTTTTTTCTTCTTTTTTTTTGTCTTTACAGTCTGATGCACTCCAAAAGCTTCGTGCAGATTCAGAGGCTCTCCGGGTTCGCTATGCTCAATACTTTGACCTGACTCTGGTTAACAATGATGTGGAACAAACTGTTCAGGATCTACTAGGGGCTCTTGATGCAGCCTGTGCCTCTTCCCAGTGGGTCCCAGTGACCTGGGTATATTGACAATATTACTATACGTTATAAGCCAACATCCACTCCAGTATAGGGTATTTACTGCCCAACATACGGCAAATGATCTATTTCCTCCTTAGTCAAATTTCATGTACTCCTACGAGATTTATAAACATTTGCTCCATTTATTTTCTGCTATGGTTGCACATTTCTGATAATCAGAATATCTCTTCAACAGACTAGACATTTCCTTGTTGCGTACAATGATTTGTGTACTGTCAGATTTATAACAAGTAATGCAAAAATACACAAGTATTCATGTCTGTTGAAAAGTTAAGATGTATATTCAGATCACTCTAAAAGAAGGCCTTGGACTAAAGGTGGCCATACCCATTAGATGAGTGTCACACAAACCCACTGATTTCGGTGAGACAGGCAGACCACTATCGGGGTACTTAAAATTTGTCTGCTGACACCTCTGTCCATTTCAGGAACTGTCCAGAGCAGGAGAGGTTTCCTATGGAGATTTGCTCCTCCTCTGGACATTTCCTAATATGGACAGAGGTGTCAGCAGAGAGCACTGTGGTCAGACAGGAAATTCAAAAAGCAAAGAACTTCCTCTGTAGTATACAGCAGCTAAGTACTGGAAGGATTAAGATTTTTACCGTATATACTCGAGTATAAGCCGAGTTTTTTCAGCACGATTTTTCGTGCTGAAAACGCCCCCCTCGGTTTATACTCGAGTGAACTCTCTGCCTGTCAATCCCTTCTCAGTGGTCTTCAACCTGCGGACCTCCAGATGTTGCAAAACTACAACTCCCAGCATGCCCAGACAGCCATCGGCTGTCCGGGCATGCTGGGAGTTGTAGTTTTAAAACATCTGGAGGTCCGCAGGTTGAAGACGACTGTGGCCTTCGTCATCATCCAGACCCCCCTTTAGTTTTCCAATCACCTCCCCTCGGTGGGAAGGAAGGGTGAACTGGTCCAGGCCATCTATGCTGCAGGCACCGTCCAGTGGGGAGGGTTAGTCGTTCCGGGCTGTCCATTTTCACCGGGAGGCTCTCTTCTCCGCTCCGGGCCGGCCCCGGACTAGTGATGTTGCCTTGACGACGATGCACAGGTACGTCCGTGCGCAGCAGACGTACCTGCGCATGAACGTCCCTGTGCGTCGTCGTCAAGGCAACGTCACTAGTCCGGGGCCGGCCTGGAGCAGAGAAGAGGGCCTCCCGGTGAAAATGGACAGCCCGGAACGACTAACCCTCCCCACCAGATGGTCCCTGCAGCATAGATGGCCTGGACCAGCTCACCCTTCCTTCCCACAAAGGGGAGGTGAGTAGAAAATTAAAGGGGGGTCTGGATGATGACGAAGGCCGCAGTGGTCTTCAACCTGCAGACCTCCAGATGTTTCAAAACTACAACTCCCAGCATGCCCGGATAGTCGATGGCTGACCGGGCATGCTGGGAGTTGTAGTTCTGCAACATCTGGAGGTCCGCAGGTTGAAGACCACTGAAAGGGATTGACATGCGGTGGTGATGACGGGTGTCGGGATGATGACGGGTGTTGATGACGGGGTCTGGATGATGACAGGGGGGGGGATGATGACCTGAGGGGGGGTGATTTATTTCCCACCCTAGGCTTATAGTCGAGTCAATAACTTTTCCTGGGTTTTTGGGGTGAAATTAGGGGCCTCGGTTTATATTCGGATCAGCTTATACTCGAGTATATACGGTAATAGAAGTAATTTACAAATCTGTTTAACTCTGGCACCAGTTGATTGAAAACAATGGTTTTCTACCGGAGCACCCCTTTAACTCTCCCTTAATGGTAGGAGGACTGGTTGGTTAGACATAAAATATGCCAAGCCTTCTGTTCTCAAGAGAAATGAGCTTATTCCCCTATCCCTATTGAGAAATGAGCATGCACATGTATTGGGGGGCTGGTGAAGTTCTGCTGGCTGAACAAGCGTTTGACTTACAGCTATCTAATGTGTATGGCCAGCCTTATTGTGGTATCAGATTACTTTTGCCTGTTTGCACACAGTAAATGAAGCCTGGTAAATCAGCATTGTGTGGGTCAGTACATCTGCTAAAGATGGTTATTTCTCATTTGGTGAACTATACACTCAAGAACATACGTCTGCCCGTAAAATGATATACTTTTCATAAATGGCCATAATGCCACTGTGCTTATTTCATGATGAACATATGTTTGCTAAATAGTAGAAAGCCATTACCTCCCATGTCTACTCTGTGAGGTGTTGTGAAACATGGTCCACAAATTTTTCCCAACATCTTAAACCAGGTGATTTTAAAACTATATATGTTTGATGGTGCCAACAACCTCAACCAGAACCTTTAGTTGTGAATTATATTTGTACTGCTATTAAAGTTCAGAATCATGTCAATTGTTGCAGGGAAAAAGTCTATTTCAATCTCAGAGATGGTCTTAAGAGGTTATTGTATTGACTTGGATGTAAACCAATAAAGTATATTGCATAAATCAAGGTCTCTTTCATTATTATGGCTTGATTTTACAAATTGCTCTTCCTTTGAGGAGATGGCCTCAAATAATGATAATTTTAAAGAATACCTGTCACCAAACTAAACTTTTAATATATTGTTCCTTATGATAAGACACTTTACTATTTACTTGCTGTCAAAATTCTCAACTTTTTTTGATATGTTTTTAATGTGATTTAAAAAAACGGGCCATAGGTGGCTCTGTTCTGTTCCCTGCCGCAAGTCAAACTGTTTAGTCTCCTCCCGGCCTGGCAGGAGACCAAACGCATGGTGAGGCACAGCTCTCACAGGCTTCAGTGATGTCACCCTGCTTGGGAACGCCCACTTTCTCCTGCCAGGAGCTCGCACAATGTGAGCAAGAGGAAAGATATGATACAGAGCTTTTTATAGCTTGGAATTTTTTTTTAAAGGGGTACTCCACCCCAGACACCTTATCCCCTATCCAAAGGATAGGGGATAAGATGTCTGATCGCTGGGGACCCCCGGAATCTCGGGTGCAGCACCCCTGTCATTACTGCACAGAGCAAACTCGCTCTGTGCGTAATGACGGACAATACAAGGGCCGGAGCATCGTGACTTCACGGCTCCACCCCTAGTGACATCACGGCCCACCTCCTCAATGCAAGTCTATTACGCACAGAGCGGGTTTGCTCTGTGCAGTCATGACAGCGGGGTGCTGCAGACGAGATCTCGGGGGGTCCCCCGCAATCTGACATTTTATCCCCTATCCTTTGGATAGGGGATAAGATGTCTTGGGGCAGAGTACCCCTTTAAGGGCAGGAGGGGTGTTAGGAATAGTTAGGGAATATAATCTGAGTTAGTTTAGAAAATATGATTTGATGACAGGTACTCTTTAAGGTGGCATAATTATTTTGCTTATTAATAACCACCTAAGTCTAAATTTCCACAGTTGTTGGTTGTTGTTTTTTTGCAAAAATGTCCTAAAAAAACGCCAGTACTGCCAAAGCCTAAGGATAGGGGATAAGTTGCAGATCGCGGGGGGTCCGACCGCTCGGGCCCCCCGTGATCTCCTGTACGGGGCCCCAACAGCCCGCGGGAAGGGGGCGTGTTGACCTCCGCGCGAAGCGGCAGCTGACACGCCCCCTCAATACAACTATGGCAGAGCCGTAGCGCTGCCTTTGGCAATCTCCGGCTCTGCCATAGAGATGTATTGAGGGGGCGTGTCGGCCTCCGCTTCATGCGGTGGTCGACCCCCGCTATCTGGCCGGAGAGCCTGGCCCCCGTACAGAGAGATCGCAGGGGGCCCCAGCGGTCGCCCCCCCCCCCCCCCCCCGCGATCTCAAACTTATCCCCTATCCTTAGGATAGGGGATACATTTTTCACCACTGGACTACCCCTTTAAATGTACTTACCCAAATAATTATTTTTTCTTCACATTTCAGATACATGTACACTACAGATGGTCTGATTCAGTGGACTATTTAGATTTCAGCATTTATTTATTTTTTTTACTTTAATAAAATGGTAAACGAGGACTTGTGGCAGTGTTTTTTGTAACAACTTTTTTAATTTTACAGGCTTAGAAGTAGCAGTTTAATAGATGGAGTGCATTAATAAGCTGGGGCCCAGCTTTAGCCTTGAAAACAGCTAGAGCTAACCCCCAAATATTACCTGATGCCCACTGCCACAGAGGTACCAGGAAAAGCTGGCCCCAACAAACCTGAAGTGTCCAAAATAGAGCTTCTGGGCCTAGGTGGTAACAGACTGACATTATTTAGGCTGGGGAGGGCCAGTAACAATTGTCCTTGTCCACCCTGGTAACTTCAGGCTGTTACTGCTTGGTTGCCATCTGGCCAAGAATGAAAATACCGGTGGAAAAAAAATCCAGATAAAACAAAGTGGAAACAGCCTAAAGGCTGACTGAGCATTTTTAGGTCTATGTTAATTATTTCATTCCTAAATGCAAAATAAAGCAGCTTTTTGAATTGTCCTTAGAGTAGCAGCTAAACGGTAAGAAAGTAAGGCAGTCCATCTGAGGGGCTTCTCTTTTAAACTGTGTTAGAAAGGCGCATGCACGCGGCCCATGGCTAGGAAGCACCTGATGTGAGCTCCGTGCTGACTGGAGATTTTAAGCCCTTATAAGCACCACCTGCAGCTCCTACTTGGCAGATATTTACCTCAAAGTGGAGGGGAACATGTCCCACTCCTCCAGGAAGAGGAACCAAAAGCTTTCTCAAGGACTTTCCCAGTCAAGTCAATTAGCTCTAAGATGGCCACCTCCCGCCCCTACTCGTCTGCACGGCATACTGATGATGACTCTCCTGCGGCATAGGATCTGACTCCGGTGGCGATGTACCGCAACATTAAGGCTCTCTTCCAAACATCCTTGGCTAAAGCGGTGTCTGACTTCTCATCCCAGATTCAAGACTTGGGACAGCAAGTGGCAGATTCGGAGGCAAAGCTAGATGAGCTCACTGGGGCAGTGGAAGTTGACCGCCATGATCTAGGGGATCATGCCGCATAACTTAAGGCCCTGGAACTTAAGCTGGAGGATCTTGAAAATAGATCCCTCCGGAGGAGATCGTGGACCTCCGGTAAAACTGTTACTACTCTATGACCTGGCCCCGCAGTTCGAGCTGGAGATGCTCTGGTTCGATAGAATTCACAGGGCCCTAGCCAGACCCAAGAACCCCGACACTCCCCGAGATGTAGTTCTGAAATTGCATTATCAGGAGGTACGGGACATTTTGCTGCTAGAAATACCCCCGTGCTCCCTGGCATGGCGCCTACAGGGCACCTGTATTCTGGCCTGGCACCTACCACGCTGGCCCATCGCAGGGAATTCCGGCCAGTCACCTTAGCTCTTCAGAGGGAGAGCATAAAGTATCAATGGGGAATTCCCTTTTTCACTTACCTTCCAGTTACTAGGCCGAACTCATGTTGTCAAGACGTTCCCCGAGGCCCGGGACCTTTTTAATAATGTAAAACTTGCTATGGTGGATCCCCCACTGTTACCGCAACGTCCGGGATGCCCGACTAAGACCTGGGCCACTGTACTCAAGGACCGACGGCTCCCCCATCAATCGCAGAGGTCCGCTGCACCACTGTGAGGACATTTTCTCCTACTTGGGTTCTTTTTCTGTTACCGGGGATTGATATTGGAGACCGTTCTGACCTCTGAGGTCCTCCTGCTTGATGCAGGGAACTCTATTTAGACTACTCTGGTTGCCTGGTGACAGGATTATAACTTCGGGACGCTCTCCAGTTTTGGTGTTATCTTTGAAGTTCTCTTGTTGCTACGGGAGACCTATGTTGCTGTAATCACTGGATGTTGCTGTGAACTATGCGTGGGACGCTCTCCCGTGTGCTTGCGATTCCTGCAGTTTCCCTGCGTTGCTGCTGGTGGACTTCCTCTAAACTGCTTTGGTTGCTACTCGTTACCGCATGCTAAGGTCGGGACGCTCTTCAGTTTTCATGTGGCCTTCTCCCTCCTCTCCCTCTTGATCTTCTTTGCTATTCTTTCTTTCTTGCTCCTCTCTTCCCTTATCCTTATCCCCCCATCCCCCTCACTTTCTTCTCTCATACTTACGCCATCTCTGCCTGCTTTCATTTTGCTGTTCTGCTGGGCTTCCTCCGGCTCAGACTACTGCACCTCCATGCCCACCTACTTGGGTTCGGGAAGTAGGATGGTCCACGCCATTACGTGGCTCATCTTTCCTGATTTCCTGGTCTTGTTTTTATGTTTTGTTTTCGTTATCTTTATTTTTGTTTGTTCTAGTATTTTTTTACACTGATGTAATGTTGAGCTTTAGGCTCTCCCTCTTATTGCTTCTGGCTGACCACCTTCTAATTGACCCGCAATCATTCCTCAGTACTGCCTTTAACTTCTTTAGGTTTCTCTATGATGAGTAAGATTCTCTCACACAATGTCAGGGGCTTTAATTCCCCACATAAGAGGAGCAAAGCTTTTCGGGACTATGCCCGCTTGCACCTTGATGCCATTTGTCTACAAGAAACACATTTTGCCAGGGACTCTAGCCCTCAGTTTTTTCATAAATCCTATGCCTGTTTTTATATGTCCTCCTATGTGACTAAGTGTAGAGGGGTGATGATACTCTTGCATAACTCCTTTCCTTTTCAGGTTCAGGAAACCCGGGATGATCCGGAGGGTAGATACTTGATATTGTTGGGATCGTTATATGACAACATTTTATGCCTTATTACTTCTTATGCACCTACTGACTCTCCGCTGCTCTTTTTTCAGACTTTTGTGGCGTGGTTGCGTCCCTGACCTATGATATTCTGATTTGGGCTGGTGACTTTATGGTCTACAATGGTAAGTTGGACCGTTCTAATACTGCCCCGTTTCGGAAACACATCATCATGTAGGCCACTTGATATGCATAATGTGTTTCCTTCTTTATGCACTGAAGCTGGCACGTTCCCTGAGTTTTTCCAGCAAGATGGTGCACCACCACATTATGGGTGTCAGGTCCGAGCATTCCTAGATGAACAGTTTCCTGGAAAGTGGATTGGTCGTCTTGGGCCAGTTGAATGGTCCCCAAGGTCTCCTGATCTGATCCCCTTAGACTTTTATCTTTGGGGTCATCTGAAGGCAATTGTCTATGCTGTGAAGATAAGAGATGTGCAGCACCTGAAACTACAGATACTGGAAGCCTGTGCTAGCATTTCTGCGGTGTTGCTATCAGTGTGTGAAGAGTGGGAGAAGAGGGTTGCATTGACAATCCAACACAATGGGCAGCACAATGAACACATTTTAGAAGTGGTCAGAAACTTGTAAATAACTCATGAAAGAATAAAGTTACATTAAAACCAAGCACATCATTGTTTTTCTTGTGAAATTCCCAATAGGTTTGATGTGTCACATGACCCTCTTCCTATCCTATTGAAAAAAAAGTTGGATTCAAAATGGCCGCCATGGTCACCACCCATCTTGAAAAGTTTCCCCCTCACATATACTAATGTGCCACAAACAGGAAGTTAATATCACCAACCATTCCCATTTTATTAAGGTGTATCCATATAAATGGCCCACCCTGTATATTGAAGAGCTAGTTTGGAAATGTCCGGAGACCTGAGGGGAGGAGAGGACACATGTTTGGGGCGCATGGAACTCCATCACACCACCCTCACCACCTTAGGATCAGGCGCGATGGTGGTGGTGCCCTCTGCCACAAAGAGAAGTGGCTGCTCGTATTGTTGAATGGTAGCAGGCATGCCGTGTCATACCACACACTGGTTTAGAACCTCAATATTACAATTCCATTTTGTAAAAGTTGGGGGCATCTGTTTCTACGCAGTGCACCTTTCGGTAAAAACTACACACTAGCTCTATTTTGTAGGTCCATACGGTTACAACAATACCCAATTTATATAGGTTTTTTTTATTTTTTACTTTAGTTTTTGTACAAAAATGAGTGCTTAAAATTGTACTATTCTGATGCCTATTTTCCTGTATATGGATGTAAGAGGGTCATTTTTTGCGCTGTGATTTGTAGTTTTTGTCGGTACCATTTTTGTTTTGACTTTTCAATAGCTTTTTAGATATTTTTTATGGTATTTGAAGTGACCAAAATGTGCAAATCTGGTTAGTGTACTATTATGACTTTTGGGGCCCCACTTAATTTTGCCCAGGGCCACGCTAAGCCTAAAACCAGCCCTGCATGTAGGCCATGCCCCCAGGTAGTCATGCCCCCTGTATGAAAACCCCCATATAAGCTGTGTAGGTAGTAGCTAGCACCCCTATTGGCTTGGTAGTAAGTCCCATATTAGCTAGGCAGAAACTTAGTAGATAGTTCACCACATTAGTTAGGAAGCAGAAGTCCCCCATATTAGGTAGGCAGCAGTCCCTTGTATTATTTGCTAACTGTGACTGTATTAGTTTGAGGTACATTTCTCTCATACTTTTGAAGAGAACAGGCTATATGGAGGAGTATGCATACTTCTTTCCTCACATTATACTTTCCAGGTAATTCTACTAATGTTCTCCATGCAAATGACTTTATGCTTTCAATGTTGCATTTTTTTTTTCTTGCCATTAAAATGCATCAAAATACTAATGGGAACACGTGTGTATTTACTAAATACTAATGCTGTTCAAAGAGCCCAATAAACGCAACTCAACTGCACTGTAAGAACACAGTCTAATTCGCATTTCTCTCTTGTAAGGTCCACAACCTCAGATATTCTTCAGGCTTCCTCATCTCTTATCTAGTGAAATACCTGCACTCATTATGGGTGAATTTAACATCCCTGCCTACAACCCAATTTCCTCATTTCTCTGATCACAACCTTTTCTTCACATTCACCATCCTTGCCAGGACACTTAAAAATACTCTCCAGTCTTCATCATCGCCTCCTCTGTTCCAATTTGATTGCCAAACATAATAAAATTGATACATTTATAATAAAAATTTATACATTTATAATACCTAATACTCTAGCGCAGCACCCCCACAAATGCTCCAAACCTTGGCTTCATCGTCACCTCCTCTGTTCCAATCTGATTGTCAAACATTATATTAAAGCAGCCAAAGTACCCTAGATAAAGCAGCACCCCGACAAATACTACAAACCTCGGCACACAATCTCTGAACTCCTAGAAGGCCTGCTCTTCTTGCTTTGCTGGACACCATTCACATCTCGTTTTTTACATAAGAGTGCCGGATCTAGCTGGGGGAGGGGAAAACCGGGTGCTCCCGTACCCCAGCCTGATCAGCCCGTACATCCATTTACTTTAATGAGCCAACCAGAGTCAAATGGTGACTCCAGTCCGCTCAGTTTTGACCCGTATCCAGTTTCCCAACCGGACCTAAAACCATAGTATACTACGGTTTTAGGGCCGGTCACAAAACTGGATACGGGTCAAAACTGAGCCGACCGGAGTCACCATTTGACTCCGGTCGGCTCATTGAAGTAAATGGATTCACGGGCTGATCCGGCTGGGGTATGGGAGCACCCGGTTTTCCCCAGCCGGATCCGGCACCCGTATGTAAAACGAGATGTGAATGCAGCCTAAAGAAGGTGTCCATGACTTCCTGAGGCATACGCTAAAGTCAGGCGAGCGGAGATTCCGCTGAACAATTCGCTACGCTGATTGTATACAGACTGATCTTGACTAGACTGACTTTACCCCGTATGTAGCTTACCAGGTTTTAACTTTCACTTGTGGGGCACTGGATTAGTGGAAACTTGGGCCTCCTCAGGACAACAGACACTCTCTCAGGACTTTACCTCAATATTCCTCAGCAGCAACTACACAAGAGACTGAACTAGCTCCTCCCAGGGTTTATATGGGGGGAGACTCTGGAGGGGTCCTATAAGTCACGTGATCACTGGTACCTTCCTTGGTTACAGCACTTAGTAACAGTATTTAAAGGTACATAACAGTATAATGACATTATAATAAACAAGTGAAGGTTAGCTGGAAGAGCTGACCTAATTTGTGGGAGGAGTCTGAGCGTGATTTAAGGCAGAGGCCCTGACTCACGGGCGTCTGCCTCAGCACCGTGCTGCTTCCGGTAGAGCTGCGCGGTTTACCCGGTCCTGACGTTTTGCTTCTGGGAGTCAGGTAAGGGCACCTTCGGGTATGCCTGGTTATTGTTTCCTCATAGCCTGCGGAGGTACGGGTCACCAACCCATCCGGCCTTCATTCTAGGCATACGAGCACAGTTACCACGGGGTAGGGTATCACGTGATGCCTCCGCTGTTCCCCGATAGTCACGTGGGCTGCCGAGAGCGGCGCATGTATCGGAGCGCCGCACTGAAGCCCAGAGGTCGGTCGTACAGGCAGCTCGGGCTGCTCGCTGTCACTAGCCGCCGCTGCGGTCAGGGAGATACTTGGTCCAGGGGGGGTTTGGTGTTTGCAGGTACAGGGGGGTTTTTCGGCAGCGTCCCATGGTGCCCCCGGCAGCCTAGTTTTTCGCCGGGTTAGCAGGACCCTCCCACGGGTTCTTACTGGTTGTCACGGGGACACCGCGGGGCAGGCTGAAAAAGCCAGGATGGGGGTCCATGATTGGGCCTTCTTTTCCCGGGGTCTCTGTCAGCACGTTTTGTCTCTGGTGTCTCCGGCATTTGTGCATAGTCTTTCTCCTTGAAAATGGGCCTCAGGTCACGCCGGGGGGGGGGTTTCGGGACACTCAGGGAGGCTAATAGGTCGGGGCGGTTGCCACAGGCAACAGTTTCCGGGCTCACCAGTTTTAGAGCCTAAATAAGCAGGTTTCAGGGTATGGTTGCCGGTGTGGCAGGTCACTTTGTTTCAAACGTTAGGTAGCTGAACTATTCCTACTGTCCGTCTGTCAGGAGGGTTCTCAGTTACACACGGTTTTATTAATTTAAGTACATGCACCTTTTTGCAAGTAGTATTTTTTGTGAAGACACTGAAAGGTTTAGGTTACTGTGTTCTCTCTGCACACCTGTCATGAAGTCCTTCATGTGTTCAGACCAGGTTATGCTGACGCAGCACTTGTTATGTTATTTCTACAGATCCCGTCTGACTGAACATCTTACAGCTAAATAATCGGGCTAAAGTTTCTAAGTATGTATTGGTATCTAGACTGGACGTAGATGTTATGGTGTCGTAAAAGTAGTGATGGTTAGGTACTTTATCTAGTTATAATACGATAATCTTTCCATATTTAGGTTAGGCTTTTTCTTTCCTTCACCGGAATTAGGAAAGTCACGATCCAACTTAAGGTAGCGTACTGTTATGATTGTTACGGCGGTTGGGCACAGTTAGGCTATTCTGGTTTTCGCTCTCTCTTTTAGCAAAACCTAGCGCACGTCTGGTGGAGTATGATAATTGGAGGGGGGGGGGGGGGACGAGATACATGGCAGTTACACATGGGTTAGGGACATAAATCCGTGGCGTTCAATGCACATAGGTGTTTTAAGTTATACGTGGTTATGCATCAATAGGCACGGCAGGGTAAGATTCTTGGATATATCCTGTCACTTTGGTACAGGTCGAGGCGGATTGCCGGGTCAATCCTCGGGTCCTCTTTCTGTTATCAATAGTCTTGGATCGTCAGTAGAGGCTGATTGCCCGCGGCAGTCCTCGCGCTTCGTAATCTGACGTAGTGTCACATATAGTTCACCTGTCTTGTCCTAAGTGCACCTCTCGAGGTGGATTGACTCATCAATCTACGTGCCTCACGGGGGAGTTTTCTCGGGAGCATCAGGTTTTCATCATATCAGGTCAATCCTGATATTCCGGTATTTGTCTTTCAGGAGATGTCGCACGTGTCAGAAAGCATGGACGGGGCCGCTGCCCCACCTTCCACCGCTCCGCTTTCACCAGCAAGTTGTTCATCTGGCGGGAATGCAATGACTCTTAGGTCCTGGACCATCCCTAGAATCACGGCTGAACTTCGCCGTCGGGGTATCCCCTTCCCTGCCACGGCAAGGAAAGCCGAGTTATTTAGGATCTTGCATTCCCACGAGGGCAATAGCTCCCACAGTCAAGAAGATTGTGATCCAGTATCCTTAGTACAGATCCATAAGCTTCTTAACTCATTATCCACCTCGATGCACGAGATGCAGGATAGACTTACCACTCTGGAGTCCCGTCCTACTGCTATCTCTGCAACAGCACCCCCCGAGTCCACCAATCCCTTACCCACAGCTGGAAACTCCGCGGCCGTGAGCACTGGAGGTTCAGGTGTTGGCACGCCACCTGTGGCAGCTGCCACTCCAGTTTTTCCATCAGGACCACCGGTCCCGTCCAGCTCGGGAATGGTCTCACCTGTCCTTGATCCCCTGTCTGGGTTAAATTCTTCAGGTACGTCCTCTTCAGCCGTCAGCCTTATCCCGGCACATTTCATACCTGAAGCCATCAGGAGGGACATCCTAGAAGGGAAAGAGGTCAACCTTGCTTCTCTCCTGGTGGCTTCCCAGGACGTCCTTGACAATAGAACCTTCGCCTGCGGAGAGGTCTCAGTTGTTGTCAAGGCTAGGGACCCCAGACTAAACAAAAAATTGAATATCCCTGAGTTTGTTTTGGCATTTGGTCTTTACAGAGATGTGGTGTGTGCTGCTAGTCCTCATAGACGCATTGAATTGGACCAATACCTACACAAACTGGTAGACCTGGGGTACAAATATGGCGGTTTCGCGTTTTATGACTACCATCGTTCCTTTGCCGCTAAAGCCGCCGCCACGTTATGCCAATTCCAGCAAATCACAAATTGGGCTGTGCTAGATACGGAACTATTTTGCAGGCATTTTGCCGGCCTTAGGGCACCTTTGTGCGCCATATGCCAGTCATCCTCACACGCCACAAATTGGTGCTCTAGTTCAGTAGCCAGTACCTCGACAGCAGATAATGGTACAACCCCCAAATCTCAGTTAGGTGCCGCTTTGGACAAACTAGGCAGGCCAGTTCACTATCTAGGAAATGCGCAGATATGCAATAATTTCAACTACTCCTCTTGCAGGTTTAGTCAGTGCCGCCTGTTGCATGTCTGCAGCATTTGTCACCGCGCCCACCCTAAGAGCCAATGCCCCAAGAAGACAGGACCAGAGGCATGACTAGGCCTGGTAAACACCCTAGTCCTTAGAGAATACCTCCAAGGACACCCAGATCCTGATCTCGTGGATTTCCTGTGTGATGGTTGTGAGGTAGGTTTTCATACAGGCCTGATTAGTCTTCCTCAGGAAACTTTCGAATGTCGGAATTTACAATCAGCATCGGCGAACCCTGAGGTCGTCACAGAACTCTTAAGGAATGAGGTGTCTAAAGGTTTCATTATCGGTCCTTTCTCTAGGGCTCCATATAACCAGTGGAGGGTGAGCCCCATTGGAATTGCTTGCGGAAAGTTCTCTAATAAATTTCGTATGATCTATGATTTGTCCGCCCCCCATTCTTGTAACATTCCTAGCCTCAACTCCTTGATACCGTCGGAAGAATTTGCCATGAAATACACGTCAGTAGACGCAGCTATCCAGCGGATCTTGGACCTTGGCACTGGCACCTGGTTATCCAAAGCGGACATCACCGATGCTTTCAAATTACTGCCCATCCATCCAGACCTTTGGCAGTGGCACGGTATCAAGTGGGAAGGGCAGTTTTACTTTGCCACCCGCCTCACTTTTGGCTCTAAGAGCAGCCCTTGGCTTTTTGATACCTTTGCCACAACTGTTGAATGGATTTTGGTTAACCAGTGGTCCTGCACCAACGTTCTTCATTACCTAGATGACTTCCTTTTGTTAGAAAGTCCAAAGGAAGTACCCAAGGACTTACAGACGCTCCTATCAGTGTTTGGCCACCTGAATATCCCAGTAGCTGATAAGAAAGTGGAAGGGCCCTCTACATCAATTACCTTCCTAGGGGTGGTATTGGACACAGTAAGGATGATAGCCAAATTGCCACAGGAAAAGTTAGAACGCATTCGTACAGTTATCCATGGTATGGCTCGGTCCTCGGTCACAAATAGACACCAGTTACTGAGCCTGTTAGGAATGCTTAACTTCGCCATGAGGATCATTCCTCAGGGCAGGGCCTTTATTTCCCGATTACTGTCCTTGTTACCATCGGCCCCAGAGATGGATTCCCCGGTAGTCCTGGGACAAGCGGCAAAAGCTGATCTAATAATGTGGGACCAGTATCTTACAGGTTGGAACGGGATTTCTATGTTCATACCTTCAGCTAACGCTTCGTCACCTGTGGTCGTTACGGATGCTGCTGCCTCCGCCGGGTATGCTGCCATTCATGATAACCATTGGTGTTCAGAAGCTTGGCCGCCCGAACTCCTGGCTCTGCCAGAATTCTCTGCCACCTCGGCCTTGTTTGAAATAGTCCTCATAGTCGCAGCAACTCAAATATGGGGGCACTTGTGGCAAGGACACACAGTAGTGTTTCTCACTGATAACATCGCCACACGAGACATTATCCAAAAAGGCAGGTCCAGGTCACTCACCATTATGTCTTTTTTGCGACGGCTGGTCCATACAGCATTAATGAAACAGTTTCACATAGAGTGCAGGCATATTGAAGGTAGTAAGAATACGGCCGCTGATGCTCTGTCACGTTTTAATTTACAGGTTTTCCGACAGGTCATGCCACAGGCGGACGAGATAGCCACACCAGCACCTTCTCTCAGCCTTTTGACTCTGGACTAAGAACTCATTTGTCAGGGGCTTTTCAGTTAATCAATAACTCATTAGCCGGCAACACAGCCAGGGCTTACAAGGTTGCCTGGAATACTTTTCTCAAATTTACACATAAATATCCGACCTCTTCTCCCCACGACATCCACTACATCCTAGCTTTTGTGTCTTTTTGCCACTCTTCCCTTAACTTATCGCACAGTACCATCCGCAGTTATTTAGCAGGGATACAACATTTCCACTCACTAACTCACCCTAGCCTTCCTTCCATCTTAAGTGCACACCCCATTAAAGCAGCATTAAAAGGTATCCAAAAGTCTGAGAAACCCAGGTCGCCATCTAGAGTCCCGGTATCTGCCGCCGATTTTCAGGCTTTCAGCAGAATCCTCGACGGGAACCCGTTCGGTGTCTCGGCTAGCTTGGTTATTAAAGCAGCTGTTTATTTGGCTTACTATGGGTTTCTGAGGCCGGGTGAATTTACCAAGACCAATTACAAATCTGACACCTTACAGATTAGACATTTATCAACCGACGGATCCGGTTTCAAGTTACATTTAGGTAGAACCAAAACACAACAGACTAAACAGGTGGTAATCAACATCTACCCCTCCAATAATCCGTGGTGTCCGGTAAAGGTCCTACAACAACTCCTAACTCTACTACACGACAAATCACCTGATTCCCCGCTACTGCCTTTCCCGGTATTACCTCTGTCTGCCAAAGATTTTAATAGACACATACGCATTTTAGCCCTTACCGCCGGATTAAATCCTTCTACAATATCTGGCCATTCTTTCAGGATGGGGGCAGCCTCTTCAGCCTCGAGACACTCCATCCCTGCTCACGTCATTAAGAAACTGGGAAGGTGGAGTTCTTTGTGTTTTCACAGATATATACCCAATCCTAAAAAAGAGATGGCTAAAGCTTTTAGCCAGTTAGCACACGTATAACCTGTACTGTAATAAACATTTATTATTCTCCTATCAGTTGGTATTTTGCCCTCTTCTTTATAGGCTACCTTAATCGGCCATCCGGGCACACCTCTGGCTCTAGGTTTTAGTTACCAGGTTTTTCAGCGTATTGAGTATGATATAACTCAGGGTATGATATACCTCAGGGGTATGGTTAGTAGGCATTTCATAACCATCATACGTATATTAACTTGACCACAAGTGAAGGTTAGCTGGAAGAGCTGACCTAATTTGTGGGAGGAGTCTGAGCGTGATTTAAGGCAGAGGCCCTGACTCACGGGCGTCTGCCTCAGCACCGTGCTGCTTCCCCCACCCGCCCTCCCCTAAATTAGGTTCTCTTCATTATCTTTCACTCACTGGGGTAGCCCTCTTCTTTATAGGCTACCTTAATCGGCCATCCGGGCACACCTCTGGCTCTAGGTTTTAGTTACCAGGTTTTTCAGCGTATTGAGTATGATATAACTCAGGGTATGATATACCTCAGGGGTATGGTTAGTAGGCATTTCATAACCATCATACGTATATTAACTTGACCACAATGTATAATTAACCATTTGTATGACATACATTAAAGAGGGACTCAGGGGACACCGAAATAGAGTCCGCCTGACAGGACAGCAAATGTACAGGGGTACTGGGCCACCACATTATGTAAGTCAAGGATTTCTATTGAACTGGGGTGGAAAAAATTCCACCGGAGTAGCCACATACAGCTGCTAAAAAGTACTAAAAGGATTAATAATTTTTAATAGAAGTAATTTACAAATCTGTAACTTTCTGGCACCAGCTCATAAAAAAAAAAAAAACGTTTTCCCCCAGAGTACCCCTTTAAGCATAAACATATAAAGATGCTTATGATGTGGATACTTTGTGCATACTTAAAATCCTGCTCCTCCCCTACCACACTTATCTATGGATTTGCTGCCAATTAAAGTGTACTTTCAAAAGATTTCTTTTTAAACTTGCATGGTTTTGTTAGCTTAAAGGGGTTCTCCGGTGCTTAGACATCTTATCCCCTATCCAAAGGATAGGGGATAAGATGCCTGATCGCGGGAGTCCCGCAGCTGGGGACGCCCATGATCATGCACGCGGCACCCTGTTTGTAATCAATCCCCGGAGCGTGTTCGCTCTGGGTCTGATTATGCTCCACCGCAGGGCCGGCGGTGTGTGAAGTCACGACTCCGCCCCCGTGTGACGTCACGCTCCGCCCCTCAATGCAAGCCGACGGGAGGGGGCGTGATACAGATGGAGGCTCCCTGTTTGGGAACACACTGCCAGAAAGCATCTGTTCACATTATACATTTTTAATATGCCTTTATTAAACAAAAAGACATGCTTAAAACGAACAATGTAAACAGAGCCTCACCACCACCGTTCCTGCTGTAGCTTCACCTGTAGAAAAAAAGGAGGTTAAATAAACGTTTACTCACTTTAGAGTATATAGCCATCTATATAGATGGCTGTATATTGTAACCCCTCGAGGAGTTAACTAGCGCTAAACAGCACAACTTAACACTGCATACTGTACTATGCAGCGCTGGATGCTGTACATCTAGCGAAGGTAAATGGTTATGCAATGCATCACTAATTGCCTCCTCAGATGCTGAAACTATGGCGGTTTTGCCGGAAAAAACACCATAGTCTCAAGCCTGTTGTGATTTTGGTAACCCGTCACTGACCCTTTTATTGCTGAAAAACATCCGAGATGAGGGAAAAAATGTCAAGTGGGATTGGCAATAAATAATTTCCCATTGACTTACTGCTAAACATCTGGCACAGGTGTTTTTGACTCGAAAAATTGCCATGTGGCAGTTTGGGAGTTTTTTGCCCCGAAAGATTAAGGCTAAGTTTCCACTTAGCCTTAGACTCTCTGCTACTAGAGATGGAATTCCCCTAACAGGAGGTAGTGTACAATAGTTTGCAGAGAAGTGCCCAAGAAAATATGTTTCTATGGTTGTGTGTTCCATATACTGCATGCATCAGCTTGCGCCTTGATGAAGGCTCTGCTTAAACCCCAGTTAACTAGCTTTCTACCCTTATTTATTGATCTTATGTACCTTTTTTATATGTCAATGTTTTTCTTCATTATTTTTCTTACACTTTGTTTTGCTGGGTGGGTTGGAAGGGTACTGCTGTAAGGTGTTGGGAAGGGAAAGTGCTGTTTAAAATATTATTTTTTTTTTGCACATGTACTTTTTTGTTCTTTTGCCATGTCTATTTTCAATAACAGAAGATTTCTAAACATGTTCATGCCCTAATTTACAGGACAAAACATACTACTTCATGGTTGCCCAATTTCTGTTTATTGTATATCTTTACAATTCTTAACCTATAAAAATGTATTACACTAAGTATACATTATAATTATTACACAGAAGGGGTGTGTTTATAAAGTTGATTAAACATAGCAAAAGACTGTTTTACATACAAATAGGAGGTAAAGATGAAAGGAAAACAAAAAAGTGTTAAAGAGTACCTGCCACCAAGTAAAGAGGGTTTATTCGTTTCCTTGTTTACTCCCCTCTTCATCCTGAGTCCCCCGCACTTTTCCTTTTGTAATTTCGCCCAGTATTTCTTTAGTTATATGCTTCTAAAGCCTGCTCACTGCCTGTGAGCTTTTCGGCTGCAGGGGGGCATTACCCGGCAGCCGTGACGTCACCTGAAGCCTGCCGAGTAACGCTTCCGCCCTTCACTGTTCTATGCTGCGCTCGGGAATGCGCATAGAACAGAGAGCCAATCACGGCAGGCAGACTGAGTCCCCTCCTCTCGGTTATGTGTGCGAGGCATAAAGATAGAAGGGAGATCTGAGCAGTGCTGCCTGCCGTGTGTTCTGAGAGCCCTGTGCGCGCAGGGAGCGAGAGATCTGCAGAGCCGCGCTCATGTCCCGCCTCACCTGCACTTCCGGAATTTGGACTTCGGCCAGTCCGGCACAAGTCCGAAGGCTATGTGGGGCCTGCTGAATGCTATAGAACAGAGACCCCTAGTGGCCATTTTTAAAAGGTAAAAAAAATTGAAGGAAATTTTACTTTTTTTTTTAAAGAAGATATATGGCAAAGAGGTATAACTTTACATAAGGAATCACATATCGAAAGTTATACTTGATGACAGGTACTCTTTAACAAAAAGTTTTCTTGAGAATAAAATGACAAATAATAAATATGCTTTGCGTTATCTTTGTTACTTCCATAAACCTGAATTTAGAATCCATGGGAGCTTTTATACAGTTTTTTCGGATGCATTTTAGATTCTTAGAATCAACACCTGAAGTTCTCTATTCAGTGGTTACCATTCCATGGCTGTTGGGACAACTGCAAGACCAAGAATGTCCAAAGTCAGCAAAATAATCATTCCAGGCTTTCTAGTTCCTGCATAAGTCTCTCCTTTTCTTGTTCTAGCTCCTGGGCACGCTGGTGATTCTGTTGTAGACGATCTTCAAGCCATTGTAGGAGGGGTCCGCTGACTGCAGACATTTGACCACATAAATTCTTAGTGAAAACTGCAATTCAAAATGTAAAAAACAGCAAGTTAATATTTTTAGTTAGTTCATATTTTTATTATTAGCCCCCCCCTCTCGCTGCTCATGTAAAATATCATTTACTTACACTCCTGAAAATATAACAACTGTTTCCCCCTCTACTTTACATGACCTGTACCAACCTTTCTGGTTAAATCTAGGAATCACAACTCACTAGCCCTAAAGCTAGATGTATAGGATGTCACTGGAAGAGTTTGTGATTTCACAGGTCATGTGATGGCAAAAAATACCAAAATCAAGTCCAAAGGGCTGCACATACAATAGCATAAGTAGTGTACACCATTTATTGTATAACAAAGAAAATGCGATAAATGTCACTGAAGAATACCAGCCTGGTGCGGTCCAGCATTAGCCATAGTTCCCAGCTGCTAATAGAAGCCGGGACCAACTGGTTATGAAGCGTGCTAGCCTTCTGAGTGCCCTTCATAGTCCGAGAGCAGGCAGAGGGTGTACTTGTATGCCTTGCGTCCTCTAGGGGTTAATACATTCAGATTAACATGCACATTTATCTATGTGGTGCAGATTTCTCCACTATATGTGTGAACCCACATGGGAAGACACAGGTATTCAGTGATATTTAGATGTGTAGGTTTAGAACCACAGTGTTTTTAGGAGGTCCATTTGTCTCAACATTTATTCCGTCTCTAAAGTCTTGCAAATGGCAAATTTGTGCCCAGGGTACAATTTACATGTGGACAATGAGCTAGATATCTATATCTGGATGGGTGTATGTATGTGTTCGAGCATAACTTCCAAATGGCTAAAGATATTTCAATGAAACCTGGTAAACATGTTACCTTTATGTCAACTAAAAAATAATTGTGGAGTTAAAGGAGAACTCCAGAGTATAAAAATTGTCGCCCATACTGCCGGAAGTAAAAAAAAAAATAAAGATGTACATACCTTCCTCCGCTCCCCCGGGGGCTCCGGTAACCGGCTCCGGTCTCCACCGCGATCCTCTTCCTGGTTGCCGGTGGTCGGAGAATCATACTGCGCTCAGCCAATTACCAGCCGCAGCGAAGTCCAACTCGGCCGGCGATAGGCTGAGCGGCAGTGTGAGAACGCTTCAGGACACAAAATTCTTCACTACACCGGCACCTGCTGCTGGGGCCAAAAATGTCACACTGCTGCTCAGCCTATCGCTGGCCAAGTCGGGACTTCACTGCAGCCAGTGATTGGCTGATTCATCCGACCACCGGCAACCAGGAAGTGGATCACGGGGAGACCGGAGCCGGTTACCGGAGGAAGGTATGTGCCGTATAAGACGCACTTTTTCTTCCCCAAAACTGGGGGGAAAAAGTCGGTGCGTCTTATACGGCGAATACACCCCTATCGCGGTGGTCCCTGCGGCCATCAACGGCCGGGACCCGCGGCTAATACAGGACATCACCGATCGCGGTGATGCCCTGTATTAACCCTTCAGACGCGGCGATCAAAGCTGACCGCCACATCTGAAGGGAAAGTGACACTAACCCGGCTTTTCAGTCGGACTGAATAGCCGGGTTAGTGCTTACAGGACACCGGGGGGGACCTTACCTGCCTCCTCGGTGTCTTCTCCGTTCAGGGATCCCCTGTATGCCGGCGCTCTCCTTCCTCGTCATCACATCGTCGCGTAAGTGCGTCGGCGTGCGTAACGACGTGATGGCGGTGACGGAGAGAGAGGATACCCGGCCGGCAGCAGAGATGTTCCAGAGTGACGGGGACACGCCGACAGCGATGGAGCGACATCCAGGGCAGCGGTGACGGGTCCGGAGCGGCGGGGACACGTGAGTATTACCTCCAACAGCTGTCCGGGCATGCTGGGAGTTGTAGTTTTGCAACATCTGGAGGACCGCAGGTTGAAGACCACTATTGGGTTCAAAATCTTAATTTTTTTAGATTTTGCCCCTAAAAATGAAGTGAGTCTTATACGCCGGTGCGTCCTATAGGACGAAAAATATGGTACATCTTTATTTTTTTACTGCCAGCACTATGGGGGACAATGTTTATATTCTGGAATTCTCCTTTAAATCAATCCTAAGCCACACCCAAGGATGGGTGTTTTATTTGAAATATCATGCAAATCTATGGGACGTCCAGTACATCTCCTGATCACATTACTATTGTTATTTACTAGTTAGGGTGGAAGACAGTAGGTCAGGATATGAGAACGAGAGCATCATTGTTGCTTTTCCTCTATTACAAGGTTCAGGTAAGAAAACTGGGCAATGCGGGGTACTCTGCTATTGTCCTATATATCTCTGTGATCGTGTAGTTGCAATGATAGAATAAATAGATTAGATGAACCAAGCCTAGCTACTGTTTGGAATTGGCCAACAAATCTTTTCGGTTGTAAACAACTGGCTTAGATAGTAATAGTAATATGAAAGAAAAAAAAGGCTCAGTCTTACGATTGTTACAAATCATTACAGGCATTTCAAATAAATCTTGACAATTAAGTTCTATCTCCACTGACTCATCACTTACCTGAACCATTATGAATCTTGGTAACGGAATCAAGATGTGCAAGACTAAAAATAAAAGTACATGTAAGCATGTTAATAAATCATAGATATAACCATATCATCCACAGAACTAACTTGTTCTCAGGACTAGTAATACAAATTCACAATTTGGTTTCATTGGAAGAACCACTCTGAAATGTCCTCTGAAAAATCCAACCAAAATCCCTCTTTTATTTTTCCAAGGTCAACCCAATCATTACCTACCGGTGCCAATAATTCCAGCATTCAATAGGCTAGTGAAAGTCGACAGGGCGATCTCCACCAATGAAGTTGTCAATGTACAGAGAGCTTAGGCCCATGCCCTGTTGACAACTGAGCAGTGATGACCGTTCCTTTGATATTCCATACACTGCAACAAAATCTAACGGAGGTGCCCTTTAAATGTCCACTTGGCAGCTTACAAAATGACATGCACATCAGCACTTCTAGATGTTCACATGCTAGGTTTCCAAAATGAAACAAACAAAAACCAGTATGGGGGAGATTTATCAACACCCGTCCAGAGGAAAAGTTGCCCAGTTGCCCATAACCAATCAGCTCGCTTCTTTCATTTTTAACAAGGCCTCTGTAAAAGAAGCGTTCAAATTGGTTGCTATGGGCATCTTTTCCTTTGCACAGGTTTTGATAAATCCCCCCCCTATATGGCCATGCTCTGCAGATTCACCAGTATTTAAAAAAAAATGTAAAATTCTGTATACGAAATTAAGACGTCAATACTGATAAAACTGTATTAAAATATATGATAATCTTGACCTCTTTTAAAAATGGTCCTAAAATAAATCGGTGTTGCACTGAAGTATAGCCGGTCCTCCAGGATATTTCATGTGAATCCACAGAAGCCATACAATCATTAAAATATTATGACATTAGCGCCATTAACATGAATAAATACACAAGGAATCACTAACCTTTTATTATTATTATTATTATTATTATTATTATTATTATTATTATTATTATAATATTTACTATTTTTTTCACATTGGCAGTGTCAACTTACTACAGCCAAAATAATTAGAAAACATGGCTAGTTTGTATTCATTGGTAGAGTCCAGTATTACCGCTCAGCCCTACGGAAGTATTTGGGGTTGAGGTACAGTACCACACACAACCACTGTGGAACTGTTTTTTGGAAAACTGCAGCCAATGCTTTCTAATCCTTTGAGATTTGTTTTCGAGCACACGAACATGAAACGATACCTGTGTATTCTGCGGTATGCATCCTGCTCTTCCTGGCACAGAATTTTGGGCAGTTCTACAGCTGACTCCAGGCAAACTTTCCTGATTGTGTCATGGGGAACAACATGGAGTGGGATTTCTATTCTTTCATATCTGTTGAATAAAATAGAAAACATGGTATATCAGCAAGTTTTTTTAAAGTGGAGTTTCCCTTTAAAGGGGTACTCCGCTGCCCGGCGTTTGGAACAAACTGTTCTGAACGCTGGAGTCGGGAGCTCGTGACATCATAGCCCCGCCCCTTCATAACGTCACTCTCCACCCCCTCAATGCAAGTCTATGGGAGGGGGCGTGACGGCTGTCACGCCCCCTCCCATAGACCTGCTATGAGGGGGTGTGACGTCATGAAGGGGTGGGGCTATGACGTCACAAGCTCTCGGTGCCGGCTTAAGCGTTTGGAACAGTTTGTTCCAAACGCTGAGCAGCGGAGTACCCCTTTAAGGCGTGCATAGGTCCATAATATGCACTACACAATATGTAATGGCATCACTAAGCTACAAGAACCACTCCTGAAGAATCACAGCTGTATACTATTGCTAGGCCATAAAACCCAAAAGGTCCTTTCCATTTCCATGTATATAAAGCTTATAGAGAACCTGTCACCCTGAAAATGCTATCTAATTTATTTGCATCATGTCATAAAGCAGGAGTAGCAGCCCGATATACATGCAATGCAGGGAAAAGTTCTGTACAACATGTAACCTATTGAATAAAATCTCTGCTCTTTCCATGCTTTAGGAGTCCAATGGATGGTCCTATCATTGAGAGATACTGTCCCCTAGACTGGACTCCTTAAAATTTAGAAAGTAGGGACCTCGGGGGGGTGTCCAACTGCTGGGATCCCTCGCGAACATCTGTTAAGAGCCCTGGCTCTGCCCCAGAGCGGCACTTCACGAACCCCGCCCCCTCCATATACCTCTATGGGAGAGCCATTCAGCATTCTTCAGATAGAGGATACATTTTTTTGTAACATTGAACATGAGACTTCTCCTTTAAAGGGGTACGCCACTTTAGATAAACTTATTTCCTATACACAGGATAGGAGATAAGTGTTTGACCTCTAAGACCCACACGATCTCTCGAACTGAGCTCCGTCTCTCAACTCTGTACACAGTTTCTCCCGCTGAGCACTCCACAATACTGGCACTAGAGATGAGCGAACTTACAGTAAATTCGATTCGTCACGAACTTTTCGGCTCGGCGGTTGCTGACTTTTCCTGCATAAATTAGTTCAGCTTTCAGGTGCTCCCGTGGGCTGGAAAAGGTGGATACAGTCCTAGGAGACTCTTTCCTAGGACTGTATCCACCTTTTCCAGCCCACGGGAGCACCTGAAAGCTAAACTAATTTAAGCAGGATAAGTCATCAACTGCCGAGCCGAGAAGTTTGTGACGAATCGAATTTACTGTAAATACGCTCATCTCTATTCGTGACAAATCGAATTCACTGTAAGTTCGCTCATCTCTAACTGGCACCCACCTTCCGAGACAACCTCCTCATGCTGAACAGTGACGGCCCGCTCAGCCAATCACTGGGTCAGATGGGGTCACATCCGAGTGGGTGATTGGGGGTAAATATTAGTCAGGCCTAATATAATATATAATATATTTTACAGTGCAGGGCATGCCTGCATAATACCCACTCCCTGTCCATATAATCCCACCCTCCACCTCATACCCTCAAACTCACATTACTAAAATTTAGTTCACGGTCATCTGACTGATTTCTTGAACTATAAACCCACATATCTCAGGAACAGAAGAATGTATGAAGAAATTGAAAAAAAAAATGTTTTATGATAATGCAATAAAAAATTTTGGGGATTGGTCACTCTTTAATTTCAAATATCCCTTTTATTTTTTATTTACAAAAAAATAGCGATTTAATTACAGACAAACTAATTAAACTGGCTTCCAGACTTTTCTATATTAGTATCAAACAGCTTTTATTGTAATTTGTCTTTAGGAATTTTAATCAAACACAATGATAAATATATGCAAATGAAGAACCTCGAATTGTACAGGTGACTTACTCATTGCTCTTCTGTGCCTGGACTGACTGAAAACAAGTGTAGAGAATACGACCCGTCTAAACAGGAGAGAAAAAAATCAGAATGATCAAATATAAAATGAATGTATTAAAAGGGGTTATTCTAAGATAAAACTTTACCCTCTCCCATAGGGGGGGGGATACCTAATGAATTGGTGGGGATTGACATGCCGGGACTCCCATCGATCATGAAAATGGAGGTCATATGTCCTGAGTATATGCTTCACCTCTGCTCCATTCATTTGCTATAGGACATCTGACATTGCCAAGTGATATTGCCATAGAATGAAGCATGACCAAGCATGTGCACTGCCGCTCAATTTACCTAGGGGACAACTAACCTCTATCGTCATGATTGGTGGGGATCCCAGCAGTCAAGACCCCACCACTGAGGACAGGGGATAACTTTTAATCCGGAGATAAAAGGGAAGGATCAAAATGGTTTTATAAAGGGGGGGGGGGGGGTCCCCCTCCATCCTGTCATTAGATGTTAATAAGGCGTTTGATTGAACACTTCAATCTAGGTGGTAGATGTCTATATCCTGCCCAGCCTAAGCTGTACCGGCAGCTGTATAGCTGTGAGCAAAGCTCAGCATAGCTAGGAGCAGGGACTCTTGTCAGTATAATGACAGGAGTCCGGGCTCCTGTACAGTATACAGCAGTGCGCTGTGCAATGATGTATACTATACAGCCAGTGGAGGCAAGTAGTGATACTATACATACCGTATATACTCAAGTATAAGCCGACCCGAATATAAGCCGAGGCCCCTAATTTCAACCCAAAAACCCAGGAAAAGTTATTGACTCGACTATAAGCCTAGGGTGGGAAATACATCATCACCGCCTGTTAATCCCTTCATCAGTGGTCTTCAACATCTGCGGACCTACAGATGTTGCAAAACTATAACTCCCAGCATGCCCGGACAGCCGATGGCTGTCCGGGCATGCTGGGAGTTGTAGTTTTGAAACCTCTGGAGGTGGGCAGGTTGAAGACCACTGCGGCCTTCATCATCATCCAGACCCCCCTTTAGTTTTCTACTCACCTCCCCTCGGTGGGAAGGAAGGGTGAGCTGGTCCGGGCCATCTATGCTGCAGGGACCGTCCGGTGGGGAGGGTTAGTCGTTCCAGGCTGTCCATCTTCACCGGGAGGCCCTCTTCTTCGCTCTGGGCCGGCCCCGGACTAGTGTTGCCTTGACGACGACGCACAGGGACGTTCATGCGCAGGGACCTCACAGACCAGCTCACCCTTCCTTCCCACCGAGGGGAGGTGAGTAGAAAACTAAAGGGGGGTCTGGATGATGACGAAGGCCGCAGTGGTCTACAACCTGCGGACCTCCAGATGTTTCAAAACTACAACTCCCAGCATGCCGATCGCTGTCCGGGCATGCTGGGAGCTGTAGTTTTGCAACATCTGGAGGTCCACAGGTTGAAGACCACTGAGAAGGGATTGACAGGCGGAGAGTTCACTCGAGTATAAGCCGAGGGGGGCGTTTTCATCACGAAAAATCGTGCTGAAAAACTAGGCTTATACTCGAGTATATATGGTACCTACTTACCTCCTTACACTCCATGGGCCGGTCACTCTGCATAATTCCCTTAGAGTGGTACACTAAAAAAAATGAAAAACTGCCAAAGAGGAAAAAATTGGCGTTTCCACACAAAAATCAGTTGTTTTTCTGGAAACCTAGTCTTATACTATAACAACTGGGGTTTTAGGAGTTGATATATACAAGTTAAAATGGGGTATATTGTGGTATGCATACATCTTTTTTTTGGGAAGTTTGTGTTGTATTTTGGTAAACAAATTTGAAAATAAAGTATAAAAAAAAAATAAAAAAAAAGAAGTGCAGCTAAAAACTGACTGAAAAACTGAATTATCGACTTAATCTACAGTTAGAATGTAAACAAATTGCATGTCCTCATTCAGAAAATATGTATCATTGGACCAGTGGATTACAAGAACAAATAGTCTATTGACAAATTATGAAATCTATTTTTTTCTCTAGCAAAAACGTCTGAATAATCGTAACCTAAATCCTACAAGTTACCTTTGTATTTTTGTCCTCTATAAAGCAGGAAAAAATTAATCCCACAAATCCGACATCCATCATCTGATACATTGCCTGGGTGCGGACATCTGTAGTGCAACAACAGAAAAAAACATAAATAAGCCACATTGACCTTTCTACATCTCTAAATAAAGTATGTACAATAGCCTCTCACCAACATGGGACGGCCACACCGTGATATGTGGGTGAGAATGATACCAGCCAACAACCCTCATAGGACGTCCAGTAATCTCAGACAATCTGTGCTGAGGAGTTAAAGAAAAACGTCCCTGTGCAGGGGCAATATCAAGCATAGTATTTGTTGTACAGTCATTTTTTATTGTTTATTTTTTATTTATTATAAACTTCTTCGGCCTAGTTCACACCTAGTTTTTTTTTCTTATGCTGTATCGCAGAAGGAAAAAGAAAAAAAACATCTATTTTTGTTCACATATGAGACTTTTCAAAGACATCTAGAATGCATTTTTTTTATTGTCGCAATTTTTACTTAGTGCTTGTAGTGTAGTATTATTAAACAAGTTCAAGAGGGACCTAAACGCCTGTTCTGCAAGATCTATCACCAGCTACATGTAGCAGGCTTCTAGAGACTGGTCACCCACCGATCCAGGGATTTATTCTGTATGGCCACACTGGGACTCGGACCACTGACTCGCATGGGGTTGTGTCTTGGTTTGGACGCACCAGTATCAGGATATGTTCTTAAATTTCGCTGTCAATTTTGATCATGTGACTTGCCCCTAAACTATCACAATCTTACGGTACGTTCACACGTGTGGATTTACAGCCTATTTTACGCTGCAGATCCGCTGGTGAAGGCCCCGCTCTATGCTGACTTTACATGTGTCTGCTCATTGTGGCAATACGCCGCTACCAGCAGGCACACTGTGATATGCAAGTCGCAGTATACTCGCACATCGCGGGAGCTCTCTGCCTAGCTCAGAGCAGGGATAGCGGCCGCGATGTGCGAGTACGCCATGCACATCACTCCACTGTGTCTGCGGGTAGCGGTGTATTGCCGCTATCAGCAGGCACATGTAAAGCCAGCATAGAGCGGGGCCTTCGTCAGTGGATCCGCAGGTAAATACGCTGCGAAAACCTGCGCGTGTGAACGTACCCTAAAGACAGATTTGCCTGAAGTCCCATAGAGTTGCATGCCACTTACGGCAAATGCTTCTCCAAATGGCAATAGTCTTGGGGAAAGTTATGTGATTAAAAAGTGGCTGCGAAAGTTAAGAACATATCCTGCTCACTTAAGTGGATGGACCCACGCCCGCCTACTCTGTCCCAATGGAAGGCGTTGGTTAATGCTGTGATACCCTTTTTCCATATAGTATACAAGAATAGGAAATGCCCAGGGAAAATTCCTTTCAGTGTGGGGTGCTTGGTGCTCCTCTCCTCTTACTCAATGTACTTACTCTATGTCTACTCATCGTGCTTCGTAATAGTACAGTGACCCCCCCGACATACGATCATTTCAACATGCGATGGCCTCTCAGAGGCCATCACATGTTGAAGGCAGCATCAACATACAATGCTTTTGTATGTCGGGGCCATCGCATAAACGGCTATCCGGCAGCGCAGACTGCTTCAGCTGCCACCGGATAGCCCTTTACGGTGCCCCGTGTGGTCCGCTGACAATCACTTACCTGTCCTTGGGGCTCCGGCGCGTCCTCTTTGGGAACCCCTGGCATTGTCGGCGCTCTCCATCGTCGTCATCACGTCGCTGCGCACGCCGTCCCGTCATCCAATAGGAGCGGGGTGCGTAGCGACGTGATGGCTGCGATAGAGAGCGAGGATGCCGGGGAAGCAGAGGCCTTGCCGGAGCGTCGGGGACACCCCGGAGACGCGGCGACATCTAGGGCAGCGGTGACGGTCCGGAGCGGTGGGGACACGTGAGTATAACCTCCAATATCAGTGGTCTTCAACCTGCAGACCTCCAGATGTTGCTAAACTACAACTCCCAGCATGCCCGGACAGCCGTTGGCTGTCCGGGCATGCTGGGTGTTGTAGTTTTGCAACATCTGGAGGTCCGCAGGTTGTAGACCACTGTCCTATACTTTACATTGCACGGATCCCTCAACATACGATGGTTTCAACAAACGATGGTCCATTTGGAACGGATTACCATCGTATGTTGAGGGACCACTCTACTGCATACATGTTCCTTCTGCTATACAATTTTTCAGGCTTTCTTGTGTCTCTTTCCAAAGTCGTTGCCTGGCTGTCTGTTGTCTGTTTCTTATGTTCTGTTCCCTGTCTAATCCCTTTTCTACTCGTTCACCTACATTCCCTGGATTTGTGATGGTGTGTGCTCTATTCCGGTTCTCTTATGTTTACATGGCGATCGTTCGCTGGTTGTTCTTTTGGGTTTTTGTTCTTTTTAATATATCGCGGTTATCTACTTTGTAGGCCCCTTGTGGTATATACCTCATAACCTTGTCGTTTACATGAGTTTGCCCATATGGGACTTCATGTTCTTTGCTTTATGTATGCTGTTGCTGCTCCTGTGTGGCCATGTGGCCAATGGTTGTTTACTTTTGAATAAAACGAATAAAAAAAATAAAAAAAAGAACATATCCTGCTGCCTGGAGCGGAGATATTCTTTAAAAGAACCAAAAGGTCCATCAACCATGTTGCACAAGCACGTTCTTATAAAGAAGGATATATCAGCTTCTATAGTAGCAGCCGATAGCTGTTCAGGTGAAATCTCCACTCGATCCTTCCTCTTGTCTGACCGCCGTAAGATGATGACTGAGTGAATGTGAACAACTCTCTGGGTATCAACCTGGGGAATATTAAACACATCCTTGGTTAGTAGTTTCATAGACCCTGACTATATAGCCCATAATATATATATATATAGTCTATAGTGTGTGTATATATATATATATACACTCCATAGTGTGTGTGTGTATATATATATATATATATATAGTCCATAGTGTGGATATATATATATATATATATATATATATATATATATATATAGTCCATAGTGTGTGTGTATATATATATATATATATATATATATATATATATATATATATATATATATAGTGTATTGTGAAGCGGAATTTGTGAACGGAAAATTTGCTTGGAAATTTCCGCCTGAAGGATGGCGTTGCTCTTTCTTCAGGCGGTAATACTCGCGGAGCACATTGCAGTCTATTGGAGACTGCAGTGTCCGCGCGGTCCTAGCGCACTCGGATTCTCCGGGTGGAAATTTTCTGCCCGGAGATTCCGTAGTCTGAACCTAGCCTTTAAGGGTGTGCGTTCCCACAGGGCGTAGACGCAGCGTATTTGTCACGCCGGCACGCGGCCCTGGCTCCAAAACTCACTGCACACATAGGGCTGCCGCCGGAAAGCCCTGTGTTTATAGTGAGCAAGGAGTACGCAGCGTATTTCCCGCTGCTGCCATAAATTTTGCGCAGCGTCAAATACGCTGCGTATACGCACCCTAAGGGTGCGTACACACGCTAGTAACTAGCAGCGGGTTTCCCACTGCGGGAAACCCACTGCGAGTTACACTACCATTCATTTGAATGCATCCTCAGACACTATTACGGACTGATTTAAATCAATGGTAGTGTAACTCGCAGCAGGATTCCCACAGCGGGTAACCCGCAGCTAGTAATAGCGTGTGAACGCACCCTAAGGAAAGCTAGTCTGCTCTTCTGACATGTCTCTTTTCTTAATTTCTGCATCTTTTCTCATAACTCTGACATATTGTTCCTGTTATACCTCCTAGATCAGTGGTCTTTAACCTGCGGACCTCCAGATGTTGCAAAACTACAACTCCCAGCATGCCCGGACAGCCAGCCTGGGAGTTGTAGTTTTGCAACATCTGGTGGTCCGCAGGTTGGAGACCACTGTCCTAGATGTTTATAATTAAAGGGGTTATCCAGGGGGAAAAAATAGTTTTTTTATATATCAACTGGCTCCAGAAAGTTAAACAGATTTGTAAATTACTTGTAATAAAAAAAATCTTAATCCTTTCAGTACTTATGAGCTTCTGAAGTTAATGTTGTTTTTTTCTGTCTAAGTGCTCTCTGATGTCACGTGTCTCGGGAAACGCCCAGTTTAGAAGAGGTTTGCTATGGGGATTTGCTTCTAAACTGGGCGGTTCCCGAGACATGTGTCATCAGAGAGCACTTTAAGGTTGTTCTTTTCTGTCTAAGTGCTCTCTGATGTCACGTGTCTCGGGAAACGTCCAGTTTAGAAGAGGTTTGCTATGGGGATTTGCTTCTAAACTGAGCATTTCCCAAGACACGTGTCATCAGAGAGGACTTAGACAGAAAAGAACAACCTTAACTTCAGAAGCTCATAAGTACTGAAAGGATTAAGATTTTTTAATAGAAGTAATTTACAAATCTGTTTAACTTTCTGTAGCCAGTTGATATTTAAAAAAAAAAAAAAAAGGTTTTTCCTGGAATACCCCTTTAAATTGACGACTAGGTGTTGGGGGAGTGTCCTTGCACTGCCTGATACCATCCAAGCAGTGCTTATAGGACCAAACACTGAAGGGACACACACCTTTGGTATCGGGAACTGGTAACACCAAATTGTCCATTTATCTATAAATTTCTAGGAGGAAGAGTCCCTGTTCACATATACAAAATTATGCCTGGGTTACGCTTTCAGCAGACTCCCATGGATCTGAATGGGACTCTGCTGCTCAGTTCACACTACGGAAGATCCTTAGCAGAACCTCTGAATCGGATCCTGTTGAAAGACTAAACACATTCAATCTTTTGTCAAAATCCGCAGTAGAAATCCTGGAATTGCGCTGTAGTAAATGGGATGGTGCTTAGGCTGGGTTCACATCGCCATTGTGATCTGTCCCGTTTCGGGTCCCTTCAGCTATTTTTTTTTTTGGCATTGAACGGCCCCAAAACGGGTCAGAGCACAACTGACTCCATCGGGTCGTCACCAGGTTCCAACAGATCCCACTGACTTGAATGTTGTCCCTCGTGGATCCGGTTATTTACACACACACTTTTTTTTTTCCCTCTGTTAAAAGGGGTTATCCAGGAAACATATATATATATGTATGTATCAACTGGCTCCAGAAAGTTAAACAGAATTGTAAATGACTTCTATTAAAAAATCTTAATCCTTTCAGTACTTATGAGCTTCTGAAGTTAAGGTTGTTTTCTGTCTAAGTGCTCTCTGATGACACGTGTCTCAGGAACCGCCCAGTTTAGAAGAGGTTTGCAATGGGGATTTGCTTCTAAACTGGGCGGTTCCCGAGACACGTGACATCAGAGAGCACTTAGACAGAAATGAACAACCTTAACTTCAGAAGCTCATAAGTACTGAAAGGATTAAGATTTTTTTAATAGAAGTAATTTACAAATCTGTTTAACTTTCTGGAGCCAGTTGATTTATACAAAAAAGTTTTCTCCTGGATAACCCCTTTAAACTTCGGTCTTTTTGGCGGAATAGCTGACGGAGCTCCCTAGTGGAGTCCAATGGCAATGTGAACCTAGCCTTACTGTCTGTTGCAGATTGTTGTCTGGCCATGCTGGAAAATGTAGTTTTGCAACAGCTGGAGGAACACTGTTTGGAAAACATTTAAACAATAGCGGCATGATGCCTGTAGGAGTTACGAAATATTTGCACTAAGCGCCATTGCCCCCTGTGTTTTGATGATCTGAGGGGGGCACAGAGGTCAGAGCCCCACTTTTTGCACACTAATGGCCCATCCTTGTCACATGAATACTATGGTGACATCAGCTGTCTGTGAAAACATTGTCCATAGCAGTTTTTTTTTCCCCACTAGGGCATCTCCAGCTGTTGCAAAACTACAACTCCCAGCATGCCCGGACAGCCAAAGGCTGTCCGGGCATGCTGGGAGTTGTAGTTTTGCAACAGCTGGAGGCACTCAGGTTGGGAAGCACTAGTCCATAGCAACCAATTTGCTTCTAGATGTCGAAAATGAAAGCAGCCTCCTGATTGGTAGCGTCCTAATTGGGCTCTCACCTCCCCTATACACAGGCCCATGACCTCCTCTCGCTCCGTGCTCAGCGAATGAGCCACACAAACCAAGAACGCGTCTCCCTCGATGTGTACAGCCTGCACCGCCATCTTGCTCTGTACAGTATATACCACAGCTCTTGTGTCGATGTTTGCGTTCCAAGACGTGAAGAAATGTCCGTCCTGCGGGCACCATTTTGGTGAGGTCACCCGCATGAAGTGATACTCGATTTGGTCTACGAGAAAATGGCGGCCTCGGCTCCTGAAGGTCACACTGACTGCGGGCGCTTCCTTCGGTTCTCTTGTATTTCCTTGCAAGCGTGTGTGTTCCGGGGTTGTGTTCACAGTCGGCAGGGTATGTGCTTCTATTTCCAGGACTATAAGGATATCCTATTATACTATTGGTTATCCTGCCAATACATATATGTAGATTTACATGGATGTGAATGGACGTATTCACATAACTTGCGGAAGCCCCCTAGCGGTCGTTCACTTACACAGATATTTGGATTTCTGCTTCCTATTGTTTTTAATTGGAATGGATCCTACATACACATTGCAGGTTTTGTTCCAAGGCAAATTTGTAATCTGGCTAATGGGGGAAAAAAACAAAAAAGGGACTTATCGCTCTGTGTCTAGAAAAGTGTTTCCCCACCAGGGTGCCTCCAGCTTGTTGCATAACTACAACTCCCAGCATGCCAGAACAGCCTCTGAGAGTTGTAGTTTTGCAATGGCTGGAGGCACCCTGGTTGGAAAACACTGCTTTATAGGGTGTCCCAGGACGTTGTGGAGCAATGTTTCCCCGCCTATGTCAAACTACAACTCCCAGCATGCCCTGGAACACTATAAAGTAAATCCTTTACCTGCGTTCTCCCGCAAGAACCTCCTCCAAAGCACGCCTGCAAAGATACTCCTGGATATATGACTCTAGAATGACTGTCCTTTGAGCAGAAAGAAGTCTTATCTTGACAAAGATGTCAGGAGGGACCGATGACAGATCTATGGAGTGACCTTCCCATATTATCCTTAGCACCCAAGCCTGAGTTTAGGACACTTTGAAATGAAAGATTCACCCTCTGATTGGGAGGTGAGGAAAAGGAACCAAGAGTTGGTCGGGAGACATGGCAGGGGAAACAGGGAGTAACCCAAAGCCTGAAAGATGTGGTGGGTCTTTTGCGGCGCTGACTCGGAACAGGCACATCAGGTGAGTATAAAAGGTCTCTTAAAATGCAACGCATTTCACCGCACATGGGCGGCTTCATTATGAAGCCGCCCATGTGCGGTGAAACGCGTTACATTTTAATAAACCTTTTATACTCACCTGATGTGCCTGTTCCGAGTCAGCGCCGCAAAAGACCCACCACATCTTTGAAGTCCATTTGTCGCTATCTACTTGGTCGGGAGGCGGCAGACCGGGCTCTAACAATCCTTACACGCTGTCCATTGTGTGTGAGCTCACACAACCACCTGGGGTAAGAGGCTTTAAAAAGAAGCCAGGAAGCCAGGATGTCTTGTCTGAAAATCCTGCTATCTATGTCGGACTGAATTTGTTGTGGGCGAAGCCTCAAAAAATAAGATACCTATGAAGAGGCAATAGCAGCGGAGGCGTTGGCAGCTGTATAGCCTCTCCTATGGGCATCCTCTGCCCTATGATCGCGTAGACTTGACCCAACATCCGCAGGAACAACTGTACGCATTGACAGTTTGGTGATCTCCATATCCTCTGTAGAAATGGATCCCCAGGATACCAGATGATCCGCACTAGGAAACATGGCTCTAAATAGCTTGGAAAGAACAGGGCCCTTTTCTGGTTTCTTCCATTCTATCTTGTTGACAAAGAAAATGGTCTCATCCTCTTTGAAGACCCCTGATCCTCTAGAGGTGGATCCTGTGGATTCTGAGCTAGCTGGCTAGAGAATGTGCTCAAAGAGACTGAGCTGAGGGACTAACAGGCTTAAAGGGGTACTCCGCCCCTAGACATCTTATCCCCTATCCAAAGGATAGGGGATAAGATGTCAGATTGCGGGGGTCCCACCGCTGGGGACCCCCGGGATCTCAGCTGCAGCACCCACCTGTTGCGGCTTCCGGCAGCGCTGGAGGCTCTCATCCTAACGCCTCCCGACCACAATGACGTGAGATCGTGATGTCACAACTCCGCCCCCGTGTGATGTCACACCCCACCCCTCAATGCAAGTCTATGGGTGGGGGCGTGACAGCTGTCACGCCCCCTCCCATAGACATGCATTGAGGGGCGGGGCGCGATGGCACACGGGGGCGGAGTCATGACGTCATGATCTCACGTCGCCGTGGTCGGGAGGCGTTAGGATGAGAGCCTCCAGCGCTGCCGGAAGCCGCAACAGGTGGGTGCTGCAGCTGAGATCCCGGGGGTCCCCAGCGGTGGGACCCCCGCGATCTGACATCTTATCCCCTATCCTTTGGATAGGGGATAAGATGTCTAGGGGCGGAGAACCCCTTTAAATAAGGCTGTTGGAACCAAAATTGGGACCTAACTCGGCCTCCTGGAGTGGAGCTAACAAAAAACTTGTCCATTTGGAGCTCAAAGTGACAAACACGCCAGATGGCCGCTTCCCTGATGCGCCGCACGGAGTGGCCAGAAAGCCGCCACAAGCAAGAAGACTGTACCGGAGGCCACAAAAAGAGAGGAGGTGTAAGAAAGAAAGAAAACCCCCTCCAGATATCATCGCCATCCTACTGACTGGGAGAACAGAAAAGTACAGTGGGCTGGGGTAATCTACCTCTTTATAGATGGTTCTTATTGTTTCATTCATTTATTTGTGTGGCTCATTAAAAGTCTGCCGTCCTACCAGTCCATGGCGGGCATGTAAGGGGATAAACAGTTCTCACTTATATCCTAACACCTCGTGCTGAAAAGGGAGAGCACTGCACACAAGGGGTCATCCAGGAAAAAACTTTTTTTTATATATCAACTGGCTCCAGAAAGTGAAACAGATTTGTAAATTACTTCTATTAAAAAATCTTAATCCTTTCAGTACTTATAAGCTTCTGAAGTTAAGGCTGTTCTTTTCTATCTGTTTATCCGTCAGTTTTCATAGAAAAAAAAACCATAAGTTTTAGAAAATTTTGTCCATTTTTAATGGGAGGGGTCTTGGGTGGGGACTTTAGGATTCAAATGCGCATGTGGAAAGTAAAAACATATAAGTTTTTCCCGTATGGAACTGTATACATGGGCGTTTCCCATTGACGTCCATGTTAAAAAAAAAACGTATGCGGTTGCAGTACGGTTTTTAAAACAGAGTCAAAACCGTGGTAGACTACAATTTTGTCTCCGGTTTAAAAACCGTACTGCAACCACATACATTTTTTTAACATGGACGTCAATGGGAAACGCACATGTATACGGTTCCATACGGGAAAAACGTATACGTTTTTACTTTGCACATGCGCATTTGAATCCTAAAGTCCCCACCCAAGACCCCTCCCATAAAAAATGGACAAAATTTTCTAAAACTTATGTGGTTTTTTTCTATAAAAACTGACGGAACTGTATGCACTTTTAAAAACCGTATACTGTTTAAAAACGCATACGGTTTACTTTTTTCCATACTGTTCCATCCGTTTTTTTGCCATACGGTTTTCTTTAGAAAAACGAATTGAAAACAGTCTGGCAAAAACGTAGTGTGAACCCAGCCTAAGTAATCTCTGATGACACGTGTCTCGGGAAACGCCCAGTTTAGAAACAAATCCCCTTAGCAAACCTCTTCTAAACTGGGCGGTTCCCGAGACACGTGTCATCAGAGAGCACTTAGATAGAAAAGAACAGCCTTAACTTCAGAAGCTTATAAGTACTGAAAGGATTAAGATTTTTTAATAGAAGTAATTTACAAATCTGTTTAACTTTCTGGAGCCAGTTGATATATATAAAAAGTTTTTTTCCTGGAATACCCCTTTAATGTCATTTTTGGCCCTAAGACAGTGTCGAGGGCAACATCTACAGCCCTATAATGTGATGAACATATATGGGAATCTACACTGCAGTGGTCGGAGCTGCCACCAGTGCTGGGATACGAATGTATTCGCCCCATATTTGTGCATATGTTGTTGTATTTGTCTGACACACTATGTGCCTCTTTAATTTCTGATTATTTTTGCTCTCCTTCAGATTAGTGATGCCTCTGAGAAAAGATCCCTGTCAGAAGGCAGCATGTGAAATCCAAAAATGTCTTCATTGTAAGCAGTGACAAGCGAGTTACCGCCGATACATTCTACCCTTTACAAGTTAGTACAGTATTGTAATGTTCACATTTATTTTATATTCACAGTCAACAATTATATGGAAAGCAAATGTAAGCCGGAGATTGAAGCAATGCGGCTCTGCTGTTCTAAGCTGGTAACACAGCAATCCATCTGCTGCTCAGGCTTCCAGGACCAACAAGGAGCTAAAGAAGACCTGAGCGGATCATCGGGCGTGGACAGCAGCAAACCTGCGTCTATTAAAAGCTAGCTGCTTTATGTGACAGACATTTAGGGTACGTTCCCACACGGCGTATTTTGCTGCGTATTTGCTGCATATTTGGTGCTGCGTATTTTCCTACCAATTGACTTCAACAGAGAAAATAAAATACGCAGCAAATACGCCGTGTGGGAATGTACCCTTAAATGTTTTTTGGGCTTTGAAGAAAAGTCTGACATCTACTGGACTGTGTTAGTGGATGCGGTGAAGCTTATATTTTGTGAGATTTTTCTTCATACCAGGATCCTGACATATGTCCTTTTTTTTTTTTGCTTTTGCACTTAGGGTGGTCAGTAATTATAGGAATATGTTAAAAACTTAATTTTATGTGATACCGTATTTTTCGTCCTATAGGACGCACCGGCGTATAAGACGCACCCAATTTTTAGGGGCAAAATCTAAAAAAAAATAAAGATTTTGAACCCAATAGTGGTCTTCAACCTGCGGACCTCCAGATGTTGCAAAACTACAACTCCCAGCATGCCCGGACAGCCGTTGGCTGTCCGGGCATGCTGGGAGTTGTAGTTTTGCAACATCTGGAGGTCCGCAGATTGAAGACCACTGCAGGAGGAGGTAATACTCACGTGTCCCTGCCGCTCCGGACCCGTCACGGCTGCCCTGGATGTCGCTCCATCGCTGTCGCCGTGTCCCCGTCGCTCCGGAACGTCTCTGCTGCCGGCCGGGTATCCTCGCTCTCCGTCATCACGTTGTTACGCACGCCGACGCACGTACGCGGCGACGTGATGACGAGGAAGGAGAGCGCCGGCCATACAGGGAATCCCTGAACGGAGAAGACACCGAGGAGGCAGGTAAGGTCCCCCCCGGTGTCCTGTAAGCACTAACCCGGCTATTCAGTCGGGCTGTTTGGGACCGCCGCGGTGAAATCACGGTGGTCCCGAACAGCCCGACTGAACAGCCGGGTTAGTGTCACTTTCCCCTCAGACGCGGCGGTCAGCTTTGATCGCCGCGTCTGAAGGGTTAATACAGGGCACCACCGTTGATGGCCGCAGGGACCGCCGCGATAGGGGTGTATTCGCCGTATAAGACGCACCGACTTTTTCCCCCCAGTTTTGGGGAAGAAAAAGTGTGTCTTATACGGCGAAAAATACGGTACTTCACATGATTGATGAACATGACGGCAGGTAGGGTGGGATTTAGTTTATGCTTACTTAGCATATCTTGGAGCTAGAGTGGCACATGCTCACTAGGTCAAAAAACCTAGCCTATGGTCACCCATAGGCTAAGTTTACACTTGGGTTTTTTTCTGGCAGTTTTTGGAGATCTGCCACTGCAGTTTTTGAGCCAAAGTCTGAAGTGGATCCATAAGGGAGGAGAAGTGTAATTCCTTCCTTTATATGTCCTATTCCTTTTGAATACATTTCTGGCTTTGGCTTAAAGGGGTTCTCCCTTGTTTATACTGTTTTTTGTTATTATGTTTGTGTGTTATGTGTGTATAAGTATGTGTTTTTTTTATGTGTGTTGTGATTATGTATATATGTATTTTCTTACCTTTTGTAAAGATCCGGAAGCTGGTCCCTTTTTGTTCCAGTGGCTTGCTGTGTAACCTCGGCCTCCGCCATGTTGTGTTCGGTAAGTGGGATGTCGGGGGGTGTGTTCTTGCTTCTGTCCTTCCTATCTTCTGACATCTGAGGTGAATCTTTTCTTCCTGTTTCTTTTGTGGCTCAGCGACGAATCTGCGGCCTCTTCCGGCGCATGCGTAGGTAGTTTGTTTGTTTTGTTTACCAATAAAGTTTTTTGTCTAATTGACAAACTGTCTGCGCATGCGCCAGCAGGCAAGTGCTACGCTAACAGTGTAGCATACGTTAGGTCTACGCTAACAGCGTAGCTTTGCGCATGCGCACAGTTCGTCAATTAGACCAAAAAAACTTTATTGGTAAACAAAACAAACAAACTACCTGCGCATGCGCCGGAAGAGGCCGCAGATTCGTCGCTGAGCCAAGGAAGAAACAGGAAGAAAAGATTCGCCTCGGACGTCAGAAGAAAGGAAGGACAGAAGCAAGAACACACCCACCCGACATCCCAATTACCGAACACAACATGGCGGAGGCCGAGGTTACACAGCAAGCCACTGGAAGAAAAAGGGACCAGCTTCCGGATCTTCACAAAAGGTAAGAAAATACATATATACATAATCACAACACACATAAAAAATACACATACTTATACACACATAACACACAAACATAATAACAAAAAACAGTATAAACAAGGGAGAACCCCTTTAAATACTGCAGTGGCAGATATCCAAAAACTGCCAGAAAAAAAACAACAAGTGGAAACCTAGCCTAAGGCTCTGATAAGCTAAGGTGTTCTAGTACTACATTATCCGCCAATAGAACGCAACGCGTGAAAAACCACAAAGTTGTCAACAAAAATAAGAACATAGGGGATATTTATCAATTTTCATTGGGAATTATTATTTATTAATTTTTTTGCTGTGTTTTTGGCATCTTTGCGCCAAAGCTATCATTTTGCCACACAGCCTCTGATCACCTTGGGTGCAAATAAAATATCTTCCAGTCACAGCTGTTTCCTACATGTGGTCCAAGCTTATTTAGGTTTGCGTCTTTTTAAAGCCCTTTGGGGGAGGGAGATTTATCAAGACCTGTGCAAAGGAAAAGCTTTGCAGATGCCTTGTTAAAAATGAAAGCAAGCGAGCTGATTAATTGCCATGGGCAACTTTTCCTCTGGACAGATTTCGATAAATCTCCCCCTTTGTGCTAGAAATTAGTGACTTTTAGAAAAGTTGCATATAGCAAATGTGTTAACACTGCACTTTCCTGACTAAATAATAAACTGAATGGAAGACTTTGGTTTCTTATGTATTTTGTTTGTTGCAAATGAGTCCTGGACAGTAACTTTTTTTAATTACTGTACAGGACTAATGCACTAAAAGTAAACAAAAACCCATCTAAACAACTTGGTGAATTCACCCCATAGTGCGCACACACACTCACGTACACACACACGCAGATATCTGTCTTTCTTCAGACTTGGCTTAAAAAGGGGGGGGGGGGGAAGGCTGTACTCAGCTGCTGCCAGTGTGAACCCCACTGCTCACCCTTTGCAGCTCAGTTCCATTGAATTCAATGGAGCCAAGTTGTAATACCACACATGTCCTGAGAACAGTTGTTGGGCTCTCTTTTTTTTGAAGAAATCAGCTGTTTTTCTATTGCTGGATAACCCCTTTAAAGGGGTACTCCGGTGAAAACCTTTTTTCTTTTAAATCAACTGGTGCCAGAAAGTTAAACATATTTGTAAATTACTTCTATTAAAAAATCTTAATCCTTCCAGTACTTATTAGCTGCTGAATGCTACAGTGGAAATTCCTTTCTTTTTGGAACACCGATGACATCACGAGCACAGTGCTCTCTGCTGACATCTCTGTCCATTTTAGCAACCGTGCATAGCAGATGTATGCTAAGGGCAGCATGGTGGCTCAGTGGTTAGCACTGCTGCTCTGCAGTGCTGGGGCCTTGGGTTCTAATCCCACTAAGGACAACAATAAATAAAGTATTATTATTATAATAACGTCAGCAGAGAGAACTGTGCTCGTGATGTCATCAGAGAGCATTCCAAAAAGAAAAGAATTTCCCCTGTAGTATTCAGCAGCTAATAAGTACAGGAAGGATTAAGATTTTTTAATAGAAGTAATTTAAAAATCTGTTTAACTTTCAGGCACGAGTTGATTTAAAAGACAAAAAGTTTTCACTGGAGTACCCCTTTAACTCCATCTTGACGTTTCCCAATATGAAGTACTGCAGTGTGTTGTCTTAGTGATTTGAGCCCTCTAGTGGTCAAGTTTCATAGGGGACTTCGTAAAATCCATAGGTATTCTTAGCGCTAGTGACTTCTCAGAAATGATCAGTGGGCCCAGATTCTGAGACCCCACACAGATCACTTAAATGAGGGCAGAAGGGAAGTGCCCCTTCCTTTTTAATCTGTTTTCCTCAAAGGGCTGAGCAAGCCCTGGATGGATCTTAGGAAGTCTACACTAAAGAATCCTTGTTTATGAGGAAATCATCTTTCCTCTAGATGTAGAGCAGTGTTTCCAAACCAGGGTGCCTCCAGGTGTTGCAAAACTACAACTCCCAGCATGCTTGGGCAGCCAAAGGCTGTCCAGGCATGCTGGGAGTTGTAGTTTTGCAACATCTGGGGCACCCTGGTTGGGAAACACTGATGTAGAGGAACATGACTTTTCAGCATCACATGCCCATTACACCTGGGGCAGTGAGTTAGGGCTGGTACAATCCTTAAAGGAGTACTCCGCCTCTAGACATCCCCCTTTATCCAAAGATCTCCGGTCCAGCACTCCAGTGTTCTGAACATTTATGTTCAGAACTAGAGATGAGCGAACTTACAGTAAATTTGATTCGTCACGAACTTCTCGGCTCGGCAGTTGATGACTTTTCCTGCATAAATTAGTTCAGCTTTCAGGTGCTCCGTGGGCTGGAAAAGGTGGATACATTCCTAGGAGACTCTTTCCTAGGACTGTATCCACCTTTTCCAGCCCACCGAAGCACCTGAAAGCTGAACTCATTTATGCAGGATAAGCCATCAACTGCCGAGCCGAGAAGTTCGTGACGAATCAAATTTACTGTAAGTTCGCTCATCTCTATTCAGAACACCAGATGTGCTTGGCTTTGGGTAGCTGCAGTAGTCATGCCCTCCTCCATTAGGCTGGGTTCACATCACGTTTTCTCCCATACGGGAGCGCATACGGCAGGGGGGAGCTATAACCTCGCGCTCCCGTATGTAATTCATTTCAATGAGCCGGCCGGAGTGAAACGTTCGGTTCGGTCGGCTCATTTTTGCGCCGTATGCGCTTTTTCCCCGGACCTAAAACTGTGGTCAACCACGGTTTTAGGTCCGGTTGTAAAAGCTCATACGGCGCAAAATTGAGCCGACCGGACCGAACGTTTCACTCCGGCCGGCTCATTGAAATGAATTACATACGGGAGCGCGAGGTTATAGCTCCCCCCTGCCGTATGCGCTCCCGTATGGGAGAAAACGTGATGTGAACCCAGCCTTAATGTCTGTGTGTTGGCTGTGGTTGCTCGTAATCCCGCGCAGAGCAGAGTTCACTCAGTGCAGCAGATTACTTGAGTGCTGGGTCAGACCCCCCCCGATCAGATATGTTATTCCCTATACTTTGCATAGGTCAGTGGTCTTCAAACTGTGGCCCTCCAGATGTTGCAAAACTACAACTCCCAGCATGCCCGGACAGCCAACGTCTGTCCGGGTATGCTGGAAGTTGTAGTTTTGCAACATCTGGAGGGCCACAGTTTGAAGACCGCTGGCATAGGTGATAAGATGTCTAGGGGTGGAGTACTAGATTAAAGGGGTACTCCGCCCCTAGACATCTTATCCCCTATCCAAAGGATAGGGGATAAGATGTCAGATTGCCGCGGTCCCGCTGCTGGGGACCCCCGGGATCCCCGCTGCGGAACCGCGCCATCATTACAGCACAGAGCGAGTTCGCTCTGTGCGTAATGACGGGCGATACGGGGGACGGAGCAGCGTGACGTCATGGCGCCGCCCCTCGTGACATCACGGCCCGTCCCCTTAATGCAAGTCTATGGGAGGGGGCGTGATGACCGCCACGCCCCCTCCCATAGACTTGTATTGAAAGGGGGGGGCCGTGACGTCACGAGGGGCGGAGCCGTGACGTAATGATGCTCCGGCCCCTGTACTGTCCATCATTACGTGCAGAGCGATCTCGCTCTGCGCAGTAATGATGGCGAGGTGCCGCAGCGGGGATCCCAGGGGTCCTTTGGATAGGGGATAAGATGTCTAGGGGCGGAATACCCCTTTAAGTCCATTTAAGTCCACAGTGCTCTCTGCTGATCTCTGCTGTCCATTTTAGGAACTGTCCAGAGCAGCGTATGTTTGCTATGGGGATTTTCTTCTGCTCTGGACAGTTCCTAAAATGGACAGAGATGTCAGCAGAGAGCACTGTGGTCATGACATCAGAGGAAATGCATTTCTTTTTTGGATTTCTCTTTAGTATACAGCCCCTAAAAAGTACTGGAAGGATTAAGATTTTTTAATAGAAGTGATTTACAAATCTGTTTAACTTTGTGGCACCAGTTGATTTATAAAATAAAATAAAAAGTTTTCCACAGGAGTACCCCTTTAAACTCATTCATATATCTGGTAATTGAAGCATTGTATGGCGGCAGGAGACCTGATTAAAATTTCCAGGCAACTTCAGAGCCAGAGACTAATACTATCAGGAGATTGAGTTACTGGAAATCTCATAGCCATCCACCCCATCCTGAGAAGGGGCATTCTTTCAGTTCCCTTCTGCCTCTATCCCTCAGTGGTCAGGCTGGCTGTAGTGCAAGGAGCACTCAGATGATGGTAGAGGAGTGTGGTCTGAGTGGAGAGGTGGTGTATGATGTGGAAGAGCTCCCTTTACTGTGACCAAATTCATAGCTAAGACTGGATTCACATACTGGGAAAAATGAGCCGACCCGAGTGAACCGCTTATTGAATTACATACAGGAGCGCATATGGCAGGGATACAGGAGCGCAAGTTTTTAGCTCCCCCCCCCCCCCCCCCAGCTGTATAGGGAAAAACGTGATGTGAACCCAGCCTCACACTTGGGACCTTCACAAGTAGAAGAGCACCCCTGGCCTCCCACCCACTAAAACCAATGACAGCATTGCAGCCCCACCTGTACTGACCTTGCCATGCTGCTTGTAAGAGGAGTCTGGATAGAGAGGAATATTAGAGGAGGACAGAAGAGTCCAGTACAGGCAATGGATTACATTCGGGGGCACATCAAGTGCAACTGTTTTAAAGGGGTACTCTGGTGGGAAAAAAAATGTTTCATATCAACTGGCTCCAGAAAGTAAGATTTGTTAATTACTTTTGTTTAAAAATCTTAATCCTTGCAGTACTTACCCCCTTAAGAACCAGAGCATTTTTTGCACCACTGTCACTTTAAAGGGATAGTCCAGTGGTGAAAAACTTATCCCCTATCCTAAGGATAGGGAATAAGTTTGAGATCGCGGGGGGTCCGACCGCTGGGGCCCTCTGCGATCTCTCTGTACGGGGGCCAGGCTCTCCGGCCAGATAGCGGGTGTCGAGCTCCGCACGAAGCGGCGGTCGGCACGCCCTCTCAATACATCTCTATGGCAGAGCCGGAGATTGCCGAAGGCAGTATTGAGTGGGCGTGTCGGCCGCCGCTTCATGCGGAGGTCGACACGCCCCCTTCCCGCGGGCTGTCGCGGCTCCGTACAGGAGATCGCAGGGGGCCCCAGCGGTCAGACCCCCCCCCCCCCCCGATCTCAAACTTATCCCCTATCCTTAGGATAGGGGATAAGTTGTTCACCACTGCGTTTACCACTGGACTACTCCTTTAAGCATTAATAACTCTGGAATGCTTTTACTTTTCATTCTGATTCAGAGATAGTTTTTTCGTGACATATTCTACTTTAGGTCAGTGGTAGATTTTTGTCGATACTTGCATATTTCTTGGTGAAAAATTAAAATTTGATGAAAAATTTGAAAATTTTGCATTTTTTTTACATTGAAGCTCTCTGCTTATAAGGAAAATAGACAAATAAATTATATATTGATTCACATATACAATATGTCTACTTTATGTTTCCATCATGAAGTTGACAAGTTTTTACTTTTGGAAGACATCAGAGGGCTTCAAAGTTCAGCAGCGATTTTTCACAACATTTTCAAAATCGGAATTTTTCAGTTTTGAGGCGGATTTTAAGAGCCTTCATATTAGAAATACCCCATAAATGACCCCATTATAAAAACTGCACCCCTCAAAGTATTCAAAATGACATTCAGAAAGTGTTAACCCTTTAGGTGTTCCACAGGAATAGCAGCAAAGTGAAGGAGAAAATTCAAAATCTTCATTTTTTGTCTTCGCATTGTCTTATAGACCCAGTTAAAATTTTACAAGAGTTAAAAGCCCCCCAAAATTTGTAACCCAATTTCTCTCGAGGAAATAACTCTTGTTTGCATGTAAAGTGTACGGCGGGCGCAGGAGAGGGCTCAGAAGGTATGGAGCGACAATGGGATTTTGGAGAGTGAGTTTTTCTGAATTGGTTTTTGGGGGGTCATGTCACATTTAGGAAGCCCCTATGGTGCCAGAACAGCAAAAAAAAAAAAAAACTCAACATACCATACTATTTTGGAAACTACATCCCTCAAGGAACGTAACAAGGGGTACAGTGAGCCTTAACCTCCCTGGCGGTATGATTAGGTCTAGAAATTTACCAAAAGTGGTACAATTTTTTGCATTCAAATTTCACATCTCCCCCCGTTACATTCATCCCCCCCTTGTCACCTTCTTGTCCTGCAGTAACACACACTAGGTTTGCCGGGCAGATTTCAAACCTAGTGTATTTGCTGCAGAAGTTGTCCTTTCCCCTTCAGCCAATCACTGGCTTGACATGTGACACCACAGCGGCCGGTGATTGGCTGAAAAGGGAAAGGTCCTACAAGGTGAATAATGGAGGACACCTCATACCGCACGGAAGGGACCGGCGTCTGCAGGGACAAGGTGAGCAGAATGTTTGTTTTTCTACCAGGGTGCCTCCAGCTGTTGTGAAACTACTACTTCCAGCATGCCCGGACAGCCTTTGGCTGTTCGGGCATGCTGGGAGTTGTAGTTTTGCAACACCTGGAGGCACCCTGGTAGGGAAACACTGACTTTTTATTTTGTCTTTACCTGCTCTGGCCAGCCCCCTCCACAGGAGCAGACCCGAGCAGATAGTTGCATGTTTTCCCGGGGGCTGTATCACTATATTGCAGAAAGTAAAAATCGCGATTCCATTGCTTTTGCGATATATCGTGCAGCCCCGCCAACAACTCTGCAATTTTACCCCGAGCGTGACTCGGGGTTACTGCTCTTGGAAGGGAAAATTAACCCCGAGTCATGCTCGGGATAACCGCTAAGAAGGTTAACACCCCACAGGTGTTTTACACATCCGACTTTAACGAAAAGTCAAAGATTTTTTTTCCCACCAAAATGCTGGTTTCCCCCCCCCCCAATTTTACAAGGAGTGATAGGAGAAAATGCCTCCCAAAATGATTAACCCTCTCTGAGTATGGAAATACCCCATATGTGGATGCAGAGTGCTCTACAGGCAAACTACAATGCTCAGGAGCGCCATTGAGCTTTTGGAGAGATAATTTGGTTGGAACAGAAGTCGGGGCCATGTGACTTTACAAAGCCCCCCGTGGTGCCAGAACAATGGACCCCCATGTGACCCCATTATGGAAACTACGCCCCTCACAGAATTTAATAAGGGGTGCAGTTAGCATTTACACCCCACTGGCGTTTGACAGATCTTTGGAACAGATCTCACGGACCATTGTTGAAAAAAATCTGTTAGACACCTGTGGGGTGTAAATGCTCACTGCACCCCCTACTACATTTCATGAGGGGGGTAGTTTCCCAAATGGGGTCACATATGTGGGGGTTCACTGTTTTGGCACCACAGGGGGGGGGGGGCGCTTTGTAAACCCACATGTCCTTCAATTTCAGACACATTCTCTCTCCGAAAGAGCAATGAAACTCCTCTTCTGAGCATTGTAGTTCACCACTATACATCCACATATAGGATATCTTCTTACTCAGAAGAAATGAGGCATTTTTCCTACTCTCCCTTGTGAAAATGAAAAATTTAGGGTAACGGCAGAATTTTAGTGAAGAAAAAAAATAAAAAAATTGTCTTCATTTTCACATCCAACGAAAATTTGTCACACACCTGTGCTAAGGCTCACTATACACCACCTTGTTACATTCCGTGAGGGGTGTGGTTTCCAAATTAGGGTCACATGTGGTTGTTTTGCATTTATGTCAGAACTGCTGTAAAATTAGCCAACCCTGTGCAAATCACCAATTTAGACCTTAAATGTACATGCATTAAAGTTTTTCCCCCCCTTTTACCACTTGTGAAAGTTAAGTATGGGGCAACACCGGCCTGTTAGTGTAAAAAATAAAAAAATTACACTAACAGGCCGGTGTAGACCCCAACTACCTTTTCACAAGGGGTAAAAAGGAGAAAAAGCCTCCCCAATATCTGTAACGCAATTTCTCACGAGTACGGAAATGCTACATATGTGGCCCTAAACTATTCAAAGAGAAGAGGGCGCCATGCGCATTTGAGGCCTATTTTGGTGATCTGCATCCAACAGAATACCTTACAGCAGTGTTTCCCAAACAGGGTGCCTCACTTTTCAAACAGCTGGAGGCTCCGTTTTGGAAACCGTGCCGTACAAGATGTTTTTTTATTGCGGTGGGGTGTGTAGTGTAGCGTTTTTAGGATACATTCACACCTGCGGGGGTTTGCACAGAGTTTCGTGCTGGGAGTTTGAGCTGCGGCAAAAAATTTGCTCATCTCAAACTTGCCGCTGAAAACTTGCTATAAACCCCCTCCCGTGTGAATGTACATTCACATATTGGGGGGGTGGGAGCCCATCTTTTGCAAAACTACAACTCTCAACATGCACTGACAGACCATACATGCTGGGAGTTTTAGTTATGCAACAGCTGGAGGCACATTGGTTGCAAAACATTGAGTTAGGACAAACTCACAACCAATGTGTCGTCTCCAGCTGTTGCAAAACTGCAACACTCAGCATGCATTGACAGTCGAAGGGCATGCTGAGAGTTGTAGTTTTGCAACAGCTGGAGGCACACTGCTACAACTCCCAGCATGCCCTTTAGTAATCTGTGCATGCAGGGAGTTGTAGTTATGCAACAGCTGGATGCACACTTAATAGAAAAAATGTGCCTCCAGGTGTTGCATAACTCAACACACAGCATGCACAGACTACCAAAGGGCATGGTGGAGTTGTAGTTGAAACGCCAGCTGTTGCAAAACTACAACTTTGTGTATGCCGAGAGTTGTTGCTAAGCACCAGCAGGAGGTGAACAGGCCTTCCCTCCTGCTGCCGAGACGGTGGCTACCGCCTGACCAGGAGACCCCCACCAGCCTCGAATGCCGCCCAGCAGGGCAGTGATCGGTCGGTTGTTCTGACCGATCAAGTGATTGTGAGATGGTACCCGTGCCACCTTTCCTGCTGGGTAAGGGTGAATGAGGCTCTTGGACAGCCCTATTAACCTTTTGTGGGTATCAGCAGGGTGCCTGCTGATAAGATAGTGGCGGGGAGTACCTGTATGCCCTGGGTCAGTGTTTAACTTCCTCTGAAGTATATAGCATCTGATAAGTTATTTTCTTTTCTGACCACAGAGCTCTTTGCCAACACCTGTCCACGTCCGGAACTGTCCACAGTAGGATCAAATCCCCATAGCAAACCTATCCTGCTCTGGACAGTTCTTTCCTAACAGTTCTTTCCTAAAATCGTAGTTCATTATATACAGGATTCCTTCAGACCAAATTTGCTTATATTATGTTCTGAACCATTTAACTCTTGACCTGCTGCAGAATGTATTGTGGAACTACAGTCCCCCACCTAGATTGACACTATATAGGGAGCATTTTATATAGTCCACGTATGGAAAACCATTTTAAAGCACCAGCATAATGCAAACCTGTAATAACAGACCTCACATTGTAAGAAAGAGGGTTTATTGGGGAAAGGAAAAAGAAATAAAAAATTTATGAGATAGTCCATAAGTTTGAACTATCCTAAAATGGTAATGAAATTTAGCATTAGTATCAATGTACAAAGGGATGTCAAAAATAACCAAAAAAAAAAAAAATCTATACAATCCTTAAAACAGGACATTCATTATTTCAGTAGTCTTCGCCCGAGTGCTTATTCACACTCAACCACTGAAGATTGTTATGTTTTTATTCCAAATCCTCTTTGCGTTTCTTTTTCTTCTTCTTCATGCTTTTTGTTACCTGGGGGGGAAAAAAAAAAAAAAAAATAATGTTACATTTTGTGTAAAATGTATATTGTTAGCAACAACTATACCACCTCCACCAACATGAGACCCCACAAGCACAAGGAAGGAAATTGTCTCAAAATGCAGCAATACCTTCTACTAACTTGTCCCTTGAGCCCCTTTTATGTCCTGACATTTATCACTGGGGTGCTCCAGGAAGAGAAGAAGAGAAACCGACTACAGCCTGCGTAGTCAGAACACTTAACCATTTCAGGATGTAAATTATACATGAGCCACTAATGAGAGAGCTTAATGTAGTAAAGAGATGGATGCTTGACAGATTAAAGGGGTACTCTGGCCCTAGACATCTTATGCCATAGCCAATGGATAAGGCAGTGTTTCCCAGATTTTTTTAAACTACAACTCCCAGCATGCCTGGACAGCCTTTTGCAATTGGTGGTTATATATCCCCCAATTGTTTGTAGAAAGATTGGTGTAATGCATAAGCATTACACTGATCTACCAGGATAACCAACCTATAACATAAGTGTCATGGATTGGGAAGGGGTTAATAAAAGGGCTTGGGAAAAAAAAAAACTAAAAAACTAGACCCATGGATGAAGTTGTCCTCAAGCAGACCTTGCTCCTGGGAATTTATCAAGCCCTGGTCTTAAATATTTAATAATTAGACAATAACCTTAAATGCCAAAGCATTATGAACATTTTTTTGAAGTAAAGTTTCATTGCCAGCATTTCCCAGAATAAGTGATTTTATATAATTACCTTTGGAGAATCTTCTGTCGCACCCTCCTCTTCCTCATGTTTCTTTTTCTTCTTTTTCTTTGGTTTTAAGGCACTTTCATTGTCACTACCGCTCTCTTGTTTATGCTGTGAGGGAAGGGAAGTCAGTTTTAAACACTGAGGTCCTTAAAGTGTACCCGTCATCAACAAAAACTTTACTGTGTAAATACTAGAGATGAGGGAACTTACAGTAAATTCGATTTGTCATGAACTTCTCGGCTCTGCAGTTGATGACTTTTCCTGCATAAATGAGTTCAGCTTTCAGGTGCTCCCGTGGGCTGGGAAATGTGGATACAGTCCTAGGAAAGAGTCTCCTAGGACTGTATCCACCTTTTCCAGCCCACGGGAGCACCTGAAAGCTGAACTCATTTATGCAGGAAAAGTCATTAACTGCCGAGCCGAGAAGTTCGTGACGAATCAAATTTACTGTAAGTTGGCTTATCTCTAGTAAATACAATTATCTGGATATTTGTAATATACAAAAAAAAGTGTACATTTGTCTCTGCGAGGAGTCCAAATACAGGAAGTGTAGGTGGACAAGCAGGGCTCTGTGCTCTAAGACACTCCTGGCTCACATCAGGATGACCGACAAGCTAGAAGCGTGCACAGATCCCTGCTTGTCCGCCTTCACTTCCTATATATGGACTCCTCATAGAGACACAGGCAATAGCTGCGGGGACAGCATTTTGTCACCCAAAAATATACAATTTTTTTATCAATGTATATTACAACTATATAATTTTCCCTCAAAAGTTTTACTGTAGTTTAGAAACTTGACATTGCAAAAAGGAAATCCAGACAAGCTACAGATGAACCTGTGCCTAAAAGGAAACCCATACAAGCGACAGATGAACCTGTGCCTAAAAGGAAACCCATACAAGCTACAGATGACCCTGTGCCTAAAAGGAAACCCATACAAGCGACAGATGAACATGTGCCTACACAATACAAGTAACTAAGCTAATAGCAGGTTAAATAATCCCGGTGAAGAATGTGAAATTGCCAATCACCTTAATGTTAATGCAACTTACCGTAGAAGGTTCTGCATCTGCGGTTTCTTGGTCACTCTCTGGTTTCTTCTAAAGGCAAAGAGGGAAAACAATTTTCACTTAATATATACTTCAAGAGCCTTATACTTTTTTGCAGGACGCATCCCGAGTAACTCATTAAACTTCTTGTATTTCAAAAATTTCTATTTTGATCTGGTGGTCAGGGTTTGGTGCCTAGATCACCAGATCAAAATAGATTGTTAACTAACTAAAAACTTACGTTACAGTTCCTGCAAGGGCAATCCTAACCCTGATGTTCAAAGGGATAATTGCTTTTAAAGGAGTACTCTAGTGCAGAGCACTCCTGCTCCGTCCTGCAAAATAAATGAAAATGATCCATCACTCACCTCCCTGGGTTCCCGTGGAGCGCCGCTACAGCTGATCGGTCCTCTGGTGCATCTCCTTCATACTTCCGGGTGTAACGAAGACTCACATGGCGCTCAGCCTATCGCCGACCGAGGCAGAACATCGTGGCTGCCGGCGATAGGCTGAGCGCCATGCGACGCTTCGTTACACCCGGAAGTATGAAGGAGATGCACTGGAGGACCGAACATCTGTAGTGACCCAGGGAGGTGAGCGATGGTTCATTTTCATTTATTTTGCAGCCCGGGCAGGAATACTCTGCACTAGAGTACTCCTTTAAGTAGGTCATGTCAATGCACATGGCCCTGCCAAACCCATATAGAACAGACTCCGTATTTGTGCAACAAATCTTTTTGGTCCAGCCAACCTACGGACAACTATGACATAATGATCTTACCTTTTTCTTTTTGGTGGAGACTGGTGTAGCAGTGTCACTATCTGACTCACTCACATGCTTTCTCTGCAGAAAAAAAATTATATATCTAGGTTACAAACACAGCAATACATGTGGTCACATGTTGGCTATGTACCTTAACAGAAAAAGCAAGCTGCATTTCTGATGGGGACTAGCCAGTTGATTTTGCAGGATGACTCCCCTATAGTACCACAGGCAGGTAAAAGGGGATAACTTCCTGCGTCTGTTAAAGGTTAAAACATGTACAAACCTTAGCTGGTGTCTCCACCTCTGGAGCAGTCACTTTCTTCTGTGCTGCCCTGCAAAAGAATAAAGACCCATAAACCCTACTGAGCAAATATGCACAAAAATTTAATATTTGGGGGTGGGGGGGGAGGAAGAAATCAAAACCTGTCCAGAGGGAACGTTGCTGCGTTGCCCATAGCAACCGATCAGATCACTATTTTTCAGATGCTTTTCAAAACAAAAGAAGTGATCTGATTGGTGGCTATGGCCAACTCAGCAACTTTTCCTCTGGACAGGTTTTGATAAATCTCCCCCATGATATTTTATACAAGAGTTTGTTACTGTTCTTACTTGTAATCAACATATCCTTCAGTCCAGTTAGCTGGGGTATTCTCATTGGGTTTCCCATGCTTGTCTAGCAGCCCTTTCTGAATCATCATCTTCTTCTGACTGGCCTGGAGAGTTTCAAGACACGTGCATTTAAGCATTTATTTAACAAAACAAAAAATAAGCACATCTATGCATTAAGAACGTTTACCCTCCTTCAGAGTAGCAGCGGCCACAGTCAGCTCACCTGACCTACTTTGAAGATGGTAACTCCGTTCTGAATGCATAGTGTACATTAAGAGGAGAGCCATCAGTTATAGGGTGATAGATGTAGAGTCATCATTAAAATCAAAAAACATACAAACATCATGTGGCTCACCACCCTTCATACAAAGATTATATTAGCATCTGAAGTAGTTTATATTACCTTGGGACCAAGGCCCCACTTGCGGGGATAGGTGTCCCTCTCCATGATAACACGTTTTATCTTTGCCACAACGCCATGGTCACACGTCGATATCACAGCTGTTGTCATAAGGGCAGTAGCTAGGAAGGGGCACATTAATATGGTTAGCAACACAGGTAAACCAGTAAGCTCAGCCCAAGCCTATATAGAGTGTGATCAGAGGAGCTTCTATCATCCTTTGTACTCAACCAGTCTTCCAGCCCCCAACTCACTTCTGTTGAGAGTTATCTGCAGAACGCAGCAACTGGCACACAAGTGGGCAGGACACTGCATCCTAAAGGATACAGAAAGGCACGGAAGACTGGAAGACTCTGAGAATGGATAAACTACATCATCATGTCACATCAAAGACTGAGGCTTTAATTCTGTGTATCCTTAAAGGGAATCTGTCACCAGCTCCGAGTGGTCATAACTGCTCAGCAGTCCATATAGGAGGACAGGAAGAGTTAAAGCATTACGTTATGTATACATCATAACTACATATACAACTTTACCAAGATGCCTTTTTAACTTCACCTTAAATTTATTAAAGAGGAAGTCTGGTATTTAAAAACTTTGGTTGCGAGGACAAAAATGGGCAGGCAAATTTTTTTTTTTTTTTTTTTAATATGTTGTACTTATGTACTACAACATCTAATAGATTCATATTTTTTTTTGCTTACAATGGTTTAATTAACATTTGAAAACCGGCCACTAGGGGTCTCCTCCCTAGTGGCCGGCTGCAGCCGGCTGTGTCGTCACGAGTGAATTAGGACTGATGCCGGGCAATCGGTCTACATCAGTCAGCCTGCACTCGCTCCCTGCCTGTCAGAGCGCAGTGAACGCCGGGGCTGCGCGCATAGTGAGGGTGGAAGTTGGCACCCAGCAGGAGTCAGCGACATCGCGCCTGCTGGGAAAGTTACTCTTTAAGAACCAGGGTTTCACTTGACTCGCTGGTGCAGTTCCTGAGCACTTGCAAAAGCTTTGTTGCTATTGGACTGATTTTAGTCATGCAGGTACTTTAGTGAGGTTTTAACTCTTCCAGCCATCCTCTAAGAACTTGCCAGCAGTATTGAAAGATCAAAACCGCTGACATATCCACTTTAAGAACTGACAAAGGCACAGGAACAGCCATACATTTACTACATACAGAGACTGTACAGTCTAGCTGTTAGCAGCTCAATCATTACCAAGATATCAATGAGTCAGTGTTTCCCAACCAGGGTGCCTCCAGCTGTTCCAAAACGACAACTCCCAGCATGCCCGGACAGCCAAAGGCTGTCCGGGCATGCTGGGGGGTTGTTTTGCAACAGCTGGAGGCAACCTGGTTGGGAAACACTGTATTAGGTCACTCGCAACCCCCTTTCAAAATAGCACTGGGAGTTGTGTTGCGGAAGCCTTATATGGATGTCCATTTCCAATGGCCCAGGTTCTGTAAGTATCAGTTCTACATATTCCACTGTATCTTAAAAATCCTACAAGATACTTACCAATGCAGATAGCTTCTCCCTTGGTTGTGATGACCACAATATCCTGGTTTATCTCAATGCCATCTTCATATCTCAGAAGACCAGGAAGCATGATCTTTGCCCCATAACATATAGCATTAACCTAAAAGAATAAAACCCATGAGAATATACTAAAGCAGTGTTCAGCATGATGCAATACTACTGCCAGATACAAAAGAAAGCAAACTTACTGCACTGTCCTTCATAACCAGCCTTTTATAAGAGACCAGAAGCTTCTCTAGTGGATAGACAACCCTACGGAGATAGCTTTCATCTTTATTGTTATCGTACTGCCATTGGGCATCCAAGACATCATGCATTGTGACAAGATTGTCCTGAAAAAGAGATAAACACCTATTGAAGCAAGCAGATATAGGACCAGACCATCGGCACGTGATCAACTGTCAGCTCCAGGATAAGACAACACATTTGCCTTAAATCCTGTGAACTTTTTAATGTCCCAAAAGCCAATTACCAAACCACAGGGAGAAGCCTGTGGCTGAACTCAACGCATTTGGGATTAGACAACCACGATAGTCCCTTACCTTCTCTCCCATCACACCCGACCGAACTCTGCGAAGCTCCTGCATCTGGCCACCTACTCCAAGCAGCAAACCAATGTGGACGCATAGTGTCCGGATATATGTACCGGCTTCACAACTCACCCAAAATATACCTGTGAAATTACAGATTAGGAGTCACACATGTTTATTTAAACAAAACTAGTCTTACTCATTTGCTAGGAGCCATCAGTCATAGGGTGATAGATAAGATGTCAGCATCACAAGAAGTTCTTGAGAAATTTGATCATCATATGGCTCAATAACATTCCTCTATTCCTGTAATCAGCTGTACAAAAGATATTTCAGGTTACACTTACTGAGGTTATGTTCACATCACGGGTTAGGTCTGAGATTAACCCCTTAATGACCACGGACGTAAATATACATCCCGGTGCGGCGGTACTTCGCACACCAGGACGTACATTCAAGTCCTGTACATGCCTATCAGAGCGTTTATCGAGTCATGTGCAGCAGACCCCGGCTGCTGATAGCCAGGGACCTGCTGGTAATGGGCAACATCCGCAATTGCGTGTTTGTCTGGCATTAACCCCTCAGATGATCAATACTGATCATGGCATCTGCGGCAGCGCGGCTACATTTTATGCTGATCTGATCACCCGCAGCAATCAGATCAGCTAACATGGCGGACGGAGGTCCTCTCACCTGCCTGACGGCTTCTTCTGCTTTGGTCTAAAATAGAGCAGACCAGAGCAGAAGATAGCCGATAACACTGATCAGAGCTATGCCCTACGCATAGCATTGAACAGTATTGGCAGTCAACTGATTGCTATAAATAGTCCCCTATGGGGACTAAGTGTAAAAAAAAAATTTAATTTCCACAGTACCATGTATGTTTGTGTAATCAATTAAATGGACCGAAAGTAGTCTACTAGTGACAAGGTTTGTAAATACACCTAATTTAGTTAACTAGTATATCTTGTCCAGTCCATGAAAGGCCTGCTAGAAGTTGTAGTTTTGCCACAGCTGGAGGCAGCCTTGTTGGGAAACACTGTCCCATAGTATACCTCCATTAAACCTTCATGTAATATAAACATAACCTCATTGCTGGGGAAATAGAGAAACTTCATTGTACTTCACAGCATAAATGACACGATCAGCTACTCACCCAGTCTACGTTCCTGGTCATATTCTACAAGTTTGCTCTCATAGATTGTTCTAACACGCAGTTGCCTCTTCACAGCAGCGATTAATGGTGGCCTCTGAAACAGTGCGCCTGTGAGGGTTTCCAGAGCCTGCAAAAGGAAATAGAAGTGTCAACTACATAGAGTTTATATAAAAAGGAAACACAAAAGTAAAAAGCCCACTCCAGGTTTATCAGACAGCACATCTCTTCTTAACCTTAATCTTTGACCTCCTGCTCTTGACACCAGGAGCCAGTCACACTGCAGAACGCAGGTCACTGGATCCAACAGTGTTTCGAGCACACCTGATTCCAGAACAGAGCAGGTGCTTTAGAGACAGACAAAGGATCAGAGAATGGATAAACTGTGTCATCATGTAAACTATAGGGCCATCACATGAGCCCAGAGGTGGGAAGACACTTACCCTTGCCAGCTGCTGCTCACCCTCTATTGCATTATGTAGTCGTACAATACCAACATATTCTTTCCCTTTAAAAGACAAATAGGAAAAAGGTCAGTATTTCAGAAGCTAGAGCAGGATATTTATCTTTAGACAGTTTTAGTATAAGACTTTTTTCATTTTACATGCCAAGGTAAAAAAAAAATAAAAAAAAAAATAAATAAATAAAAAAAAATAAAATAAATAAACACACCCACCTGCACTCTGCTGTGACTTCACAAGTCGTGTGGCTCGGTCGATGCATACAATTAGACAACCTGTGACTTTGGGATCTAATGTTCCACTGTGGCCAGTTTTCTCCACCCTTAAAATACGACGGATCCACGCGACTACTTCATGGGAGGAGGGGTTGGCAGGTTTATCCAGGTTAATAAAGCCTGTTCTGAAGAGATTGGGAACAATAAAGAGGTTAGTACAGAAAGGAATACTGGTCCACAAGTACCGTATATAATTGAGTATAAGCAGAGAGTTTTTCCAGCAAGATTTTTCATGCTGGAAACACCCCCCCCCCCCCCCCCCCGGGGCTTAAACGCGAGTGAACTCTCCACCTGTCAATCCCTTCTCAGTGGCCCTTAACCTGCGTACCTCCAGATGTTGCAAAACTACAACTCCCAGATGGCTGTCCGGGCATACTGGGAGTTGTAGTTTTGAAACATCTGGAGGTCCGCAGGTTGAAGACCACTGCGGCCTTCGTCATCATCCAGACCCCCTTTATTTTTCTACTCACCTCCCCTCGGTGGGAAGGAAGGGGAGGAAGTCAGTCCCTGCGCGTCATCGTCAAGGCAACATCACTAGCCCGGGGCCGGCCCGGTGAAGATGGACACCCCGGAACGACTAACCCTCCCTCTGGAGGTCTTCAACCTGCGGACCTCCAGATGTTTCAAAACTACAACTCCCAGCATGCCGGACTGCCGATGGGAGTTGCAGTTTTGCAACATCTGGAGGTCTGCAGGCTGAAGACCACTGATGAAGGGATTGACAGGCAGTGATGATGAAGGGAGGGGGGGGAAATGACTTAACTCCCACCCTAGGCTTCAAGTCGAGCCAACAACTTTTCCTGGGTTTTTGGGGTGAAATTAGGGGCCTCGGCTTCTACGGTAGCTGTCATATTTGTCACCTATTTACAATTACTGCTCCATCCTCATGGTTGGTCAGTTCCTCAATGATCATACATTTCTCATGTATCTTGTTATCAGGCAGCAAGTTGTGTTTGGTTGACATTAGGGATTCATTTTATTAAAGCTCAGCTGGCCATGTGCTTCGTCTAGAATTTTCTATCATCTCCATTAAGAATTTTACTACACTAGATTTGGCACATGAATGGCAGAATTTACCACATACCTAATCACTTACTTTATATATTCTGAGAGTTCTCTTTTCAAAGGGTTGGAACCAGACGGTATAGGAGTGTAGTGTGTTGTCCGAACATTCAGCTTATCAAAGTTCTATGAAATTGATAAAAATGCCACCATTAGCAAAAATCTTCTACAAAACAAACTCAACTTCTTGCATTAAAATAGTTCTGGTCACCAAAAACAGAAATAGGAATCACTTAAATGGGCACCATCATTTGTTATAGAAATAAATAAAAAAAAAAACTTTAGGTGGGGGCCCAAATGTTCAGATTTCCACTGATCAGGAGAACAAGCCTACGCTCCGTGCGTTCTCTCCCAGCTCTGTGTCACGTGATCACTCAGTCTATGAGCGTGTCTGGATCATGTGACCGGGGCAGGGAGAGAAGCACATGGAAGCGCAGACTTATTCTGATTGGTGAAGGTTTGAACACTCAAAACATTTGACAGGTCAGAATTTTTCATAATGACAGGTACACTTCCATTATATCCTCGTTAGGCAAAACAATCCAGCTGATTACTTAATCCGCAAAATTCTCCAAAAAACTGAACACACTGGATGGCAGTGCTTTAGGTTTACAATATGTGAAGCACCATGTAGGTACTAGGACAGCTACATCTTCTAGGTCAGTGATGCAACACTACAACTCCCAGCATGCCCTGACAGCACTCTTGAGATTTACAAAAAAAAAAAAAAAAAAAAAAAAAAAAACACAAACCTTAAGCAACAAGGGCCATTGAGATGTATCTAACTGGGTAACTTTGGATTCTGGCTGTATCAGAAAGCTTCCTTCATGCTGTATATCCTGTAAAGGAGAGAACAAACAATTCAACACAATTCGATACCGTCATTGTATCAATATACAATTCATCACAGGAACCCTAAATCTCCCATATACTAAATCTATTTAAAAACAACTTTTATTACCGTATATAGTGGAGTATAAGCAGAGTTTTTCAGCATGATTCTTCGTGCTGAAAACGCCCGAGGGGGCTTGTACTCGAGTGAACTTTCCGCCTGTCATTCCCTTCTCATTGGTCTTCAACCTGCGGACCTCCAGATGTTTCAAATCTACAACTCCCAGCATGCCCGGACAGCCGATGGCTGTCCGGGCATGCTGGGAGTTGTAGTTTTGCAACATCTGGAGGTCCGCAGATTGAACACCACTGCAGCTTTCGTCATCATCCAGACCCCATTTAGTTTTCTACTCACCTCCCCTCGGTGGGAAGGAAGGGTGAGCTGGTCCGGGCCATCTATGCTGCAGGGACCGTCCGGTGGGGAAGGTTAGTCGTTCCGGGCTGTCCATTTTAACCGGGAGGCCCTCTTCTCCACTCCGGCCCCATGACATTGCCTTGACGACACACAGGGACGTCTGTGCGCAGCAGATGTCCCTGCGCATAATCGTCCCTGTGCGTCATCATCAAGGCAATGTCACTAGGCCGGAGAAGAGGGCCTCCCAGTGAAAATGGACAGCCCGGAACAACCAACCTTCCCCACCGGACAGTCCCTGCAGCATCGATGGCCCGGACCAGCTCACCCTTCCTTCCCACCGAGGGGAGGTGAGTAGAAAACTAAACGGGGTCTGGATGATGACGAAGGCTGCAGTGGTCTTCAACCTGCGGACCTCCAGATGTTTCAAACCTACAACTCCCAGCATGCCCGGACAGCTGATGGCTGTCCGGGCATGCTGGGAGTTGTAGTTTTGCAACATCTGGAGATCCGCAGGTTGAAGATCACTGATGAAGGGATTGACAGGCGATGATGATGACGTGGGGTGTTCATGATGGGGGTCTGGATGATGTATTTCCCACCCTAGGCTTATAGTAGAGTCAATAACTTTTCCTGGGTTTTTGGGGTGAAGTTAGGGGCATCGGCTTATACTTGAGTATATACGGCGGTATGTGCTTTTAAATAGCATTAAACTCAACCCACTGGTCTCATTGATGTGTATAATGATATTTACACTTGATAAAGACACTTATACCCCGCCCCCTCAACACTAGGCTGTCACTCCCCCTCCCATAGATTTGCATTGAGGGGGTGGGGCATGATGTAATGGGGGGCAGGGCTATGATGTCAGGCTCCTGACGCCGGTGTGAGCCCCCGTAGATCCATGCGTCCGCTCCTCCCCCAGCTCTCCGGACATTTCCGAAGCTAGAGATGGGGCAAGGGGAGGAAGGAGGTACACGCCCCCTCCCTGAGGACATAGATCTCCGCGGCAGGTCCCCTCCCTGAGGACATAGATCTCCACGGCAGGTCCCCTCCCTGAGGACATAGATCTCCACGGCAGGTCCCCTCCCTCATCTCCCCGAGCTGAGGACATAGAGCTCATTGGGAGCACTGCTCTATGTGTAAAGGGGGACATACTGCATGGGCTAAAGAGCCTGTGCAGTATGTCCCCCTTTACACATAGAGCTCATTGGGAGCACTGCTCTATGTCCTCAGCTCGGGGAGATGAGGGAGGGACCTGCTGTGGAGATTTACGTCCTCAGGGAGGGGAGATGAGATGCCGCGGAGATCTATGTCCTCAGGGAGGGGCGTGCCGTAGAGATCTGCATTCAGCCGAGTTCAGGGAGGGGAGATGAGGGAGGAGGCGTGAACCTCCTCCCTCCCTCAGTTCTAGCTTCGGAAATGTTCGGAGAGCTGGGGGAGGAGCGGACGCATGGATCTACGGGGGCGCAAAAAAACACCTCACACCGGTGCCCGGAACAGTTTGTTCCAAACGCTGAGCAGTGGAGTACCCCTTTAAGAAGACAGACATGTCGGCTGTCTCACGCACTCCATAGCCATGTTGCGTAAGTGACAAAGCACCGCAAGCTATAGAAACCGTGTAGCCTGCAGCGCTAATGTTTACACAACTTATTTGGGTCAATGGGAGTTAAGCAGAGGGTACGTTCACACGTTGTGCACTTCCAATGCATTGGTTTTATTGCAACTGAGGTCCGGTGCAAACTGATTTCTCTGCCAGTCACATGTACCTGTCAAATGCCAACAATCTGTGCTGGCCCCATTCATTCCAATGGCTAAATGCGGCATTTCCCAGACAGTGTGCCTCCAGCTGTTACAAAACGACAACTTCCAGCCTTCCTTAGACAGCCAGAGACTATTTGGGCATGCAGGGAGTTTTAGTTTTGCAACAGCTGGCTTGGTGACCGTCCGGACCACTGTGTGTGGCATTGCCCAATTTAGCAGGTCTACTGCCCTACTGAGCACTGTTAAAAATAGTGTTATGGCCTGAACTCCATGAATGGGGCCCGCCACAGTATGTGTGAGCCTTAGACCGTACATGTGGCCTACAAAGAAAACTGAAGCACAGGAGCATAGCCAAAAAGCATTAACTAGCCAGCTCAGCCATTTCCTGCCCCCACCCACCTCCAGCACACGTAGGGTGTAGGGGCCCCCCCCCCCAGATGTTTAACCTTCAGCGCTCAGACTTTATTGCTCTGTCTGTACATCAGAATGTTCTAGATGTAAAAACCCCCTTTAAGTCACTGGTCCCATATACTTACATTCCCTTTAAAGTCCTATAAGCCAGTGTTTCCCAACCAGGGTGCCCCCAGCTGTTGCAAAACTACAACTCCCAGCATGCCCGGACAGCCAACGGCTGTCCGGGCATGCTGGGAGTTGTAGTTTTGCAACAGCTGGAGGCTCCCTGCTATAAAAGGCAGTGAATCAAACACCACCTTTCCCTTATTTTACAAGAAAGGAACATCATGCACACATTTTGCCCACTGCTTAAGTTTTCCAAGCATTGTGCCTCCAGCTGTTGCAAAACTACAACTCCTAGTGGGAGTTCCAGTTTTGCAACAGCTGGAGGCACACTAGCTGGAAAACACTGTTGCAGAACTCCAACTCCAATCATCCCAAAGCATGCTGTGATTAGTAGTCCTGCACTAAGTATCCACACTACAGAGCCCGCACCGCGCCGACCCCTTCCTCCACGTGCTCAGCACACGTGCACACGGCCGCGTTACCGCACACTCACCGCGATCTCCCCCAGCGTCTGACTCTTGCGTTTCTTGGATTTCTTCTTTGATCCTTTAAAAGAAAAAACTACGTAATAATCATTAGAAAGCGATAAAGGAGAACGGTGCGGGACACACGTGACAGCGTTAAGTCTCTATTCACACGCAGCGGACACGTACAGTACACGTGACATAGATAGAATAGAGGAGGAGAGGCAGGGTCAGGGGCCCGGGGCCCTCCGCTTACCATCGTCATCCGCCATGACCGCGCTCTGCTCCTCTCCACGCGGTGAATGAGAGAGAAGAGCTGGCGGGGCAGCCGGATATAGCACGTGGGAGGACTCACCCTGGCCCCGCCTCTTCCGCCTGTCTATCCTTCAGCGTCCTCCGCTTCGGTAGCGTGGCTGCCATGCTGGCCGGGGCTTGTTCCTCTAGTGGCGCTCGGTTACAGAACGCTTGTCAGTGTGTACAGTGTCCTGGGCTCAGGAAGGGTGCACAGCATGAGAGAATAAGAATATTATTATTGGGTGGTGGTAAGCCTCCTTATCGGCAGGTGGCGCTACTACTCAAGTCCCAGTATATGTAGTTGGTAAAGTGGCGCTGAAACAAAGTTGCATCTTCTCTATTATTCAGTTCAAAATGAATCAGTGCTGGTGGTGTGGAGAAATTATAGGTGCATATTAGAGATGAGCGAATTTACAGTAAATTCGATTCGTCACGAACTTCTCGGCTCGGCAGTTGCCGACTTATCCTGCATAAATTAGTTCAGCTTTCAGGTGCTCCCATGGGCTGGAAAAGGGGGATACAGTCCTAGGAGATTCTTTCCTAGGACTGTATCCACCTTTTCCGGAGCACCAGAAAGCTGAACTAATTTATGCAGGATAAGTCATCAACTGCCGAGCCGAGAAGTTGGTGACGAATCGAATTTACTGTAAATTCGCTCATCTCTAGTACGTATCATACAGTAGTGGTTCCCAAACCAGTGTGCCTCCAGCTGTTGCAAAACTGCAACTCCAGGCATGTAAACGGTTTTCCCGGGATTAAGGCCGCATTCACATCTCTTTTTCTTGCAATACGGTTCCTGTATCCGGTTTCAGTGAAAAAAAACTGTATGGAACCGTATTGCAAACCGTATGTATAGACATTTCATAGAAAACCGTACGCCAACCGTAGCATCCGGTTGTGTGCATTTTGCACCATTTACTGTTTTATCCGTTTTTTTCCCGTCTCCAAAACCGTAGTCTACTATGGTTTTATGACCTGGTGAAAAACCGCATACAACCCGTATACGTTTTTTTTTAGAAATGGTCGTCTATGGGAAGCGTACTGAACCGTATGTGCGTACGGTTCCATCCGGTTTGCTCAATACGGTTTTGCAGTTTGCACATGCGCAGTGCACGCCGAAAGTTCTTCCCACAAATAGAACAAGAAGAACTTTATTTAATTAAGGACAAACAAAACCGTTACCGGCTTTTTTTTTTTCTTCAAAAAACTTATTTAACAGTATGCAACCAGACCTCCGGTTTAAAACCGTAGAGAGGTCTATACGGTTCTGTCCGGTTTTGAGACATACATTTTTTTTTTACAAAAAACCTGATACGGGAACCGTATTGCAAAAACGAGATGTGAATGCAGCCTAAAAGTGTTCCCATCAGTCGCAGTATAAAGTGTGACTAGCTTATTGGTGGAAACAGGCGATTGTCCCCGAAGTGAAATGAGTGGTCACCTCACACAGTGGTCTCTAAACAGTGGACCTCCAGATGTTGCAATACTACATCTCCCAGCATGCCGCTGGATGTCGGGCATGCATGTGGTTGTCATTTTGCAACATCTGGAGGGCCACAGCATGGAGACCACTGGTGTTCAATGTCCAGTGTTCTATGGAAGTCCAGTAAAGAATGAATGGAATGATGCTCCTTTCGCCTAGGCAACAATAGTCCCTCATGATAGATGGGGGGTCCCTAAATATAGAAAAAAAGGAAAAGAAAAACACTCTAAAATGGCATAAACCATCAGTATAATACAAAATCTTTACTAAAACAACATTCAATCCAACATACAAGATGGGGGGGGGGGGGGGAAGTTTCCTGTGATCATACTCCCCATTGATCAGCTAGTTATGCTCTATACCAGTGTTTTCCAAACAGTGTGTCTCCAGCTGTTGCAAAACTACAAATCCCAGCATGCCCGAGCAAGCTGGTAGTTGTAGTTTTGCAACAGCTAAAGACACACTACTGTATACTTTGGATAAGTTTAGTTTGTGCTCCCCTATGCATTTAAAGGTGTACTCCATAGACTTGCATTGAGGGGGTGGGGTGTGTCGTCACACGGGGGCGGAGTCGTGACGTTACGATCTTACGTCCCCGTGGTCGGGATGGTATTAGCCTGAGGGCCTCCAGCGGTTCCGGAAGCCGTTAAAGGTGGGTGCCGCATGGTAGAATGCAGGGGTCCCCAGCGGCGGGACCCCCGTGATCAGACATCTTATCCTCTATCCTTTGGATAGGGGATAAGATGTCTAGGGGTGGAGTACCCCTTTAAGCAATTAACGCCAGCACACATATCTCCCCCCCTTCCCCCAAAAGCTGCTGCTGTCAAATCATTAAAGTGCCCGCATTTTCAGTCCATTTTGTGGGGGTTGTCTCACCAAAATAGGGAAAGATGGCAAGTGTATAGATGCACTAAGGTATTGAATTCAGTGGTGCTATATACACAAGGGAGTCTAAGAATTAAAGGGGTATTCCAGGAATTTTTTTATTTGACTATGCTACAGTGGCCGTAAAGTTAGTGTAGTTCATAATATAGTGTCTGTACCTGTGTGTGACGGTTTTCTCACAATTCTTCTGTGATTTTCACCCCACTATTTATTTTTACCAGAATACAAAATGACTGTTGTCTCAGATTTTTCCCAGGTTGCTATGCGGCCGAGACCTGACTCACTAGTCAGCTGATGATAGGGAGCCTGCCTGCTTCAATGGGTGGAGAGATCGCTTGGTGGGAGAGAGAACAACTGCAACTAATGCAGCAGCTGTAGGTACCCTGATTGAAAACCACAGGTCTTTGAATGGATGCAGCTCATTTATGTTTCAATGGATGGGGTGGTTGATGTGTGGGAGGGAAGAAAATGGAATTGTGGGATTTGTATAAAAAAAAAAAGAAAAGTCAAACAGGAAATACAAGTTCACAAAAAGCTAGCCACAGTGTTATGGTAATCTCACAACAGCCATTTATCCCCAAGACAAGTGCAGATTCTTCCTAAGCATGTCCATTACTGTCTGCCAGGTACATACTAAAATCACCTAATGGTGGATAACCCCTTTAAACTCTTTGGGGATAATGTGGGACATTACCCACTATATGTTTAACCTGAAAATTTTTATGTAAATCACTCAGTGCTGCGTACATGCTACTGTATTAAAAAAAGTTCAGCGGTTTGTACATATACTATATAACAAGCTGTTGACGTCATGCAAAACAGTCACTTGGTTTAGCTATAGAGTTCAGTGCAGGACCCACTAAGTCCTAGGAGTTTCAGTGAAATTGTTTACCTTCGTCAGGGACAGATTGAGGTAAGCATAAGTTACAGCCAGCTTGGGCAAATTGAGTGTTTGGGCATCAATTTGGCAAATGAAGTTCAATGTGAATAACCATCATAAACATTTCGGCACTTATAAAACGCAGCATCATTTGTCCTAGGAGGCGTAACACTGGGAGAGTCACCGGTAGGGAAGGATCTGGATGTTTTAGATCATAGACTACAGAACATCGTGCAATGTCAAGCAGCTATTTCTAAGACCAGCAGATTATTGTCATCTATTAAAAGAGGCATAGACTCGCTGGACATAATATTATCACTTTATGAAGAATTGACGCAGCCTCATCTGGAATTTGTTGTTCAGTTCTGAGAAAAAAGGTGAATCAAAAAGGTGTCAGAGGTGAGTGGTAAACAAGAAAGAATTTACTCACGCAGCGTTGTACCTGAAGAGTTGTGGGGCCTTCCAAGACGCCATCATTACAATATCTATATATGCAGCTAAAAGGCCCATTTTTTTTCTGGATTCATAGAAGACTCTACCCAGACATAAACAATATGGTAAAAGGGGGAAAAACACCAACCAGCACCCAGAGGGTTAATGTAGGGCTGGGAGGTATACCGGTTCATACCGAAATTTTTGGGCTGCACGATATGAATTTTTCCCATACCGCAATACCGGTTGGGCCCCTCCCCCTCGGGAATGAATGAATCAGCCCAGCGCAATGCTGTCCCCACATCGGGGAACTAATCCTATGTTACCCGCCAGCGCTGTTCTGCTCCCCCCCCCCCCCCAATTAATGATCAGCCCAGCGGGGTACTACTCACATGTCACCTGCAAGCACTGCCCTCCTCCTCTTTGTTGGGGGCCGCTGGCGCTGGAACTCTATACTGTACGCCAGTGGTCTCCAACCTTCAGACCTCCTGATGTTGCAAAACTACAACTCCCAGCATGCTGTCCGGGCATGCTGGGAGTTGTAGTTTTGCAACAGCTGGAGGTCTGCAGGTTGGAGACCACTGCTGTACGCTGTATCCCTATGCCTGGGCTGTAAAAGATAAAGAAAATAAACTTGAACTTACCTACGTCGGCCTTACGCTGGGGACTGGTACGTCGGACAGCCGTCAGCCTATCACCGGCCGGAGCGATGTCCCGCCCCAGCCAGTGATAGGCTGAGCCCACTGTCATGTAAGAAGCCGGTTTCTTACATAACAGTGGGCTCAGCCTATCACAGGGCGGGGCAGCGCTCCGGCCGGTGTTAGGCTGACGGCTGTCCGACGTTCCAGTCCCCAGCGTGAGGCCGACGTAGGTAAGTTAAAGTTTATTTTCTTTATCTTTTGCAGCCCAGGCATAGGGATACAGCGTACAGCAGTGGTCTCAAACCTGCAGATCTCTAGCTGTTGCAAAACTACAACTCCCAGCATGCCCGGACAGCCGTTGGCTGTCCGGGCATGCTGGGAGTTGTAGTTTTGCAACGTCTGGAGGTCCGTAGGTTGGAGACCACTGGCGTACAGTATAGAGTTCCAGTGCCAGCGGCCCCCAACAAAGAGGAGGAGGGCAGTGCTTGCAGGTGACATATGCGAGTAGTACCCCGCTGGGCTGATAATTAATTGGGGGAGAGCAGAACAGCGGTGGCGGGTAACATGATTTTGGGGGGGGGGGGAAGCAGAATATCGCTTGCGGGTCATATGATTTTGGGGGGGTGAAAGAAATACCGTTATATACCGTGGAACCGCCATAAGTTACAAAAATACCGTGATACACATATTTGGTCATACCGCCCAGCTCTAGGTTAATGACTCTTCAGGATTCAAAACATTCCAAATTTCACTTCAACTTAGTCTGTGATGGGGGGGATCAGAATATTATGATTGGTAAAAGGTTAACGTATCCAATCTCCACTCGTATGCAGGTATCCCCATATAGTCTGTCTCACAAGTACATCGACAAGATCGTTCAGGTCCAGTCCACAAAGCATTTAATAAAATACCAACCAAAAGAAACATTACCAAAACCTTACACGAAGTGCAGTTGTGCAGCATGATTCGGGGGTCCTTGCCTTATCGCCCCCTTACTCAGGCGCATTAAATAATCACAAATTAGCTGCTATAAATACAAAGATCTTACTAATAGTATACAGCATTCTGTATCCAGGTTCAGCCCAAACTGACGACCATCACATCCGGCCGCCATGGAACGCGTGTGTGTGACGTGTCACCACAGAACCGGAAGTAATGAAAACCATGCCACATCCAGCCCTGGTGAAGCACAACAAGCATTTATCCAGAGAAACTGAAGTGTAAAAATTCACTGATAGCAAAAATAAAACAATTTGAAATAGCAACATTGGTAAAGATATGAATAAATACAGATCCATACAGTAACAATAAAAAACTAAAATAAGCCCTAAAGGTGGACTGGTGACACATATAGAATATATAGCATAATTAGTAAATGTAAATTCATAAATAAAAATACTCAATAAATATTATAAATATCTTTCATATCAATGAATTATTCAAATATATAAAGTGTAAACATTCCAGATACGGGGGCATTAAAATGTATATACCCACATATAAAATACATATTAAAAATTAAATATAATATTTTAAAATCTATATATGTAAAACTCAACGTGTGTGTATGTATGAATATATATATATATATATATATATATATATATGTGTGTATGTTCCACAAAAACTTCCAAACGGCTAAAGATATTAACATGAAACTTGGCACACATGTTACTTATATGTCTACAACAAACATAGGATAGGTAATTTAACCCTTACTCACCCCCATTTGCCAGGGGCGGGGCTTATGTTTAAAGTCCCAAACAAGTCAATGGGAAATATATGTTACTGCATAACTTCCAAACGGCTGGAGATATTTTGATAATACTTGGTCACATGTTACTTATATGTCCACTTAAAATATAGAATAGTTAATTTAACCCTTAACTACCCCCATTTGTGAGGGTCGGGGTTTTTGTGTAAAGTCCCATGCAAATCAATGGGAAAAGTATCTTCCCCCATAAATTCCGTAAGGCTGGAGATATTTCAATACCTGGTACACATATTACAGGACGGGATAGGAGGTCAGGTAGGAGGTCGGGATAGGAGGACAGTAAAGGAGGTCGGGATAGGAGGTCGAGATAGGAGGACGGGATAGGAGGACTGGATAGGAGGTCGAGATAGGAGGTTGGGATAGATGGACTAGATAGGAGGACGGGATAGGAGGTCGAGATAGGAGCACGGGATATGAGGACAGGATAGGAGGTCAGGATAGGAGGTTCGAGATAGGAGGTTGGGATTAGATGGATTGGATAGGAGGTCGAGATAGGAGGACGGGATAGAAGGACGGGGTAGGAGGACGGGATAGAAGGACGGGGTAGGAGGACGGGATAGGAGGTCAGGATATGAGGACGGGATGTGAGGATGGGATATAAGGTCGGGATATGATGACAGGATAGGAAGTCGGGATGTGAGGACGGGCTATGGGGTTGGGATATGACAACAATATATGAGGACGGGATATGAAGTCAAAAGCTTCCTCCTTTGTTTATTTTCCTCCCCAACAAGGATTAGGAAGGAAAAACTGGGCAACACCGGGTACTCAGCTAGTATAATGAATAAACAAACTCTGCATTCTGGTAAAGGTAGATGCAAACAAATGTAGATAGGACTCCCTGTTCACAACGTTTCTTTGAGTTCATGAATATGCTGTTTTAGGGGGTTAATTGTATGCCCAATGTATATGGGCACTCCAACATGTAAATAATTAATTCTGTGTTACAGGTAAGATACTGGTTATTCAAGTGGGGTTTACCTTCTCCAGGTATATTTACCTCCTCCTTATTCTGCTATATATTTGGTTGCAACACTTATATCGGGGTAGATCTGCACTTGGTGCCAGAAAATTAAACAGATTTGTAAATTACTTCTATTAATTAAAAAATCCCCAAAGCAAACACATGCTGCTCTGGACAGTTCCTAAAATGGACAGAGATGTCAGCAGAGAGCACTGTGCTCATGATGTCAGCAGACAGCTCTTTGTTCCAAAAAGAAAAGAATTTCTGCTGTAGTATTTAGCAGCTAATAAGTACAGGAAGGATTAAGATTTTTTAATAGAAGTAATTTACAAATCTGTTTAACTTTCTGGCACCAGTTGATAAAAAAAAAAAAAAGTTTTTCACCAGAGTACCCCTTTAAGAGGACAACCATATTTAGCTCTCCTAAAAATACATTTATGGTTCAAACAGTGAAGCTTTTTTACAAGTCAAAAAGATAAACAATGCAAACATGAATACCCAGATACCCGAAACATGAGTATGATAAACAAGGTAAATCAAATAACAGGGTACAGTATGAGAAAAATAAAAGAGCAGTGATCTCCAGGCACAATCCCTAGGATCCCACAAGACGTTCAGTAGAGATACATAGACTGGCAAACATTTGGATAGTATAAAGAAGACATCCAAGAATTCCATACTTGCTCAAGGTGCTTAACAGTGTCTTCCAATATGACACTAAACTTTTCATGAGACATAATAGAGTTAATCCGGTCGAGGACAGAAGAATAAGATAGACTAAGCTTCCTTCACTGAGAAGCAAGGTGGATGGGAGCCACCAATAAAAAATGTTAAAGGGTAGCTCCCACCATCCTATATTTTTTTTTCTGTCCCTGCCTATTGTCCATCTCTCCCTAACCCACTCCCTGCTTTAAATTTTTTTTTTTTTACTATATTAAAAAGGTCTTTTTGTCTACCTGGTAGTGAGCTCACTACCGGGCAGACTTCCCCAGCAGGCACGATGTCACTGATGCCTGCTGGGGCCAACTTCTGCCCTTAGTTCATCTACACAGGGTGCCTCCAGCTATTTCACCACTACAACTCCCAGCTTGCCCTGACATCTATTGGCTGTCAGGGCATGCTGGGAGTTGTAGTGGTGAAACAGTTGGAGGCACCCTGTGTTGAAAACAATAAGATAAGGCCATGGGTTTGGCACGACGCTACCCTGTTTCCTCTGTTCCACCCTCCCCTGTGTTAAAACCCCGAGCCCCGCTCTCCCCCAACCCCCCTGTTGAAACCCCGATTCCTGCAACCCCTGTGTTGAAACCCCCGTGTTGAAACTCCAAGCCCCGCTCTCCCCGCAACTCCCGTGTTGAAACCCCGATCCCCATACATACAAACAAACTACAGAGTCCAGCAGCATCAGCGATGTGCAGGGGCAGCATCAGTGGCGTGGTGCGGGAGGAGTGGCCAGCGTCTAAGGCTAGGGTGCAAGGCGCTCACCCCCGCCTGTCTGATTGACAGGCAGGGAGCAAGCGCAGGCTGAATGAATTTGGACCGATTGCCTGGCCGGCATCGGTACAAATTCAGGCGTGACGTCACGCCCGCCTGCAGCCGGCCACATGGAGGGAGACCCTAGTGGCCGTTTTTTGAAACGTTAATTAAAACATTTTTATAAAAAAAAAATAATGAAAATATATGAGAGATATGTTGTAGTACATATGTACTACAACATTTAAAAAAAAAAAAGTTGATGACACTGCCCATTTAAGCATGCTGAAAGGTATGGTAAGGCATTATTGATGGCTTCTGTCCTAATAAACAAAAAGAAGGGTCACAGGTAACTTTTTAATTAGAGGAGAAGAGACATTAAAGAGTTGAGTTGGAACAAAGTAGGTTCTATGGAGAACTTTCAAAGAGGTTAAAGAGACTTGCCAACTACCCTTGCTAATAACCGTATAACAATCCTGCCATTGGAGTAGAGATTGAGTAAAATGAAAGGACAACTATGAAAGGCAAGTTCACACCCACAGGGGGTAAGTTAAGATGACCATAAAGATTGGAGAGAACCTAAGCCTCAAAAAATGTGGCCAAAATATCTCAATGAGAAGAGACTACAGACTTTATATCTTCAACTTTTGCTGAGCCCGTAAAGTTTTGGTTGAAGAAAGAGAGAATTTAGTCAAAAATGGATCCTGGAAACTATATTAGGGTATTAAGTTTGGAGAAAAGACGTCTTAAGGGTGATTTGATCACAATGTACAAATATAGAAATTAATTTCTAGTAATCTTTTATACCTAGGCCATTAAGAAGATTTTACCATCATAACAGATGGGGATTCTTTACTGTTAATGCAGTGAAACTATGGAACTCTCTGCCACATGATGTTGTGATGTCAGACTCAATTAACATGTTTTTCTAGAAAAAAAAATTATATTACAGGTTCTGGATACTAGATTTATGTGGATAGAACATTGATTCAGGGATTAATTCTGATGCCATATTGGAGTCACAAAGGAATTTTTCCTCTGTCATGGGGCAATTGGCATCAGCCTCATGTTTTTTTTGTTTGCCTCTTTGTTTTCCTCTGCCTCTCCATTGCCTTGACGACGATGCACGGGGGGGGGGGGGGGGGGGGGGGGGGGTCTGGAGGATGGCGAAGGCCGCAGTGGTCTTCAACCTGCAGACCTCCAGGTGTTTCAAAACTACAACTCCCATCATGCCTGGACAGCCGATGGTTGTCCGGGCATGCTGGGAGTTGTAGTTTTGCAACATCTGGTGGTCCGTAGGTTGAAGACCACTGATGAAGGGATTGACAAGCGGTGATGATGAAAGTGTGGGGGGGGGGGGGGGGATGATGAATGGGTAGATGATGACAGGGTGATGATGAAGGGGGTGTTAAAAATGGGGGTCTGGATGATGACAGGAGGGGGATGATGTATTTCCCACCCTAGGCTTATAGTCGAGTCAATAAGTTTTCCTGGGTTTTTGGGGTGAAATTAGGGGCCTTGGCTCATATTCTGGTCGGCTTATACACTCGTATATATATGGTACATTAATTTTACCGACCCAAGAAGTATGCACTAAATCCCATTTGCGATAATCCAGCCTCATCGGTGGAATAAAAAGGAGGGAGGATGTTCACAAAGGAGGCTTGTAGACTTCCTGTATTAATGGTAATGGTTTGCCCTTTTCACAAAAATGACTACTCCTGATAGATAGTCATTGATCAACTCAGAGTCTAAAGTCTATTATACGTATGGATCTACCCGATGTAAGTGTTGTTACCACTTGAATAACCAGTACCTTTGCTTTATGATCTGAAGTTTTTATCGGTACCATTTGTGTTACGATCTCACTTTTTGATCGCTTTTTATTAACTTTTTATGGTATAAAAAGTGACCAAAAATACGCTATTTGTGGATTTTGTATGCTCGTACACCGTTGACCGTGCGGTTTAATTAATTATAAAATGTTATAGTTCGGACATTTACGCACACAGCAATACCACATATGTTTATTTTTATTTACACATTTTTATTTTTTTTTAAATGGGAAAAGCGGGGTGATTCAAACTTTTATTAGGGGAGGGGTTAAATCATCTTTATTAACTTATTTTTTTTTCCGGAATGCTGCCCATATAGAAAGGATAGTGAAGGGAGATCTTGGACAACTGTGTCACAAGAAGTTGTACTGGATTTTCTGAATTAATGGGTTACTCTGGCACTAAATCTCAAAAGCATAGGGGATAAGATGTGAGATTGTGGGGATCATACTGTTGGGGACCCCCGCGATCTCTCCTGCAGCACCCCCGTTTTTCAGCTGCACAGAGCGAGGATGGCTGATGACGGCGGTCCAGGGGACGGAGTATCATGATGTCAAAGCTCCGCCCCCTCATCACTCTCCACCCCACCACACTCCCTCCCATAGACTTGCATTGAGGGGGCTGGGCGGGAAGTCATGAGCAGTGACCTCACAATACTCCGTCCCCTGCAGCGCCCGTCATCAGCCACAGAGCCATCCTCGCTCTGTGAAGCTGAAACACGGGGGTGCTGCAGGAGAGATTGCGGGGGTTCCCAGCGGCGGGATCCCCAGGATCTAACATCTTATCCCCTATCCTTTTAATAGGGGATAAGATGTTTAGAGCCAGAGTACCCATTTAATGCTCTGCTCTTTCCAACAGGTTTTGTTGTGTTTTTTTTTTTTTTTTTTTGGTGCACACTGTTTGTGACATGTCTGTGCCAGCAGAGATGTGCACAGACATTATGGAGGGCAGGGCCTCAAGTGAAAAAGGGGCACTTCTCATAATGCAGACGCTGCAAAGAGCGGACATGACGTCACATGGGAGAGGCTCTGCGGCCCATAGACACAGTGGACCTCTGCCCAGGCCTCTTTGACATTCATAAACCCCACAAAGTAGGTGTTTTAAGTAAAATAAAGTCAAGAACAGCTTTTATAAAGGTATGCCATGTAAACAAACACTTTGGCTGTGCCGATGGCTTTATTTACATAAACCATGTTACAGTTGCACCTAAATATACTGTATTTTAAAGGAGATTTATAAAAACCTGTGCAGAGGAAGAGTGGTGTACTTGTCTCTAGCTGTTTACCTACTGGAGTGACATAATTGGGGGGGGGGGGATCTACCTACTCTTCCCCTTCCCCTCATCTACCCATTCTATTATTACTGTTGGAGCACTATAGGTGCTGGAAAAGTGTGAAGCCTAAAATGTTTTTCTGGCAGGTTCTGTAGAGACAATTGTGGCTGAAAGAAATCGTCATAGGAAGAGTAGAGAAGTGAATGTGAATCACTCTTATTAGAGAATAAGCCACCTGCAAGTCACCCAATGTAACAATATGTAATCACTTATATAATCTGCAGAGCCTGTATAGAGCTGGTATCTACAGTGGGGCAAAAAAGTATTTAGTCAGCCACCAATTGTGAGAAAAAAGTCTGATTTTTAAAGAATGTATTTGCAAATTATGGTGGAAAATAAGTATTTGTCAATAACAAAAGTTCATCTCAATACTTTGTTATAAACCATTTGTTGGCAATCACAGAGGTCAAACATTTTCTGTAAGTCTTCCTAAGATTTTCACACACTGTTGCTGGTATTTTGGCCCATTCCTCCATGCAGATCTTCTCTAGAGCAGTGATGTTTTGGGGCTGTCACTGGACAACATGGACTTTCAACTCCCTCCAAAGGTTTTCTATGGGGTTGAGATATGGAGACTGGCTAGGCCACTCCAGGACCTTGAAATGCTTCTTACGAAGCAACTCCTTCGTTGCCCAGGCGGTGTGTTTGGGATCATTGTCATACTGAAAGACCCAGCCATGTTTCATCTTCAATGCCGTTGCCGATGGAAGGAGGTTTTTCACTCAAGATCTTATGATACATGGCCCCATTCATTCTTTCCTTTACAGGGGTCAGTCGTCCTGGTCCCTTAGCAGAAAAACATCCCCAAAGCATGATGTTTCCTCCCCCATGCTTCACAGTAGGTATGGTGTTCTTTGGATGCAACTCAGCATTCTTTCTCCTCCAAACATGACGAGTTGAGTTTTTACCAAAAAAGTTCTACTTTGGTTTCATCTGACCATATAATATTCTCCCAATCCTCTTCTAGATCATCCAAATGCTCTCTAACAAACTTCAGATGGGCCCGGACATGTGCTGGCTTAAGCAGGGGGACACGCTGGTACTGTTACTGATGGTAGCCTTTGTTACTTTGGTCCCAGCTCTCTGCAGGTAATTCACTAGGTCCCCCCGTGTGGTTCTGGGATTTTTGCTCACCGTTCTTGTGATCATTTTGACACCATGGGGTGAGATCTTGCGTGGAGCCCCAGATCGAGGGAGATTATCAGTGGTCTTGTATGGCTTCCATTTTCTAATAATTGCTCCCACAGTTGATTTCTTCACACCAATCTTCTTGCCTATTGCAGATTCAGTCTTCCCAGCCTGGTGCAGGTTTACAATTTTGTTTCTGGTGTCGTTCAACAGCTCTTTGGTCTTGTCCATAGTGGAGTTTGGAGTGTGACTGTTTGAGGTTGTGGACAGGTGTCTTTTATACTGATAACAAGTTCAAACAGGAGCCATTACTATAGGTAACTAGTGGAGGACAGAGGAGACTCTTAAAGAAGAAGTTACAGGTCTGTGAGAGCCAGAAATCTTGTTTGTTTGTAAGTGACCAAATACTTATTTTCCACCATAATTTGCAAATAAATTCTTTAAAAATCAGACAATGTGATTTTATGGATTTATTTTTTCTCATTATGTCTCTCATAGTTGAGGTATACCTGTGATGAAAATTACAGGACTCTCTCATCTTTTTAAGTGGGAGAACTTGGTGGCTGACTAAATACTTTTTTGCCACACTGTACATATTTATAAGCTAAGCTGTTTAGAGGGGGGGGGGGGGGGGCATGATCAAAAAAAGGATCAACCTCTAAAGGTGGCAAGTAGGGATGAGTGGATCGAATCGGATGAATCTGAATTAGTCACGAATTTCAGTAAAAATTTGATTTGTAACAAATGCGAATATTGCCGCGATTTGATCGTGCGAATCACTTCATTAAACTCCATTTAGTGCGGTCCAGGCTCCAGGGGCTGGACATCTAAAATGGCGGATCCACATGTGAGGACATGAGGCAAGAAATCCTGGGAAGGCAGGAAGCAAGGCGGGTAGGCGGGATGACCCTAAATCACATGCAGCAGGCAGCCTGTCAGTAGCCAGCCACCCCTGTGATGTCACAGTCCTATAAAATTGTCAGCCATCTTGCAGCCAGTCACATGAGCGTTCTATTACAGAGAGAGAGGGACAGACAGCAGTGCGTTGCACAGAAAAGCTTTTTTACAGCAGCGATTCACCTTAAGCCCAAATCCAACCTAGAAGCACTTATAGGGAAGGGAGTGAGATTGAGAGAGAAAGTGCAATTTTGGGTGTAGTACACAGCGACTGTGTGCTGCAGCCCTGGTGTGTACAACAACTGAAAAGCTAATAATAGCCAGCCAGTTAGGGTGAGCAGAGCACTAAAAGCGTATTGTCCTCTATTAAGTGTAACCTAAGTGGTGTACCATTTTGTTCCTGTTAAAGGGCCTGGATACTGTGAAAGGGCAGCCAAAAGTACACACCTGCTGGTGTTGTAGACAAATACTGTTTTTAAGCATATTGGAGCGCATAAGTGTATACCACATACGTACATCTAAGTGGTGTACCATTTTGTTCCTGTCTCCAGCCACCTCCAGGCTGTGTCATACTGCAACTATATGGTCTCCTCATGCTTCCGCCACCTCCAGGCTGTGTCATTCAGTCACTATATGGTCTCCTCATGCTGCCGCCAACTCCAGGCTGTGTAATTCAGCCACTATATGGTCTCCTCATGCTGCTGCCAACTCCAGGTTGTGTCATTCAGCTGCTATATGGTCTCTCATGCTGCTGCCAACTACAGGCTGTGTTATTCAGCCACTATATGGTCTCCTCATGCCTCCGCCACCTCCAGGCTGTGTCACTGTTCCGCCATGTGGTCTCCTCATGCTGCTGGTACATTATATAAAACTTTTTAGGTTCATCTATTTGAAATCTTCAATTTAAATGTTAAAAAATCCAGGTTGCGTCATTCAGCTGCTATATGGTCTCCTCATGCTGCTGCCAACTACAGGCTGTGTCATTCAGCCACTATATATTCTCCTCATGCCTCCACCACCTCCAGGCTGTGTCACTGTACTGCCATGTAATAGCGACACCTCTAATCTGCATGTCATACTGAATAACAGTATTTTTTCACTAATCAAGCACACACCCTATGCGTGTTACAGCAAGGTCAAGTTGCCTATTGAAGCTCTCTGTAGGCCAAAAATATCAGTTTTTAACACAGATTCGCAGTGCATAAATTCTGACCGAACCAAATTTTTCTGAAAATTCTGAGAATAGGCTGAATCAAATTTTTCTAAAATTCGATCATCTCTAGTGGAAAGCCTTTATTACCATAAGAATTGGGAATCTGTGGAATAGCCTACCAGAGCAATTTCTCACAGCAAAAACCACAAGGTGGCTCTGTCCTGGCCTGGCAGGAGGCCGAACTCAGGAAGTGTTTCTCTGCACTGAGCTTGATTGTCAGCTGCACAGAAAGTGAAAGCTCCACAGATTCTCACAGAAAGCTGCACAGACTGAAACCTGCAGGAGAGTCTCACTGATAGCAACACAGACTGAAATATGCACAGAGCTTGAGGTCTTCTATTCATAACAGCTCTGCAACCATGTGAGGGCGGAAGTTGTTCCCCAGCAGGCTTCAATGATGTTAAGCCTGCTGGGAAACACCCACTTTTTCCTGCTGGGAAATTACACTATGCGAGGAAGAAGAAAGGTAAGATACAGAGTTTTTTTTAAAGCTCTGAAATAGTTTTTAAGGGCAGGAGGGGTGTTAGGAGTAGTTAAGGAACATAGCCAGAGGCAGTTGAGAACAGTTTATTTGGTGACAGGTACTTTTTTAAGGAGTGATGCAGTGAAATCCAAAGGATAGGGGATAAGTTATCCAACTGCTGCCCCTCCCCCCCCTGCGATCTCCTGAACGGGGCCCTGCAGTCTGCCAGAAGCGGCTGTTCCCACCCTTGCAGAAAGCCGCGGCCAACACGCCCCCTCTATGTAGCTCTATGGGATACATGGAGGGGGGGTGTCGGCCGCTGCCCAATGCAGGGGTCGTCATGTCCCCTTCCAGCAGACTGCCGGGGCCCTGTTCATGAGATCACGGGGGGAAGGGGGGGGGGGTCGTGTCACAGCAATCACATTGGGGATAACTTATATAACTAGGGGATAATTTATATTTCACTACATAACTCCTTTAAGGGTTTCAAAACAGACTTAGACACAATTTTAGCACAAAATAATGTTACTGTCTATGTAGAAGTATAAAATTCTTGTTTGAAGTTACCTATACCCCTTCACTTTATCCAGATCTTCTCCCCTCATTTGGTTAAACTTTTTTTTATTTTAACCATACTACTGTGTAGCTGGGAAGTAATATATATATATATATATATATATATATATATATATATATTTAAGCTTTTATTCTTACTGCGATATAGCAATATGAGCTGTACTTTGTTAGTGCACCATTTTGGGATACACATTGGTTTGCATTTGTTTTTTGTTTTTGTTTTTTCTACAATGCACAAAAAGTATTTTTTTTCCCCACCAGTCCCCCTAAAGTGTTATACATTTGTTGAACTTAACTAATATAGACAGGATGAGAGAAAAAGTGCAGTTGTTCCCACAATGGAGGGAACGGTAAACAAAAGAACATCATTCACTTTTAGGTGGTGTGCTAAGAGCACAACACCCTTGTCAGCCTTTTTTACACTACTTTAATGCCAAATGGTAATGGTTTGCTTGTAACAGGTTGCTTTTAAAAATTGCATCTTATTACTGACACTTACTACTGTGCCAGCAGAAGACAACGGGCACTTAAAATCCTTCTTCATCTTCATGTAGCCAAATTAAAAAACATGTCTCGGTTGGAAAGACCCCTTTGTCAGATAAGTGCATACACTGTTTGCAAACAGTTTTGTTATCAGTTTTTCCTCCCTAAGCCACTTTGCATCTTTATTACATCCCATAATAAGGAGCTAATGGTAATTTGTGGGGCCATTCCCATGGACATATAAAATACGCACATACTAAAAAAAATGCTGCATGTTTTATTTTATACCTTGTGTAGGGATGGAAAAAAAACATTAATGCCTATGGAGAGGTATTAAAATACTAATGTATAAATATTTGATCTGTATTTTATCCATATTTCATAAGTTTTTTCATTAATTTTTCATGCATTTTTCAAAGAATACTGTAGTTTTGTTATCTTTCTTGAAGGCTGCCTTATAGTATTTACTATATACAAATACAGATGCTTACTGTTGACTTACAGATTCCATTTTGTTCACAATGTATACATATTTTGGAACTGTATAATTCATGTTTTCAACTCACTGTTGGTTTTTACATTTAAATGAGGGCTACCTGGGGACATGGATAGAGCGACCAAAGTCGTGCATCCAAAATATTTAAGTTTTCTCAAAGGTTAGAAGGTTGTTTTACTTAAGATAAAGCTGGAAAGTTATAAAAAGAGGAGGTTTGGCGCTAATATGTAAATGTGTAGATGGCACGTGAGTGCAGTTATACTGTGCTATTGGCCACTGTTCACCTTAAAAGAAACCTTATTCTTCTACAGGATGATCTGGGGAGGAATACTGTTGGCATTCTGGTGGACTGCATGCCAGGGTTGGTTTGCCGGCTGGATGTAGTAGTGGCCTTGAGGCCGGGAAACAAAATTTGGGCTTTAGGAGAACTATAGAGTAAGGTATCCTTCGCGCGTGACACGATGCCGGCTGGCAGGTAGTGGATCCTCTGTGCCAGAGAGGGATTGGCGTGGACCGTGCTAGAGGATCGGTTCTAAGTCACTACTGGTTTTCACCAGAGCCCGCCGCAAAGCGGGATGGTCTTGCTGCGGCGGTAGTGACCAGGTCGTATCCCCTAGCAACGGCTCAACCTCTCTGGCTGCTGAAGATAGGCGCGGTACAAGGGAGTAGACAGAAGCAAGGTCGGACGTAGCAGAAGGTCGGGGCAGGCAGCAAGGATCGTAGTCAGGGGCAACGGCAGAAGGTCTGGAATCACAGGCAAGGAACACACAAGGAACGCTTTCACTGGCACTAGGGCAACAAGATCCGGCGAGGGAGTGAAGGGGAAGTGAGGTGATATAGGGAAGTGCACAGGTGTAAACACTAATTGGAACCACTGCACCAATCAGCGGTGCAGTGGCCCTTTAAATCGCAAAGACCCGGCGCGCGCGCGCCCTAGGGAGCGGGGCCGCGCGCGCCGGGACAGAACTGACGGGGAGCGAGTAAGGTACGGGAGCCGGGGTGCGCATCGCGAGCGGGCGCTACCCGCATCGCGAATCGCATCCCGGCCGGAGGTAGTAACGCAGCGCCCCGGGTCCGTGGAACCGACCGGGGCGCTGCAGTGAGGGAAGTGTAGCGAGCGCTCCGGGGAGGAGCGGGGACCCGGAGCGCTCGGCGTAACAGTACCCCCCCCCTTGGGTCTCCCCCTCTTCTTGGGGCCTGAGAACCTGAGGATCAGACTTTTGTCCAGGATATTGTCCTCAGGTTCCCAGGACCTCTCTTCTGGACCACAACCCTCCCAATCCACTAAAAAAAAAGTTCTTCCCCTGACCTTTTTAGAGGCCAAAATCTCTTTGACAGAGAAGATGTCCGAGGAGCCGGAAACAGGAGTGGGAGGAACAGATTTAGGAGAAAAACGGTTGAGGATGAGAGGTTTAAGAAGAGAGACGTGAAAGGCATTAGGGATACGAAGAGAAGGAGGAAGAAGAAGTTTGTAAGAGACAGGATTAATTTGACACAAAACTTTAAAAGGACCAAGATAGCGTGGTCCCAACTTATAGCTCGGGACACGGAAACGGACATATTTAGCGGAGAGCCATACCTTGTCTCCAGGGGAAAAAATGGGAGGAGCTCTTCTTTTCTTATCTGCGAATCTCTTCATGCGAGAAGAAGCCTGTAAGAGAGAATTTTGGGTCTCTTTCCATATGGTGGAAAGATCACGAGAAATTTCATCCACAGCGGGCAGACCAGAGGGCAAGGGGGTAGGGAGGGGGGGAAGAGGGTGACGGCCGTACACCACGAAAAACGGAGATTTGGAGGAAGATTCAGAGATTCTGAAATTATACGAGAATTCGGCCCAAGGTAGAAGATCTGCCCAGTCATCCTGGCGGGAGGAAACAAAATGTCGTAAATAGTCACCCAAGATCTGGTTAATTCTCTCTACTTGTCCATTGGATTGAGGATGGTATGCAGAAGAAAAATTTAATTTAATCTTGAGTTGTTTACAGAGAGCCCTCCAGAATTTAGACACAAATTGGACGCCTCTATCCGAGACGATCTGTGTAGGCAACCCGTGAAGACGAAAAATGTGTACAAAAAATTGTTTAGCCAACTGAGGCGCTGAAGGAAGACCAGGAAGAGGGATGAAATGTGCCATTTTGGAGAATCGATCAACGACCACCCAAATAACAGTGTTGCCATGGGATGGGGGTAAGTCAGTAATAAAATCCATACCAATCAGAGACCAAGGTTGTTCGGGGACAGGTAGAGGATGAAGAAAACCAGCGGGCTTCTGGCGAGGAGTCTTATCCCGGGCACAGATAGTGCAGGCTCGTACAAAGTCCATCACATCAGTCTCTAGAGTCGGCCACCAATAGAAGCGAGAGATGAGTTGCACAGATTTCTTGATGCCCGCATGACCTGCGAGATGGGAGGAGTGACCCCATTTGAGGATCCCAAGGCGTTGGCGTGGAGAAACAAAGGTCTTTCCTGGAGGAGTTTGCCTGATGGAGGCTGGAGAAGTGGAAATCAGGCAGTCAGGAGGAATGATGTGTTGAGGAGAGAGTTCAATTTCAGAGGCATCTGAGGAACGAGAGAGAGCATCGGCCCTAATGTTTTTATCAGCAGGCCGAAAGTGAATTTCAAAATTAAATCGGGCAAAGAACAGAGACCACCTGGCCTGACGAGGATTCAGCCGTTGGGCAGACTGGAGGTAGGAGAGGTTCTTGTGATCGGTGTAAATAATAACTGGAAATCTTGATCCCTCCAGCAGATGCCTCCATTCCTCAAGTGCTAATTTAATGGCTAGAAGCTCTCGATCCCCGATGGAGTAGTTCCTCTCCGCCGGAGAGAAGGTCCTGGAAAAAAAACCACAAGTAACAGCATGCCCGGAAGAGTTTTTTTGTAGAAGGACAGCTCCAGCTCCCACTGAGGAGGCATCAACCTCCAATAGGAAGGGTTTAGATGGGTCAGGTCTGGAGAGCACGGGAGCCGAAGAAAAGGCAGACTTGAGTCGTTTAAAGGCGTCTTCCGCTTGAGGAGGCCAAGACTTGGGATCGGCATTTTTTTTTGTTAAAGCCACAATAGGAGCCACAATGGTAGAAAAATGTGGAATAAATTGCCTGTAATAATTGGCGAACCCCAAAAAACGTTGGATGGCACGGAGTCCGGAGGGGCGTGGCCAATCTAAGACGGCAGAGAGTTTATCTGGGTCCATTTGTAGTCCCTGGCCAGAGACCAAGTATCCTAGAAAAGGAAGAGATTGGCATTCAAACAGACATTTCTCTATTTTGGCATAGAGTTGATTATCACGAAGTCTCTGAAGAACCATACGGACATGCTGGCGGTGTTCTTCAAGATTGGCAGAAAAAATCAGGATATCGTCCAGATATACAACAACACAGGAGTATAGTAGATCACGAAAAATTTCATTAACAAAGTCTTGGAAGACGGCAGGGGCGTTGCATAGACCAAAGGGCATGACCAGATACTCAAAGTGTCCATCTCTGGTGTTAAATGCCGTTTTCCATTCATCCCCCTCTCTGATGCGGATGAGATTATAAGCACCTCTTAAGTCCAGTTTGGTAAAAATATGGGCACCTTGGAGACGATCAAAGAGTTCAGAGATGAGGGGTAGGGGGTAGCGGTTCTTAACCGTGATTTTATTAAGACCGCGGTAGTCAATGCAAGGACGTAGAGAGCCATCTTTTTTGGACACAAAGAAAAATCCGGCTCCGGCAGGAGAGGAGGATTTACGGATAAAGCCCTTTTTTAAATTTTCTTGGACGTATTCAGACATGGCAAGAGTCTCTGGGACGGACAGAGGATAGATTCTGCCCCGGGGTGGAGTAGTGCCCGGGAGGAGGTCAATGGGACAATCATAAGGCCTGTGAGGAGGTAGAGTCTCAGCTTGTTTTTTGCAAAAAACGTCCGCAAAGTCCATATAGGCCTTAGGGAGACCGGTTACATGAGGAAGCACAGGGACACGGCAAGGTTTACTGGGAACCGGTTTTAAGCAGTCCTTGGAACAAGAGGGCCCCCAACTCTTGATCTCCCCAGTGGACCAATCCAGGATTGGGGAATGGAGTTGAAGCCAGGGAAGTCCAAGAAGGATTTCAGAAGTGCAATTGGGGAGGACCAACAGTTCAATCCTCTCGTGATGAGATCCGATGCACATTAGAAGGGGCTCCGTGCGGAAACGTATAGTACAGTCCAATCTTTCATTGTTTACACAATTGATGTAGAGGGGTCTGGCGAGACTGGTCACCGGGATGTTGAACCTGTTGACGAGAGAGGCTAAGATGAAATTTCCTGCAGATCCAGAGTCCAAGAAGGCCACAGCAGAGAAGGAGAAGGCAGAGGCAGACATCCGCACAGGCACAGTAAGACGTGGAGAAGCAGAGTAGACATCAAGGACTGTCTCACCTTTGTGCGGAGTCAGCGGACGTCTTTCCAGGCGGGGAGGACGGATAGGACAATCCTTCAGGAAGTGTTCGGTACTAGCACAGTACAGGCAGAGATTCTCCATGCGGCGTCGTGTCCTCTCTTGGGGTGTCAGGCGAGACCGGTCGACCTGCATAGCCTCCACGGCGGGAGGCACAGGAACAGATTGCAGGGGACCAGAGGAGAGAGGAGCCGGGGAGAAGAAACGCCTCGTGCGAACAGAGTCCATATCCTGGCGGAGCTCCTGACGCCGTTCGGAAAAACGCATGTCAATGCGAGTGGCAAGATGGATGAGTTCATGCAGGTTAGCAGGGATCTCTCGTGCGGCCAGAACATCTTTAATGTTGCTGGATAGGCCTTTTTTAAAGGTCGCGCAGAGTGCCTCATTATTCCAGGATAATTCTGAAGCAAGGGTACGGAACTGTACGGCATACTCGCCAACGGAAGAATTACCCTGGACCAGGTTCAACAGGGCAGTCTCAGCAGAAGAGGCTCGGGCAGGTTCCTCAAAGACACTTCGAATTTCCGAGAAGAAGGAGTGTACAGAGGCAGTGACGGGGTCATTGCGGTCCCAGAGCGGTGTGGCCCAAGCCAGGGCTTTTCCAGACAGCAGGCTGACTACGAAAGCCACCTTAGACCTTTCAGTGGGGAACTGGTCCGACATCATCTCCAAGTGTAATGAACATTGGGAAAGAAAGCCACGGCAAAACTTAGAGTCCCCATCAAATTTATCCGGCAAGGATAGTCGTATTCCAGAAGCGGCCACTCGCTGCGGAGGAGGTACAGGAGCTGGCGGAGGAGATGATTGCTGGAGCTGTGGTAGTAACTGTTGTAGCATAACAGTCAGTTGAGACAGCTGTTGGCCTTGTTGCGCAATCTGTTGTGACTGCTGGGCGACCACCGTGGTGAGGTCAGCGACAACTGGCAGAGGAACTTCAGCGGGATCCATGGCCGGATCTACTGACACGATGCCGGCTGGCAGGTAGTGGATCCTCTGTGCCAGAGAGGGATTGGCGTGGACCGTGCTAGAGGATCGGTTCTAAGTCACTACTGGTTTTCACCAGAGCCCGCCGCAAAGCGGGATGGTCTTGCTGCGGCGGTAGTGACCAGGTCGTATCCCCTAGCAACGGCTCAACCTCTCTGGCTGCTGAAGATAGGCGCGGTACAAGGGAGTAGACAGAAGCAAGGTCGGACGTAGCAGAAGGTCGGGGCAGGCAGCAAGGATCGTAGTCAGGGGCAACGGCAGAAGGTCTGGAATCACAGGCAAGGAACACACAAGGAACGCTTTCACTGGCACTAGGGCAACAAGATCCGGCGAGGGAGTGAAGGGGAAGTGAGGTGATATAGGGAAGTGCACAGGTGTAAACACTAATTGGAACCACTGCACCAATCAGCGGTGCAGTGGCCCTTTAAATCGCAAAGACCCGGCGCGCGCGCGCCCTAGGGAGCGGGGCCGCGCGCGCCGGGACAGAACTGACGGGGAGCGAGTAAGGTACGGGAGCCGGGGTGCGCATCGCGAGCGGGCGCTACCCGCATCGCGAATCGCATCCCGGCCGGAGGTAGTAACGCAGCGCCCCGGGTCCGTGGAACCGACCGGGGCGCTGCAGTGAGGGAAGTGTAGCGAGCGCTCCGGGGAGGAGCGGGGACCCGGAGCGCTCGGCGTAACAGCGCGCTTACCGTTCGGAACTAAATGTTCCAAACGCAGCCGGAACACTGGCCAGTGCAGTACCCCTTTAACAGTATAACACTATGAGGCTCTGAAGTAGAAAACCTATTCACAAACGACTATGGCTAACAATCACCTGCTTAAATCTGACACCATCAGGCAGCATGGTACACCGGTGCCGAACCTGATTGACTTGGGAACCCAGCTTCCTGATAGCCTAACTGATCCTCTGTACAGCGGGTGAGATAAGCACTGAACACATCACATTATTTCTCAACAAATATATTTTCAAATGTACTGTTGACATTAAATTTTCACCAGATGTTGGGAACAACCCAAGTAAAGCATACATACAGTAAGAAACCAAAACAAATAAGCTCAGAATTATGTTATGTGTAATAATGTCAAAAAACTAACGGAAAACGTATTGAACACATGAACAAAGTGAGGTGCAAAAAGGCATGGAATGCCAAGACAACAGTTGAAATAATTTCTAAGCTTCTGAATGTTCCAGTGAGCACTGTTGGGGCCATAATATGGAAGTGGAAAAACATTCATTTCACCATACATTTGCTGCGACCAGGTGCTCCTCACAAGATTTCTTAAAGAGTAGTGAAAAGATTAATCAGAAGAGTTGTCCAAGAGCGGAATTGGCAGATACTGTTGTTTTAAAGAAACAGTATTTAGTGAGAAAAATGGGGACATATTCAATACTAATTTCAACTGCTGTATATGACAATTACCTTGCAATGCACAGGAAGACGTGTTATGTTAATCTGATCTGTTTGGATTACATTGGTCTGCAATTGTCTTGGGACCCATTCCTGAGAATTACTCCACATCACACCTCTCTCTGCCTAATACCGTATATATGAGGTTGGTATGTGTCTGATGGCAGAGATCCCCTACTGATACCTAGAACATGCTAAATCCTTCCCTTGTTCTTTATTTCTAAATTATTAACCCCATAGGAGATGAGCTATATGTGTGCAGCCTGCTCGATTTAAGTCTGTGAGAGATACAGAACCAGCCAAGACTAGTCACCAATAATACAGGTAGGGACAGGAGTCTCCCATTCTGGCAATCGGTGGGTTTCATTATGTACCATGCATTGTTTATAAAACAACACTCCACAGATTCACGTGAATATATGTGACTTATTCCCAGATGTCATTACAGCATTCAGTGCTGTGACAGATGTACAGTGGGGCAAAAAAGTATTTAGTCAGCCACCAATTGTGCAAGTTCTACCACTTGAAAAGATGAGAGAGGCCTGTAATTTTCATCATAGGTATATCTCAACTATGAGAGACACAATGAGAAAAAAAATTTGCTGGATGTCGTATGTCTGGATTTTTCCAAAGCATTTGATACGTTGCCACATAAAAGTTTGGTGCATAAAATGAGAATGCTTGGACTGAAAAATGTGTGCAAGTGGGTAAGTAACTGGTTCTGTGATAGGAAACAGAGGGTGGTTATTAATGGTACTTATTCTGATTGGGTGACTGTTACTAGTGGGGTACCACAGGGGTCAGTCTTGGGTCCTGTTCTATTTAATATATTTATTAATGACGTGGTAGAGAGGTTAATAGTAAAGTAATAGTAAAGTAGCAATCTTTGCAGATGATACTAAACTCTATAAAGCGGTAAACACAATAGAGGACAGTGCACTGTTACAAATGGATCTGGATAGGTTGGAGGTTTGGGGTGAGAAGTGGCAGATTAAGTTCAACACTGATATATGTAAGGTAATGCACATGAGGAAGAAAAATCCGGGCTGGGATTATGTATTAAATGGGAGAACACTTGGGACGACTGATGTGGAAAAGGACTTAAGAGTCTTAGTTAATAGGAAATTTAGCTGTAGTGACCAGTGTCAGGCAGCTGCTGCCAAGGCAAATAAAATCATTGGGTGCATCAATAGGGGAATAGATGCTCACGACAAGGAAATAATTCTACCGCTGTACAAATCACTAGTCAGACCACACATAGAATACTGTGTACAGTACTGGGCACCAGTGTACAAGAAAGATATAGTGGAGCTGGAGAGGGTTCAAAGACCCAGAGTAATACGGGGAATGGGAGGACTACAGTACCCAGAAAGATTATCAGGATTAGGGTTATTTAGTTAAGAAAAAAAAAAAGGCTTAGGGGAGACCTAATAACTGTATAAAAATATCAGGGAACCATACAGAGATCTCTCCCATGATCTATTCATACCCAGGACTGTATTTATAACAAGGGGGCATCCTCTACGTCTAGAGGAAAGAACGTTTCTACACCAGCACAGACGGGGTTCTTTACTGTAAGAGCAGTGAGACTGTGGAATTCTCTGCCAGAGGAGGTGGTCATGGTTAACTCGGTAAAAGAATCTAAAAAGGGTCTGGATGCATTTTTCGAGATTAATAACATTACAGGTTATGGATTCTAGATTGATGTCAACTCAGTAGGGACTCATTAGGGTTATAGGTTGAACTTGTTTTTTTGACCTTATGAACTATGTTACTATGTAATGGGGCCATGCATGGTGAGATTTTGAGTGAAAACTTCCTTCCATCAGCAAGGGAATTGAAGATGAAACATGGCTGGGTCTTTCAGCAGGACAATGATCCCAAACACACTGCCCGGGCAACAAAGGAGAGGCTTAGCCAGTCTCCAGATCTCAACCCCATAGAAAATCTTTGGAGGGAGTTGAAAGTCCCTGTTGCCCAGCGACAGCCCCAAAACATCACTGCTCTAGAGGAGATCTGCATAGAGGGAATGGGCCAAAATACCTTGTGAAGACTTACAGAAAACATTTGACCTCTGTCATTGCCAACAAGGGGCATATAACAAAGTATTGAGATGAACTTTTGTTATTAACCAAATACTTATTTTCCACCATAATTTGCAAATAAATTCTTTAAAAATCAGACAATGAGATTTTATGGATTTTTTTTTTCTTATTATGTCTCTCATAGTTGAGGTATACCTATGATGACAATTACAGGCCTCTCTCATCTTTTTAAGTGGGAGAACTTGTACAATTGGTGGCTGACTAAATACTTTTTCCCCCCGCTGTATCCGTGGAGTACAGCATTTTCTCAAAGCTATAGGTACTAGGGCCCAGAATCAAGGTGTAACTTGCTGTAACCCTTATCTGTCAATGTCCTTCTATATATATATTGCTTAGAATAGGTTTATAAAGGAAAATACTTAAATGATTACGTAACATTACATTTTCTCTTAAACATTTATTTGATTTAACATCATGATTAAAAAGACAAGGATTCAGCTGACAATGCTGTGTGTACATGCTTCATATGGCATGTCAAGATTTAATCTGAAATAGATCACTGCCTGCTGGGTAAATCCAGAGAGGTCTGTGCTGAAGTTCACACAATGTCATGTTTCCCGTTTGTGTTGTACATTGTTTTGTGGGGCTTATGGTGTCAGCACCATGTGATGCCTTAGGATGTGACAAGTAGCAGCATTACATGAGATTTCAGTACGAGTAGTATATGTTTAAAGCATTACAGTGTAGAAATAAGCTGCGAGAGTAGAGGGAAGTGTGTAGATGACGTCCTGAAGTATTCTAGGCTTCTGAAATCACTACTTACCTGTGGTCCTGATGCCTTCACAGACATCAACCCTCCCTCCTGCAATGCCTCCCAGGCATTTTACATTGGTGGTTCTGCTATGCGGTTTCCTGGCGCTGTCTTTGGATGTAGTGGCCCTTGTAAGCCCGGCCTGGGTGACCTCCAAACATTTTTCTCTATCTCTTTGGGAAATATGCAACCAACAATATGATGCATGGCACTGCAGATCTGTTTGGCACAGTGGTAAGTACCATGAAGGCTTGGTGTTATGTAAAACATATTAGTAACTATTAGCTGACACAAGTTTAATGTGTGGTGTTTTTTCCTTTGTGTAAAAACAAAAAACAAGTATTAGAAAAATCCTACACTGGGTAAGCAGAAGGATAACTATATGGGAATATGTATATGCAGTGGTCCCTCAACGTACGATGGTAATCCGTTCCAAACCATCGCATGTTGAGGGATCTGTGCAATGTAAAGTATAGGACAGCGGTCTACAACCTGCAGACCTCCAGATGTTGCAAAACTACAACACCCAGCATGCCCGGACAGCCGTTGGCTGTCCGGGCATGCTGGGTGTTGTAGTTTTGCAACATCTGGAGATCCGCAGGTTGTAGACCACTGTTAGAGGAAGTTGTACTCACCTGTCCCCACTGCTCCGTCACCGCTGCCCGGGATGTCACCGTCCATCGCTGTCGCCGCGTCCCCGAGGTGTCCCCGACGCTCCGGCAAGGCCTCTGCTTCCCCGGCATCCTCGCTCTCTGTCGCCGACATTACGTCGCTACGCACGCCGCTCCTATTGGATGAAGGGACGGCGTGCACAGCGACGTGATGACGACGATGGAGAGCGCCGACGATGCAGGGGATCCTGAAGAGGACGCGCCGGAGCCCGAGGACAAGTAAGTGATCGTCAGCGGACCACACGGGGCACCTTAAACGGCTATCCGGTGGCAGCTGAAGCAGTCAGCGCTGCCGGATAGCCGTTTATGCGATGGCCCGACATACAAAAGCATTGTATGTTGATGCGGCCTTCAACATGCAATGGCCTCTGCGAGGCCATCGCATGTTGAAATTATCGTATGTCGGGGCCATCGTAGGTAGGGGGGTCACTGTACATAATATTTATAGCACAGAAAAATAACTCCTTAGCTTGTGAAGAAGATATCAGCAACAAATGATAAAACTGTGGGGAACAATTATTACAGTCTGCACCCAGCACAGATCAGCAAAAATGTGTGACTTTTTGCAGATGGATGTTCAGTTCGCTAAGTGGGCAGAACTCGGCACAGTGGACAACATCCCCTCTTGGCGAACTTACTACAATTTACACCAGCTACCAGGCTGAAATCTACACCAGCTCTGAGCTGGCATAGATTTCTGGGGCTGCTGCAAGGGCAGCCTCAGATGGGTCTGTTTATTTCAAGGGGTGTGTGCTAGAGCCCTGCGTTGGGATTGGGATCCCGTATGACCCAACCCAAAATGTATGGGCATGCAGGAGGCTGCTGCGGGTTGGTCAGGCGCTATGCCTATGTGTTCCGCATATCCGGCAAAATCCTGCACCGTTACGGCAGCCTCCCACCCTCTGCTGACAGTGCTCACCAGAGAAACCAGATGATCATGCTGCTCTCAGTCTTGTCTCCTCCCCCCACTGCCTGTTGACACGCTACGTCGCGCAGCCATTTTGTGGAGCCCACTCAGCCTGCCCTGGAGAATCGTCATTCCACTCACCAGGCAGGCTCCATCTTCACCTGCCACCAGTAGGTCAGTTAGTTGCCCGCTCCCCGCTGTATAACGCAGCCCTGATCAGGGGGCTTACATGCGTAAGTTCCACTGATACCAGTGTTATTACAAGTTAAGGTGCGGGCCCAGCCGAGTATGTGCAGACAGAGCATGCACCAGTCAGTGACCCAGGTCTCATGGCCTCTGCACACACACTGCTAATCACATGGGGGTAAGTGCACTGCAGAGTATTGGACCCTAGTGTCTTCTACAGACACTGGGGTGCAATGCTCTGCACATACCTCCATCTGTATAGCAGAATTCAGCAGTGCACACACATTGCCATACAAATGGGGGTATGTGCAGAGCATTGCACCCTAGTTTCTGTACTACAGACACTAGGGTGCAATGCTCTGCACATACCACATGTGTATAGCAATGTACACTGCTCAAAAAAATAAAGGGAACACTAAGATAACACATCCTAGATCTGAATGAGTGAACTAATTGTATGAAATACTTTTGAATTTACATAGTTGAATGTGCTGACAACAAAATCACACAAGAATTATCAATGGAAATCAAATTTATCAACCCATGGAGGTCTGGATATGGAGTCACACTCAAAATCAAAGTGGAAAACCACACTACTGGCTGATCCAACTTTGATGTAATCTCCTTAAAACAAGTCAAAATGAGGCTCAGTAGTGTGTGTGGCTTCCACATGCCCGTATGACCTCCCTACAACGCCTGGGCATGCTCCTGATGAGGTGGCGGATGGTCTCCTGAGGGATGTCCTCCCAGACCTGGACTAAAGCATCTGCCAACTCCTGGACAGTCTGTGGTGCAACGTGGCGTTGGTGGATGGAGCGAGACATGATGTCCCAGATATGCTCAATCGGATTCAGGTCTGGGAAACGGGCTGACCAGTCCATAGCATCAATGCCTTCCTCCTGCAGGAACAGCTGACACACTCCAGCCACATGAGGTCTAGCATTGTCTTGCATTAGGAGGAACCCATGGCCAACCGCACCAGCATTTGTCTCACAAGGGGTCTGAGGATCTCATTTTGGTACCTAATGGCAGTCAGGATACCTCTGGCAAGCAAATGGAGGGCTGTGCGGCCCCCAAAAGAAATGCCACCCCACACCATTACTGACCCACCACCAAACCGGTCATGCTGGAGGATGTTGCAGGCAGCAGAACGTTCTCCACGGTGTCTCCAGACTCTGTCACGTCTGTCACACGTGCTCAGTGTGAACCTGCTTTCATCTGTGAAGAACACAGGGCGCCAGTGGCGAATTTGCCAATCTTGATGTTCTCTGGCAAATGCCAAACGTCCTGCACAGTGTTGGGCTGTAAGCACAAGCCCCACCTTTGGATGTCGGGCCCTCATACCACCCTCATGGATTCTGTTACTGACCATTTGAGTGGACACATGCACATTTGTGGCCTGCTGGAGGTCATTTTCCAGGGCTCTGGCAGTGCTCCTCCTGCTCCTCCTTGCACAAAGGCGGAGGTAGCGGTCCTGCTGCTGGGTTGTTGCCCTTCTACGGTCTCCTCCACGTCTCCTGATGTACTCGCCTTTATCCTGGTAGTGCCTCCATGCTCTGGACACTTCTAGCCACTTGTGGGGTTTATTGACTCCGTCTCATGCTACCACCAGAGTGAAAGCACCACCAGCATTCAAAAGTGACCAAAACATCAGCCAGGAAGCATAGGAACTGAGAAGTGGTTTGTGGTCACCACCTGCAGAACCACTCCTTTATTGGGGTATCCTGCTAATTGCCTATAATTTCCACCTGTTGTCTGTTCCATTTGAACAACAGCATGTGAAATTGATTGTCAGTGTTGCTTCCTGAGTGGACAGTGTGATTTCACAGAAGTGTGATTGACTTGGAGTTACATTGTGTTGTTTAAGTCTTCCCTTTATATTTTTTAAGCAGTGTATAACGTTAGCGGGAGCTGGCGGGATTGGCCACAGATGTTAGCGGGAGCGGGCGGGATTGGACAAAGATGTTGTGGGAGCGAGCGGGAGTGGAGAACAGACCTTGCGGGAGCGGGCAGGAATGGACAGAAATTCACCAGGAGCAGGCGGGATCGGGATGAAAAAAAACAGTCCCGCGCAGGGCTCTAGTGTGCGCCTCTTGATATATCCAGCACAAGAGTACACTGGCGGGGGTTCACTTAAGACAAATTATAGTCCGGTCATTTATGTATTTATTATTTTTTATCTGTGTGAAGATCCTTTACATGCTATTAATGATGATTTCTCAACATTTATAGTATAGCCACAAGATATGCCATAAAAGTCAGATATATGTAGGCCCTGCACCTCAAGATTGAGGGCCACCTAACCCCTCTGGCCTGGTTGAGGCCACTCGGGAGGCCCAATACAGTTGAAGTTTGTGTAACTCCCATAAACATTAATAGGAGCTGTGCAAACAGAATAGCAGCGGGAGTTATGCTGTTTATGTAACTCTCAAGCAACAAAAATAACATAGCTAGTGGCGCTATACTGTTTATGAGTGTTTACTGCAGCTCCGCTCTCAGCTCCCATTGAAGTGATCAGCATGGTGCCAGTGTTGGCAACCCATCAATGTGATACCTATGACTTACCTTTAGGACAAAAATGCAATTTTCAACCTGAAACCTATTTCGATTTTTTGCAATGAAGATAACTACTATTGTATGTTTAAATCATTTTCCAAGTCAAAAGTCTACAGCCCCAATCCATTCACTACAAAAATGTTGTTACTTGTTTGATTCTTTAATACCACAGTGACATTGTAATCATAGTCAGGTGGTACGGAATCTAGATGGTTTTCTGGTTCAATTGACAGACTATTAAAGGACATGTCCGGTGCTCACTTTTCTTATTGTATCCGTTCTGGGCTGCAAAAAAATAGAAAATAAGCTTTCTCTTGCCTGCCTAGGCTCCCGGTACAGGCGTTCAGTCCCAGGGCTGTATTCTTCTTACTTCCTGTTAGCCCGGCACGTCACACGGAGCTTCAGCCTATCACTGGCCGAGGCGGGACATCGCTGCGGCCGGTGATAGGTTGAAGCTCCGTGTGACGTGCCGGGCTAACAGGAAGTAAGAGGAATACAGCCCGGGGACTAAACACCTGTACTGAAGCACCGGGGGAGCCTAGGCAGGTAAGAGAAAATTTGTTTTCTTTAATTTTTCAGCCCGGAACGGATAAAATAAGAAAAGTGAGCACCGGACATCTCCTTTAAGTAAGTGCTCTTAAACAGTGTAGTACTGCATCAAAAAGGCATGCTGTTTTTAGTTACGCAATATAGCTAGAAACTGATTCAAAACATGCTAACATTATTGACAAAACAAAACTTACCTAAAACATTACAAAAACAAGAGAAAAAAAGGAGATGAAGCATCTGTTCTTTAGATTATCTAATTGATTATGATCCACGCCTGATTTTTGCTTCAAAACTACATCAACTTTTCGTCCAGGAGGCTTTGTTAAGCATGATACACAGTACAAAATAGCATTCTTATATACATCCAAGTACATTGTGATTGATTTAAAAACATGTGTTACATCCACATTAATCACTTAATCCATCCCCTATGATCTGATTGGCTGTAGACCTAAACAACATGTGAGCAGTATTGTAAATAAACTCAGTGCGACTGCGCGAGGTGGCGTCACTCACTGACTTCTTGCCTTGCGCTCTTACATCCGCCCACAACGATTCAGGACTCAAAACTCTAAACTCCTGCACTGAATCATCAACGTTCGTATGTAGAGATAAGTCTGTGCTCCTGTCATCTGCGCCAGCATCTCAGTGCTTCGCATATGTAATTCGGCTGCACGGCTGTATAACTTCTTCACAGTGCATCATATACCAACATTCCATGGGATAACAGGATGAAAAAAGAGAATGCTATCACTGACAGATTGACACACTATCCACATGAAGCTAAAACAACAGTTTATAAAATTCATTAAAACCCTATTACATCAAAAGCTATAAATATATGCAAATATCATATAAATGGATAATTCTCCAATGATGAACACCTGTATATCCCAACGCATTTCCCCGTCTATCTTATAACATACAGCGGTTCATCAGGGGATCATATGTGAAATATATATAGGAATGGGGAAGTTCCCAGAAAAGGAATAACAATAAATATATGGAGCTAAAGGCAATTTAAACACATTACAGAAACAATCAGTGTAAGTAATACAAAGATAACAGCAGAATATGAGCACTTAGTACATGTAGACTTAACACTTAGCAGACCACACATAAATAGCCGAATTAGTTGCTTGACCGCTGCTAATCCTGTGCAAAAAAAATAAGACATACCACACATAAAGCAGACAAATGTAAATAAAAATAAGAATAAAACATACACAGAATACACAAAAGTATATTGATACATTGCGATAAGTGACTAACAAATACCGCACAATATGCTGATACATTACAATCAGTGACTAACAGATAACACACAGTCTACTGATACATTACAATTAGTAACCAACATATTACACAATATACTAATACATTACAGTCAGTAACTAACAGATAACACATAAAAAGAGGAAGCAACAGCAGCACAGAATGCGCAAGAGAGCAAAGAAAGATTAAGATAGACACCCGATATGAAAGAAAGTAATAAATATATGTAGATAGATAAAAGCACACCATACTGTGAACAGATCTTAATTTAGCACAACACAAATAGAGAAACATAGCTACAAATCCACCATTTGTATTTTGATCTACTTGCTTCTCAGCATAATTTAAAAAAACTACCAGGTTGTTAGTATACAGTTAGATCAAAAACTACAAGCTCACTCACCACGTCAAGGCCACCGTGTCAGGGTGGGTCCCTAGCCTAACACTGGCGTAGCGCCGGGTGGCGACCACTGGCTCCGAGACACCATGCCCACAAGGGGAACGACCCAGTGGCCAGGCAGCCCCACTGCTGCCCGACCAAGCCCCTGGCCGCACCACCCTACAGGCAAAGCATCACAACAGTGGCCGCCACAGAGAACCACACCAGTGTGAACACTTACCATGTGATCCCTGCCAGAGGGCTATTAGTTTTAAAATTATGCTGAGAAGCAAGTAGGTCAAAATACAAATGGTGGATGTGCGGCTGTGTTTCTTTATTTTTGTTGTACATTTGTAGTCTCTCCCTTCTTCCATGGCCAGCACTCCACTCCACCCATTCGGCCCAGGCGTTTTTAATTAGCTGGAGACTGCATAAGGGTTTCCTGTTTACATTCTCCCAGCCCTCTGCTAGGGAGCACTGTGTTCACACTGGTGTGGTTCTCTGTGGCGGCCATTGTTTCTGTGATGCTTTGTCTGTGGGGTGGTGTGGCCCAAAGCCAGGGGCTTGGTCGGGCAGCAGTGTGGCTGGCCACTGGGTCATTCCCCCTGTAGGCATGGTGTCTCGGAGGCAGTGGTCGCCGCCTGGCGCTACGCCAGTGTTAGGTTAGGAAACCACTCTGACTAGGTGGCCTTGACGTGGGCTTGTACTTTTTGATCAAAATGTATACTAACAACCTGTTAGTTTATTTAAATTATGCTGGGAAGCAAGTAGATCAAAATACAAATGGTGGATGAGCAGCTATGTTTCTCTATTTGTGTTGTAGATCTTATTTTAGATTTACCTCCAGATTATAATGGGTTAATACACAATATCAGAGCTGGAGTCACATAAAAGTAGAAGCCCCCATATAGGTCAGATAGATAGTAATTCTCTACAATATAAAATGAATGGCACGACACATTACCAAAATAGATCCATAATGATACCATAAATATCTACAGATACTGATAATAAAAACTGCACCTATACCTCAAAGAATAGGGGTTCCAAATATACCGATATTTCCTCAAAGGACCCGATAAGTCCTAGTTAAACCAAATATAAAAATACACAAAAAGTAATGTGCCTAATGTTCTCAACATCCAAGAGGATAGATGGCCCCGATAACACACATGCCACGTATAAAATGTGACCATTACTATATAGAAATGCCACTCTATAAGCCCTGATAGCAACCGTCACCTAAGATATCCTACCTACTGCCAAAATTATCTGTATCTGACCAGTTCACATATCGTCCAGATAGCCATGTTGGAATAAACCCAGCGGTCACTATAGCTCCATAAGGCTGCATTCACACCACGTTTTTGCAATACAGTTCCCGTACAAATTTCAACCTGTATAGGGTTAAAAACCGTATACGGTTTGAAAAATTATGTCCAGTTTCAGAAGTTTTTTAAGAAAAAAAGTATGTTTTTAACTTTTCACGCCATTTTGAATGAAGTTTCACTTGTTTGATTGAAACTCCCCGCCAAAAAACTGTGCAAAGTCAAAATCCATATGGTGAAAACCCGGTGGAACCGTACGCACATACAGTTCTGTACGGTTCACATTAACCCACATGTAAAAAATACAATATAAATAAAATTACTTATACGGTTTAATAAGTTTTTTCACCTGGGCCACAAAACGTGGTAGACTACGTGTAATTGTGCATGCATGTACTATATGGTGCCATAGTTTGTCTGCGCATTATGTGGGTACTAAACTTTGCAGTGTGCTTTTTTAGGTAAAAACTATGCAGCACTTTAATAGTCTTCTCAATCAGCCTTGTCTACAAGAGTTATATTTAGTATAGACCAGAAAAGTGGAACCAATTAAAACTAACTATACAGGGTATGACTGTGTTCCATGTTAAGTCTCATTTCTAACTGCAAATTGTCCTTTTACATTTATATGATAGAGTTTCTTATGCTCTATTTATTTTCTATTTTATACAGTTTTTTTTAGCTGCCCTTTAATAGAATTTGACTGCCTTTAAATGTTTACATGTTTGTTTTCAGACTGGCAAATGGCTTCCCTGGTCCTGGTGTTTTGCGCTGCACTTATTTGCGGTGTTTGGTTTATAGTTTGTGTACTATGGATATGCAAAGTCAAACAGCCTTTGAGATTTCGCAATATGTCACTCCTACTCCTTGCATCAGGTAACACAGCGTGTGGTCATTATGTACAGAGGAAACTGTGAAATTGAAATGTATTTTATCAGATGATATATCAGGTTAAAGGGGTATTCCAGGAAAAAACTTTTTTTTTTATATCAACTGGCTCCAGAAAGTTTGTAAATTACTTCTATTAAAAAATCTTAATCCTTTCAATAATTATCAGCTGCTGAAGTTGAGTTGTTCTTTTCTGTCTGGCAACAGTGCTCTCTGCTGACATCTCTGCTTGTCTCAGGAACTGCACAGAGTAGAAGAGGTTTGCTATGGGGATTTGCTTCTAAACTGGGCGGTTCCCGAGACACTTGTCATCAGAGAGAACGTAGACAGAAAAGAACAACTCAACTTCAGCAGCTCATAAGTACTGAAAGGATCAAGATTTTTTAATAGAAGTAATTTACAAATCTGTTTAACTTTCTGGAGCCAGTTGATATAGAAAAAAAAGAGTTTATTTTCTGGATAACCCCTTTAATTCTAGTTACATTGTTTACAAGGCTGGAAAAAGACGAAGGTCCATCAAGTCCATCTTATAACCCTTCTATGTTGCCAAGATGCCCATTGCCCCATACCAGGGAAAAATGTGCTCCAAACAGGGCATCACAATAAATGCTTGGATCAATGCCCTATCTTCAGCAATCTAGTATCTATAACTTGTATATTATATTTTTCCCGAAAAACATCCAGGCCCCCCTTGAACTTGTTTATTGAGTCAGACATCACAATGTCATGTGGCAGAGAGTTCTATAGTCTCACTACTCTTAAGTGCGTTCACATTGGGCAAATCACGCTGAACCTCCGCTTGCGGAACTCAGCAAGCGGAGATTCAGTCTGGCAGCTGTCGACGAAATACTTCGGTGGTAGGACCCCGCAGCACTGCGCCGTCACCATTTACAGCTATGCAGTGCTCGCGGAATTCCGCACAAAGAATGAACATGTTAATTCTCTGTGCGGAACAATTTCAGCGGCGGAATTGTCCGCCGCTGAAATTGCTCAGTGTGAACGGGTCTCGCCGAAGACCCTTTCACACTGTTGTTAAAGTTCACCGCGCATAATTCTGCTAGCAGCATTCTGCCTGCGGAATTCCGTGGGAATTACGTAGTGTGAACGCACCCTTACAGTAAAGAATCCCTGTCTGTGAGGATGGTGAAACATTCTTTCCTCTAGACGTAGAGGATGTCCCCTTGTCATGGTTACCGGCCTAGGTATTAAGAGATCACTGAAAAGACCGCTGTATTGTCCATTCATATACAGTGCTCCCTCAACATACAATGGTAATCCGTTCCAAATGGACCATCGTTTGTTGAAACCATCGTATGTTGAGGGATCCATGCAATGTAAAGTATAGGACAGTGGTCTACAACCTGCGGACCTCCAGATGTTGCAAAACTACAAGGAGTTGTAGTTTTGCAACATCTGGAGGTCCGCAGGTTGAAGACCAATGGTATAGGAAGTTCTACTCACCTGTCCCCGCCACTCCGGACCGTCACCGCTGCCCTGGATGTCGCCCTTTATCGCTGTGGCCGCGTCCTCGGGGTGTCCTCTGCTTCTCCGGCATCCTCGGTCTCCGTCGCCGCCATCACGTCGCTACGCACGCCGTTCCTATTGGATGACGGGACAGCGTGCGCAGCGACGTGATGACGACAATGGAGAGCGCCGACGATGCAGGGGATCCCGAAGAGGACGCGCCGGAGCCCCGAGGACAGGTAAGTGATCGTCAGCGGATCACACGGGGCATCGAAACGGCTATCCGGTGGCAGCTGAAGCAGTCTGCGCTGTCGGATAGCCGTTTATGCGATGGCCCCGACATACAAAAGCATCGTATGTTGATGCTGCCTTCAACATGCGATGGCCTCTGAGAGCCATCATATGTTGAAATGATCGTATGTCGGGGCCATCGTAGGTAGGGGGGGGGGGTCACTGTATTTGTACATTGTGATTCGATCACTCCTAAGACCTTAAAGGGGTTGTCCAGTGAAAACTATCTTTTCCCTGTCCACAGGATGGGGAATAAGTAGCTGATCGTGGGGGTCCTACCACTGGTACCCCATGATATCTGGTATAGGACCCTGGTTCTCAGTGCTATAGACAGCACGTGCTCTATTCATTTCTATGGGAGCGCCAGAGATGCCCGAGTGCTGTACTCTGTAGAAATTATTGGAGTGTGTGCTGTTAGGTTTTCAGTTTATATCTTGAGTTTCACTGTACTAATCCAGGATTAGCTAAACATAAATCCTTTCTTCCAGAAACAGCATCACTTTTGTCCTCAGTTTATGCGTGAATGAAGCCGAGTTGTAAGGCTGGGTTCACATATATCAGTCGTCCGGCAAAGTTTCCCTCCGGCATGCACTGGAGGGAAACTGTTGCTAGAACTGATCCCATTCATTTGAAAGGGACAGTTCACAATCATCCAGCATTTCAATTTTGACGCCGGATGGTGGGACATGCCGGAGGGCACCGGACAGGGGAACGCAGTTTGCTGCGTTCCCCTGTCCATTGCCCAGAAACAATGGACGCCGCATGCCATACAACTGATGACAAGTTGTCATCAGTTGTGGCATCAGTTGTGTCGAGATTTAGGCTGAGTTCCCCTATGCCGAATGGCGGACATATGTGAACCCAGCCTAATTCCACATACATCTTTAGGACAGGTGTTGCACTGTTTAAAGGGAACCTCTATGTACCTCTCGCTGAGGGCAGCATAACATGGGCACAAATACACAGTTTACATTGGTCTAACCTTTATGCCAAAATGTGCTGTAATTTAGAAGAATCTACACTGCCCACCTGTAGATGATTGACATCTACAACAGCAGTAGCGACTGTCACGATTCGGCTACAGGTTGTGGATCCTCTGTGTCAGCGAGGGATTGGCGTGGACCGTGCTGGCGGACCGGTTCTAAGAGGCTACTGGTGTTCACCAGAGCCCGCCGCAAAGCGGGATGGTCTTGCTGCGGCAGTAGCAACCAGGTCGTATCCACTAGCAACGGCTCAACCTCGCTGACTGCTGAGAAGGCGTGGGACAGAAGGACTAGGCAGAGGCAAGGTCAGACGTAGCAGAAGGTCGGGGCAGGCGGCAAGGTTCGTAGTCAAGATGGATAGCAGGAGTTCAGGTAACACAGGCTTTGGACAACACTAAACGCTTTCACTGGCACAAGGCAACAAGATCCGGCAAGGGAGTGCAGGGGCAGTGAGCAGATATAGCCTGGGAGCAGATGGAAGCCAATTAAGCTAATTGGGCCAGGCACCAATCATTGGTGCACTGGCCCTTTAAGTCTCAGAGAGCTGGCGCGCGCGCGCCCTAGAGAGCGGAGCCGCGCGCGCCAGCACATGACAGCAGGGGACCGGGACGGGTAAGTGACTTGGGATGCGATTTGCGAGCGGGCGCGTCCCGCTGTGCGAATCGCATCCCCGACGGCCATGTCAGTGCAGCGCTCCCGGTCAGCGGGACTGACCGGGGCGCTGCAGGGAGAGAGACGCCGTGAGCGCTCCGGGGAGGAGCAGGGACCCGGAGCGCTCGGCGTAACAGCGACTTTTCCTTGACTGCACGCTGCATGCTTTCATGCGTAGGTTCTTCTAACCTATCATACATCTCAGCCAAAGGGACAGACTGCTGAGGGGGTCCAAGCGCTGGGGCCCCCTGCAATCTTCTGTATGGGGCCCTGGCATTCCCCTTGGAGCGGCACGTCATGACCACTGCCCGAAGCGGGGGCCGCTACGCCCCCTCCATATATTTCTATGAAAGACTCAAACATCTCTCCCATGGAGATATATGGAGGGGGCGTGGTGGCCCCCACTTCAGGTGGTGATTGTGATGTGCCGCTCCAGGAGAGAACTGGAGTCTGGACTCCAAGTGCTGGGGCCCCCCATGATCTAAAAGCCCCAGCACCTGGACCTCTGCAATCCTGTGGATAGGGGATACATTTTCTCATGAGATATCTCCTTTAATTCTTGGTAGTAGCTCTTTTATATGAATTATTCTTGCTATCAGATCCATTTCTTTGCTTGATGTATATATTTGATGTATTTTTCCATGATACAGTTAAGACATAAGAACTCTGCAAGTTTGCTCTTAACTATTTTGCCTTTTTCTCTCCTTCTAGTTCTATTGCAGATCAGCGCTCTTCTACTATTTTCACTAAAGTTTCTGGCAGGAAAGTATCTCCCTCCTTCTTCCCAGTTCAGCTGGGGCTATGGGCTTGCCTGGGGATCCTGCATTTTCATGCTTGGAGGAGTAGTGTTAAGTTGTTTGAGAACCGATCTTATAAAGGAGTAACCACTTTCTTGTGCTTTACTTGAATAATTATATTGCTGATGTGGACATTTATGAAGATATAATAATAAGCAGTGTTCAGCTCTATGAGGGAATGTATGCATTAACAAAGATTTGATGAAGTAAAAGAGATTAACATTATTTGTTGTGAATAATAAACAATTATTGGCATATTGGCTGGAGTAACATTTCTGATGTTTTTATCCTAGCAGATGTCCTAATCTAGCAGATTAAGCCTTTACAGGCAGCTATATCCTGATCTAGCAAATTAACCCTTTACAAAATCCGCTCCACAGTTAGTATCTCCCAGATTGTGACTTCACTCTGCTAAAATAGAAGTAAAAACTATTTCCCTTTAACACTGAGAGAAGTCATCAGATTTTCAGATGATTTGTATTTCAGAAAAGTCTTATACCGTATATACTCGAGTATAAGCCGAGTTTTATACTCACCTCCCCTCGGTGGGAAGGAAGGGTGAGCTGGTGTGGGCCATCTATGCTGCAGTGACCGTCCGGTGGGGATGGTTAGTCGTTGTGGGCTGTCCATTTTCACCGGGGGGCCTCTTCTCTGCGCTTCGGGCCCGGCCCCGGAGTAGTGACGTTGCCTTGACGACGACGCACAAGGACGTTCATGCGCAACTTCCCTGTGCATCGTCGTCAAGGCAACGTTACTAGTCCGGGCCCGAAGCGCGGAGAAGAGGGCCCCCACTGTGAAAATGGACAGCCCGCAACGACTAACCATCCCCACCGGACGGTCCCTGCAGCATAGATGGCCCACACCAGCTCACCCTTCCTTCCCACCGAGGGGAGGTGAGTATAAAACAAAAGACGGGGGGGGGGGGGGGTGGATGATGACGAAGGCCGCAGTGGTCTTCAACCAGCGGACCTCCCGAGGTTTCATAACTACAACTCCGGGCTTGCTGGGAGTTGTAGTTTTGCAACATCTGGAGGTCCGCAGGTTGAAGACCACTGATGAAGTGATTGACAGGCAGTGATGATGAAGGGGGGGGGGATGATGTCGGGGGTCTGGATGATGACATGGGGGGATGATGTATTTCCCACCCTAGGCTTATAGTCGAGTCAATAGCTTTTCCTGGGTTTTTGGGGTAAAATTAGGGGCCTCGGCTTATATTTGGGTCGGCTTATACTCGAGTACAGTGGTACCTCAACATACGATGGTAATTCGTTCCAAACGAGCCATCGTTTGTCGAATCCATCGTATGTTGAGGGATTCGTGCAATGTAAAGTATAGGAAGTTATACTCACCTGTCCCCGCCGCTCGCGATGGTGTCCCCGCCGCTCCCGATGGTGACCCTGGGCCTCCGCTGGGCTCTCCTGGTCTTTTCCGGTCCTCTGCTGTCTTCTCCGGTCCTCTGCTGTCTTCCACAAGGCCTTACTGGGCCTGCGTAGCGACGTCATTACGCCGCTGCGTACGCCATTCCTATTGGATGACGTGCGCAGCAGCATATTTACGTCATCGGAGAGGGCCGAGAAGACACCGGAAGACCAGCGCTGGACCCGGAGGGCACCCCGGAGCATCGTAGAGGGGTAAGTAATACTCACCGCACCACACGGGGAACATTAAGCTGCTATCTGGCAGCAGCTTAAGCATTTTGCGCTGCCGGATAGCACTTAATGCGATTGCCCCGACATAAAAAGGCATCGTATGTTGATTTGATCATATGTCGGGGCCATCGTAGGTCGGGGGGGGGGGGGGGGGGTCACTGTATATACGGTGATCTCAACTACTGTTACATGTTGCATTTTTCTCAAAGTGGTTTGGTCTGACAATAGGTCCTCTTTATACCTGTAGATTTATATGGAGAGTGTCCACCCATGCTCCGCCATGCTGTTTTTTTCATTACCTTTGCTTTAGGTAGGGAAGGCAGGGCCCCTTATTATTGTGATCCAATCTAAAAATCTCTTTCCTTTGGTTGAAAAAGCTAAATGTATGAAATGGCTGAAATAAAAAGATCCCTCTCCCTTTTCTAGAAATACTAATTCACCAATATTTTAACATCATGTTCACATAAAAAATCCTTTCAACATATAACACATGTTGCAATGTTAGATTAGTTTTCTTATTTCAGGCAACCCCTTTCAGATTGGAGCCAAGCTGTGGTGGTGGTCAGCTGATTTCAGAGGGGTCAGCAACCAACACCCCTGGAAATTAAATGGTTATGTTAAAACTCAGCCCCTTTGAGTGCATTAATCTCTACTACACAGGACACATTCATCAATCCCACAGACATATAAAGTTAGATTATATACAAAAATCCAAGCCTGGCAGAAAACGTCAGATGTCTCCCAGCATGTGCAGCGCTTTCCCATAGACAAGCAGAACCCATGGACCCTTTATATTGTGTACAGCCAGGATATAGGACTATCACCAGGATAAGCTTAGACACTGTGTACTCCACATCTCTGTTCTTTAACTCTTACACTTCACAATCATCACCAGCTAAAAGCATAGACCCTGCAAGAAGAAGGTCTTCTTCTATTTTATCTTGTCGGTTCTTAGAAGTGCCACAAGAGGGCAACAAATCCATCGAAATTTAGACTGTTGGCTGAAAATTGCAAAGTACCGGAGCTGAGCGTGATCTGGCTGCTATTTGCTATATTGTTTTGAGTTTAAAGGGGTACTCTGGTGGAAATTTTTTTTTTCATATCAACTGGCTCCAGAATGTTTAACAAATTTGTTAATTACTTCTACATTTTTAAAAGATGTTTTAATCCTTCCAGTACTTATCAGCTGCTGTATGTGTTACGCCTAGCGCTCCGGGTCCCCGCTCCTCCCCGGAGCGCTCACGGCGTCTTTCTCCCTGCAGCTCCCCGGTCAGTCCCGCTGACCGGGAGCGCTGCACTGTCATGGCCGTTGGGGATGCGATTCGCACAGCGGGACGCGCCCGCTCGCGAATCGCATCCCAGGTCACTTACCCGTCCCGGTCCCCTGCTGTCATGTGCTGGCGCGCGCGGCTCCGCTCTCTAGGGCGCGCGCGCGCCAGCTCTCTGAGACTTAAAGGGCCAGTGCACCAATGATTGGTGCCTGGCCCAATTAGCTTAATTGGCTTCCACCTGCTCCCAGACTATATCTGATCTCCTCCCATGTACTCCCTTGCCGGATCTTGTTGCCTTGTGCCAGTGAAAGCGTTTAGTGTGTCCAAAGCCTGTGTACCTGAACTTCTGCTACCCATCCTGACTACGAACCTTGCCGCCTGCCCCCGACCTTCTGCTACGTCTGACCTTGCCTCTGCCTAGTCCTTCTGTCCCACGCCTTCTCAGCAGTCAGCGAGGTAGAGCCGTTGCTAGTGGATACGACCTGGTTGCTACTGCCGCAGCAAGACCATCCCGCTTTGCGGCGGGCTCTGGTGAAAACCAGTAGCCTCTTAGAACCGGTCCACTAGCACGGTCCACGCCAATCCCTCGCTGACACAGAGGATCCACCTCCTACCAGCCGGGATCGTGACAGTAGATCCGGCCATGGATCCCGCTGAGGTGCCGCTGCCAAGTCTCGCTGATCTTCCCACGGTGGTCGCTCAGCAATCGCAGCAGATTGCCCAACAAGGACAGCAGCTGTCGCAGTTGACCGCCATGTTACAGCAACTTCTGCCTCTGCTACAGCAGCAACCATCTCCTCCACCAGCTCCTGCACCTCCTCCGCAGCGAGTGGCCGCTCCTAACCTCCGCTTGTCCCTGCCGGACAAATTTGATGGGGACTCTAAACTTTGCCGTGGATTTTTGTCTCAGTGTTCCCTGCATATGGAGATGTTGTCGGACTTGTTTCCTACAGAACGGTCTAAGGTGGCGTTCGTAGTAAGCCTTCTTTCAGGAAAGGCCTTGTCTTGGGCCACACCGCTCTGGGACCGCAATGATCCTGCCACAGCCACAGTCCAGTCCTTCTTCGCTGAAGTCCGAAGTGTCTTCGAGGAACCTGCCCGAGCCTCTTCTGCTGAGACTGCCCTGCTGAACCTGGTCCAGGGTAATTCTTCCGTTGGCGAGTACGCCATACAATTCCGTACTCTTGCTTCTGAACTATCCTGGAATAATGAGGCTCTCTGCGCGACCTTTAAAAAAGGCCTATCCAGTCGCATCAAGGATGTGCTGGCCGCACGAGAGATTCCTGCCAACCTCCAAGAACTCATCCATTTGGCTACCCGCATTGACATGCGTTTTTCTGAACGACACCAAGAGCTCCGCCAGGAAAAAGACTTAGATCTCTGGGCACCTCTCCCACAGCATCCTTTGCAGTCTTCGCCTGGGCCTCCCGCCGAGGAGGCCATGCAAGTGGATCGGTCTCGCCTGACCCAGGAAGAGAGGAATCGCCGTAGAGAAGAAAATCTCTGTCTGTACTGTGCCAGTACTGAACATTTCTTGGTGGATTGCCCTATCCGTCCTCCACGCCTGGGAAACGCACGCACGCACCCAGCTCACGTGGGTGTTGCATCTTTTGGTTCTAAGTCTTCTTCTCTACGTCTCACGGTGCCCGTGCGGATTTCTCCTACAGCCAACTCCTCCCTCTCAGCCGTGGCCTGCTTGGACTCTGGTGCCTCCGGGAATTTTATTTTGGAGTCCTTTGTTAATAAATTCAGCATCCCGGTGACCCGTCTCGTCAAACCGCTCTACATTTCCGCGGTCAACGGAGCCAGATTGGACTGCACCGTGCGTTACCGCACAGAACCCCTCCTGATGTCTATCGGACCCCACCACGAAAGGATTGAGTTCTTCATTCTCCCCAACTGTACCTCTGAGGTCCTCCTCGGTCTGCCATGGCTCCGGCTTCATTCCCCCACCCTTGATTGGACCACCGGGGAGATAAAGAACTGGGACTCTGCCTGCCACAGGAAGTGCCTCTCCCCCCCTCCCAGTCCCATCAGGCAAGCCTCTGTGTCTCCTCATGGCTCCCGTCCTTGTGTCTCCCTGCCCCGTGCCAAGCTTCACCCTCTGCCCTCCCTCCCCATTCCCACTCCTGCTGTACTGCCTGCCATTGAGGAAACCATCCATTCTTTCCCGGTGTCCTCATCCCAGGGGAGGCAGTCACCGGACAAAAAAAAGGGGAGACCTAAGGGGGGGGGGTACTGTTACGCCTAGCGCTCCGGGTCCCCGCTCCTCCCCGGAGCGCTCACGGCGTCTTTCTCCCTGCAGCTCCCCGGTCAGTCCCGCTGACCGGGAGCGCTGCACTGTCATGGCCGTTGGGGATGCGATTCGCACAGCGGGACGCGCCCGCTCGCGAAGCGCATCCCAGGTCACTTACCCGTCCCGGTCCCCTGCTGTCATGTGCTGGCGCGCGCGGCTCCGCTCTCTAGGGCGCGCGCGCGCCAGCTCTCTGAGACTTAAAGGGCCAGTGCACCAATGATTGGTGCCTGGCCCAATTAGCTTAATTGGCTTCCACCTGCTCCCAGACTATATCTGATCTCCTCCCATGTACTCCCTTGCCGGATCTTGTTGCCTTGTGCCAGTGAAAGCGTTTAGTGTGTCCAAAGCCTGTGTACCTGAACTTCTGCTACCCATCCTGACTACGAACCTTGCCGCCTGCCCCCGACCTTCTGCTACGTCTGACCTTGCCTCTGCCTAGTCCTTCTGTCCCACGCCTTCTCAGCAGTCAGCGAGGTAGAGCCGTTGCTAGTGGATACGACCTGGTTGCTACTGCCGCAGCAAGACCATCCCGCTTTGCGGCGGGCTCTGGTGAATACCAGTAGCCTCTTAGAACCGGTCCACTAGCACGGTCCACGCCAATCCCTCGCTGACACAGAGGATCCACTACCTGGAAGCCGAATCGTGACAGTATGCTACAGAGGAAGTTGAGTTGTTCTTTTCAGTCTGACCACAGTGCTCTCTGCTGACACATCTGCCTGTGTCAGGAACTGTTCGGAGTAGAAGCAAATCCCCATAGCAAACCTCTCCTGCTCCTGACTGTTCCTGAAATGGACAGAGGTGTCAGCAGTTCTATCTTTAATCATAAGTTAAAGGAGTACTCCGGTGGAAAACAATTTTTCTCAAATTAACTGGTGCTAGAAAGTTAAACAGATTAGAAAATTACTTCTATAGAAAAAAATCATAATTCTTCCAGTACTTATCAGCTGCTGTATACTACAGAGGAAGTTGTATAGTTATTTCCAGTCTGACCACAGTACTCTCTGCTGACACATCTGCCTGTGTCAGGAACTGTTCGGAGTAGAAGCAAATCCCCATAGCAAACCTCTCCTGCTCCTGACAGTTCCTGAAATGGACAGAGGTGTCAGCAATTCTATCTTTAATCATAAGTTAAAGGAGTACTCCGGTGGAAAACAATTTTTCTCAAATTAACTGGTGCTAGAAAGTTAAACAGATTAGAAAATTACTTCTATAGAAAAAAATCATAATTCTTCCAGTACTTATCAGCTGCTGTATACTACAGAGGAAGTTGTATAGTTGTTTCCAGTCTGACCACAGTGCTCTCTGCTGACACATCTGTCTGTGTCAGGAACTGTCTAGAACAGGATAAGTTTACTATGGGGATTGGCTTGTACTCTGGACAGTTCCTGACATGGACAGATGTGTCAGCAGAGAGCACTGTGGTCAGTCTAAAAAGAACAACTTCCTCTAGACCATACAGCAGCTGATAAGTACTGGAAGGATTAAAAAAAATTTAATAGAAGTAATTTACAAATCTTTATAAATTTCTAGCACCAGTTGATATGAAAAATATTGTTCTCATTTAAGGGGGAGATTCATCAAGACCTGTGCAGAGGAAAAGTTGATTAGTTGTTCATAGCAACCAATCAGATCTTCTTCTATTTTTCAGGGTCCTTTTCAAAAATAAAAGAAGCGATCTGATTGGTTGCTATGAGCAACTGGTCGATTTTTCTTCTGCACATGTTTTGATGAATCTCCCCCTAACAGCTCATTACACCTAGGCCCTAGTACCTGAGAGCCCAAAGACCCCACTGCCACATAATAAAACAACAGTATTATTACTTGAACATGGTATGAGGGAGACTTGTAAGTTTTGCAATAAGGTTCAGAGGCTTCAAGTTATGCTTCTGTATTTGTACAAAAGGTGCGTAGAAAAAATTAAAAACATCCTCTTTCCCCTTCTGGTTGTAGCCTGAAAAGAACCCCTCTTGACCTGCCATAATGGTTATTTTTTTTTTCCTGCCATTGCATAATGATTGTGTATTGTTTTTTCATGTCTGCTAGTTCCACCTTTTGTTATATTACCTAACCGGTGGTAATGTCTGTTGGGTACTTCCATATTGTCTTTACCTTGTGTTGATTGTTAAAACCATAGTAAAAATTTACTTTGCAAAAAGCAAACTAAATGGGATTGGTAAACCCAATATGACATTAATGCTACCCATGGTATGTCAGTAGTATTGATGTTATTCCTTATACTCAGGAAATTCAGAATATTTTGCACTTCTGAATAGCTTAAAGGGGTATCCGGGTACTCCAAAGGATAGGGAATAAGATGTATGATCGCGGGGGTCCCGCCGCTGGGCAGACATCAGCTCTGTGGAGATGGCTGAGTGCAATGAATCGTTTCGTAGTGAAACTGCTTGATCACGCTCTGAAACGATTCGCTGCACTCAGCCAGCTCCACGGAGCTAATGTCTGCTCCCCTCCCTTCCCTCCAACCTGCTTTGATTGTATAGCACTTCGTATTTACGTATAAACCCAGATTTGAAAACCTCCATGCTGTGTCTTGTGGTGAGTGCAACGTTACTTTTTCTATTGCCTGTATGCCACATATAGCTTTTCGCCACATCCCCCAACCCCCTAACATTCCATCCTATAAAATTAAAGACCGCCATCAGGGATACCGGAGCAGAAAAGGGCTATTGTGTCAACACTGAAATCAGGGGAGCCCACCCGTACATTCCCAGGAAACCTACAGACAGTACATATAGCAACACAAGGAGAGACGGAAAACAAAACAAACAAACACCCCAAAACAAGGTACAAATACATCCGCACAAGTCGCCGCGTCACACGACACTCAGGGGCGCTAGTATACCCACACCACTCATAATCAGTCGTACCAAGGAAACACTTCAGGAGAAGATCAGTAAAGTGAGAGCATACAGCAGGCATACAATCGGCCAACCAAACACATGCAAGTATGCATTCGTACAGCTCCAGAAACGAAAACAAGTCATAGATATCTCGTACAGTAAGCATATGTGCGCCATCCCCTCCAGAATCCAACCCCCCCCACCCTCAAAGGAAAGACAGGAGAGAAGACCAGTCAGACATTAAAGCAATACAGAGGCCCCACACATGGAACTAAAAACATAATAGATAAAATAATCAAAAAGGGCCGCTAACAATAATGCCCAATATGTCTGACATGGTAACCTAAGCTATAATATGCAGAGAAATACATGAGTCAACAACTTCAGATAATAGCAAATATCAACATGACAACATCAGCATGAGCACAGGGAGGAACAGTTCAGTCCGGGTCCGGTCCCGGGGAGCCTCCACGGGCCCTCTGGCGCAGCTAGGACTCATGGGAATCCAACCATCTCACAGCAGCATCCACTCCTTCAAAAAAGTGGGTGGTACCCAAGGCAACCACCCTCAACCTGGCAGGATACAGCATGGAATATTGTACATCCAAGGCCCGCAGTCTCTTTTTGACATCCAAGAAGGAGGCACGCTTCTTTTGCACCTCCGCTGAGAAATCAGGGAAGAAAGAGATGACGTGATTGTCCACAGCCACTGGTTGTTTCTCTCTAGCCAGCCGAAGTATCAGATCCCTGTCACGGTAATGAAGAAGTTTCACCAGCATAGAGCGGGGTGGGCCACCAGGGGGAAACGGCCTCGTAGGAACACAGTGAGCTCTTTCCACCGCAAAGAGAGGAGTCAGGTTATCTTCCCCAAATACATCCTTAAGCCATGTTTCCATATATTCCGTCGGAGAGCGTCCCTCACATTTTTCAGGCAGTCCCACTATGCGCACATTATTACGGCGCAGACGATTTTCCAGGTCATCTGCTTTAGCTTTAAGTAGGGCAATATCATGGCTGTGTCTAGTAGAGTCCCGAACCAATGGATCAACTGTATCCTCAATGTCGCTGATCCGGCCCTCCGCTGCAGAGGTACAGTCATTCACCTTTTGTAGGTCGTGATGTATAAGTGAGATGTCAGATTGCACAGTTCCCACCTGCACGGTCCGCTGAGAGAGAGTCACATTGCATCTTTGTATTTCCGCGAAAACAGCAGCCAATGTAGGTTCCACCTGGGGTTTAGAAGAAACAACAGCAGCCGCTGCAGCAAGCTCAGGAGGAGTACTAGGTAGGGAGACACGTGGATCCTCAATAGAAGCCTCAAAAATGTCATCACAGTCCCCCAAGGGGCCCAGCGGGGGGGGGGGGGGGGCATTTCAGCCATCGGTAGAGGGGCCACTACGTGGTCAGGCGAGTCAGGGGGTGAGTGCCTCAGGGCAAACCTCTCCAATTTGGCCGCCACCTCCTGTTGTAGAGTCAATGTATTTCTACCAGCGGACGACACACCTGTTCTCTGTTGAGAGGAGCTGGTCCCCTCTTTGTTCCTGCGCACCATAGCAAAGTGCAAGTAATGTAGTAGGGAGATCGCTCAGGCAACACGGTAACAGTTTGCAGCACTCAGTTCAGCCAACAGCAATGAGGGTCAAAGTACTCCTATAAGTTGCAACAGCAGTCAACACTCAGCCAGCCAACAGCTACAGTTATCAGGGCACCCCTTAAAGGTGTAGTATCTTTCAGCACTCAGTTCAGCCAGCAGCAGTAAGAGTAGGAGTCAGAGAACCCCTATATGTTGTGTTAGTGTACAGCTCTCAGGCCATCCAGCAGCAGGAATAGACAGGGTACCCCTTTAAGTTGCAGCCGTATTCAGCACTCAGTCCAGCCAGCAGTAGTAGGAGTCAGGGCACCCCTTTAAGTTGCAGCAGCTGTCAGCACTCAGTCCAGCCAGCAGCAGGAGACAGAGTACCCCCCTAAGCTGTAGACACTTTCAGCACTCAGTCCAGCCAACAGAAATATGGAGCAGGGTTCCCCTTTAAGCTGCAGCAGCCGGCAGCACTCAATCCAGCCAGCAATCTATCACACAGTCCCAGGTATGGTGCAAAGGGCAGGAGGGGTCCCCCAAGCCACAGCAGTCCCCCCCTCAGCAATGCCCCCACAGCTCCTCACACAGCAACCCAGGGAACCTCCAGCTATTGAGACTCCAAGTATGGTGGGCGCCCCTCTCACACAGGACACTGTCCACTGACTACCCACAGAAGGGCCAGGTACTCACTGAGGAAAATGCAGGGACCCCGTCAAGAGGCCTTGCAGGCTTGCAAGATGGCGGCTGGCACCGCACGAGGCCGCTCTCCCTCCCACACCATGGGAACGTCCATCCGCACCTTCAAGGTCCTCGCCGCTTTCCACAGCCTTCAAGGACGTCGGGGGGCCCAGCAGACAGCGCAGGTGTCCGGAGGCACCAGCGTGCACCTCCGCGCAGGAACCAGCAGCCGGAGACAAAGGGCCGGAAGGAGTGTCACAAGATGGCGCCCAGGATCCCGCCGCGGCCCAGGAGAGGATCCCCGCCAGTCTCCACAGCAGGCCTCCAGTCCCGTCCGCAAGGAGCCACCAGTCCCGGTAAGAGGCCTCTTCAGCTCCCCAGGGAGCGCAGCGACGCCCAGATGACGCCCAGAAGGGGCAGCAGAGGCCGCAGGCTTCAGGGCCTAGATCGCTCCCCTCAGCTGGGCTTGCACTCTATGCCCCCTCTCCTCCAAATAGCTCCTCCACAAGGATCCCCCAAGCAGCAGCGGTCCTACAGGGCAAGGCAGCACACAGGTAGAAGCAGGATGGGTGAGATATCTGCAGGATGGATTACAGGATGGCAGGAGCTCCCCTCACACACGTCTGCTCAGGGAGCCATCCAAGCCACGCTCCCACATATAGCTTTTCACTTCGTTAGCACCTCCACTTTTGCCGACACACCATTTCCCCCGCAGCGCTTTCTGGTGCCGGTTGGCTTGTTTTTATACAGACATATATCCCAATAAAAATTTTAATTGCTCCTTTTTCCAATTTTACCCCCCAAAAACTAAAAAAACTAAATAAATAATAAACATATTTGGTATCGTCACATGCATAAATGTCCGAACTATCAAAATATAATGTTAATGATTCCATACAGCGAATGGCGTAAGAGTAAACAAAAAAATGTATGCTTTTTTTTCACATCACATTCCAAAAATGTTTAATAAAAAGTGATTAAAAAATCACATACTGTATACACAGAGAAAACTACAGATCATGGCATGAAAAAATTAGCCCTCAGAAAGCCCCATATACGTAAAAATGAGGAAGTTATAGGTGGTCAAATTAGGACAATTTTAAACATGCTTAGTTAGTAAAAAATTAAAAGTTAGTTTTTTTAAAGCAGCACAATAATAGTAAAACATGTAAACATGGGTATCATTTTATTCGTATTTACCCACATAATAAATAAAACATGTAATTTTTACCGTAAAGTATACAGCGGTTTTCCTGTTAATCCCCTCACCCAAATAATATTTTCGGTTTCGCTGTACATTTTATAGTAAAATGAGTGATGTCTTTACAAAATATGATTGGTCGCGCACAAAACAAGCCCTCAAATGCGTCTGTGGATGGAAATATAAAAGAGGTATAGCTTTTAACCCCTTAACGATGCAGGACGTATATTTACGTCCTGCGCCGGCTCCCGCCATATGAAGCGGGATCGCGCCGCGATCCTGCATCATATCGCGTCGGTCCCGGTGCTCATCAACGGCCGGGACCCGCGGCTAATATCACACATCGCCGATCGCGGCGATGTGCGGTATTAACCCTTTAGAAGCGGCGGTCAAAGCTGACCGCCGCTTCTAAAGTGAAACTGAAAGTGACCCGGCTGCTCAGTCGGGCTGTTCGGGACCGCCGTGGTGAAATCGCGGCATCCCGAACAGCTGACCGGACACCGGGAGGGCCATTACCTGCCTCCTAGGTGTCCGATCAACGAATGACTGCTCCGTGCCTGAGATCCAGGCAGGAGCAGTCAAGCGCCGATAATGCTGATCACAGGCGTGTGATGGGACCTATGGGACCTATAACACTGCAAAAAAAATGTAAAAAAAAAGTGTTAATAAAGGTCATTTAACCCCTTCCCTAATAAAAGTTTGAATCACCCCCCTTTTCCCATAAAAAAAATAAAACAGTGTAAAAAAAAAAAAATACATATGTGGTATCGCCACGTGCGTAAATGTCCAAACTATAAAAATATATCATTATTAAACCGCACGGTCAATGGCGTACGCGCAAAAAAATTCCAAAGTCCAAAAAAGCGTATTTTGGTCACTTTTTATACCATTAAAAAAATGAATAAAAAGTGATCAAAAAGTCAGATCAAAACAAAAATAGTACCGATAAAAACTTCAGATCACGGCACAAAAAATGAGTCCTCATACCGCCCTGTACATGGAAAAATAAAAAAGTTATAGGGGTCAGAAGATGACATTTTTAAACGTATAAATTTTCCTGCATGTAGTTATGATTTTTTCCAGAAGTGCGACAAAATCAAACCTATATAAGTAGGGTATCATTTTAACCGTATGGACCTACAGAATAATGATAAGGTGTAATTTTTACCGAAATATGCACTGCGTAGAAACGAAAGCCCCCAAAAGTTACAAATGGCGTTTTTTTTTCGATTTTGTCGCACAATGATTCTTTTTTCCGTTTCGCCGTGCATTTTTGGGTAAAATGACTAATGTCACTGCAAAGTAGAATTGGCGATGCAAAAAATAAGCCATAATATGGATTTTTAGGTGTAAAATTGAAAGAGTTATGATTTTTAAAAGGTAAGGAGGAAAAAACGAAAGTGCAAAAACGGAAAAACCCTGAGTCCTTAAGGGGTTAAAAAGTGAGATAAAAAAAAATAAAAATAAAAATAAAAAATAAAAAAAATAAAAATTAGTTGTGTCCTTAAGGCCAAAATGGTAGTGTCCTTGAGGGGTTAAAGGAATCTTTTTTATTTGACTATACTACAGGGGCTGTAAAGTTAGTGTAGTTCAGAATATAGTGTCTGTACCTGTGTGTGACCGTTTTCTCACAATTCTTATTTGATTTTCACCTCAATATTTATTTTTAGAAGCATACAAAATTACTCAGGTCTTGAGTTTTTCCAGGTTGCAGTGCGTCGAGACCTGACATCATTAGTCAGGTGTGCAAAGGGAGCCTGTCCTGCTTCAATGGGTGGAGCAATCGTTGGGTGGGAGAGAGAGATCATGTTGCAACAGTTGTAGGCACCCTGGTTAGAAAGCACTGGTCTTTTAAATGGAATGCAACTCATTAGTGTTTCAATGGGTGGGGTGGCTTATGTGTGGGAGTGTGACCTCAAACAAGGTATTATGGGATGTGTAGTTTAGGAGACCGAACTCCAACAGGAAATAGCCAGTTCACTAAAAGATAGCCACAGTGTTATGGTAATCTCACAGCATAGCCATTTAGCCCCAAGATAAGCGCAGATCCTTCCCAAGCATGTATATTACGGTCTTACAGGTATGTACTAAAATCTCCTTATGGTGAATAACCCCTTTAAATTGAATTATTCAAACAGCTTAATTATTATATTTTTTTAAGCAGTTTTGGGTTTTAGGCCATATGTATGTTTATTTGAGTCACCAGTCCTTGTCATCATTATTATATTTTGGCAACATATTTTTTGTCAAATATTCTTATTTTATTATATAAGCGTGCACTTAGCCATCAACTGGGGAAGGGAGATGACCGCTATGGCCAGTAAGTGGCTGGGCAGGTGTTTTCTCCCTGTTAAGAAATAAGCAGGAAGTGCTGCTTAGATTGGAACGCACACCGCTGTGATGGGCGTGGAGGGGTATGAGAGCAAGTAAGTATCACATTTTTTTTTTCATTTGTTTGAAGCTTCAGCCCATACACAAGAATTTAGTGGGGCCTGACTGCCCGTTTATGCTTTCTTATCCAGGGCCGTTCTCCATCTAGGTGCGTATCTTGTATTGAGGAATGTAACCTCTATTTTAGGCTTTTATACTTCTGAAAATATACATTACCATGGTAGCGACATCCACCTTTATCATTCTGACTGAACAACATTTCACACATCACTTGCTAATGAGAAGACAATCCTGTCACTGAAGGATTTTTTTAAAGTTGTTTATCTTATTATACATTTACTATACATTTCATAAAATTTGCATATAATTTGAACGGTGATGTAGAATAACATTTTAATAATCGCAAAAGTAAAAGACAACAATAAAAAAAAGCGCACAACCACCAAAATCCCTAAAAATATGTACACAACTTTTATTTTACAAATATAAGGCGAAAAAAGATTAGACAGATATATAAAATCAATTAAAAACAAACACCAACACCTAAATGTAACAGTACCATGCAACAAAATGACAGCATAATACTCAATAACTGCTAATAATAAATGAATGCAATAACAAAATAAAAAAATAAATATATATATATATATAAATCTCAAACACTGTAGTGCCGGGTGATGGGGATACTACACAGTACTAAATGATCACAATACAGAAAATATGTAAACAATATTCACATTATAAAGTGCACAAAAGAAGACGCAAAATGAAAGTATCACTCACCCAGTCTGCACTAGAGTATAGTCTATAGTCTAGGGGGGAAGGGGCCCCATGCGTTCCGTCACATATTAACATCCTCAACTGTGGTCTTTCTGCAGAGTCCAGAATCTGAATTTCCTCAGCAGATGTGTCCCCCGCAGAAATGATGCTGCGTGCACGGTGCAGCAGAATCTTTTTGAAAATAATGGAAGTTTGTTACATTGGACTTTCCGAGTGGAATTTTTTTGGCCGTATTCCGCTCGAAAATCCCGCTTTGTGAATGGTGCCTAAGGCTGGGCTCAGCACATTTGAATCATTCGACGGGTATTAGGACCGCTCAAAAATGTGCAGTTTCATAGAAGGCAATGCATTTCTGAGCGGAATCTGTAAATCTATTCTTTCTGCGGATGCCAGAATTGGGATTTCTGCAGAAAATGTGTGAAAAAAGTGATCCCTGTATACTGCTTGAGAAGTAGCTAGTAATATATCCCCTCTGACCAACAATAAATTCCCAAGTATCGCTCTCTGTTACCCATTAGGAAGCCTCCAAAGAACTACTCTACAGATAATATTTAACCCTATTCGGTGTCTCTAAAATATATCCTTTAAACCTTACCACACATTTGGTGGGACTATAATAATGACATCATTTTGGTCCCTGTTGTATAAAGAAATTTGCTATTTTAGGATTTACACCACCAAGGGACCCAGAGGTTGCACTCCTTAAATTAATGCTGGACGATCTTCCACATGTTCACATGTTACCTGTGGCCAGGACCCCACAAGAACATAGTTTATTATATGTAATATTTATACAGTGGTTATTGTAATAATTTCTCTTTGTAATTCTACTATCCTTCTATAGTTTCTCGATACCTTCGAATTTGATAGCATGGAGCTTTTTTTATGTATGTCTTTGTCAATGAAAACAATTACAAATGATTCATAGAGCAGAACAGGCATGCACTCACAGGGACAGGTATAAGCTAGCATGATAGAAACACCAATGTATATCTATACCATCACATACAGAAACGTGTGGCCTTACTCTACTGCTGGTAAGGCAGGACATGGGACATGGGGTAGGGAGAGGAGCCACATTAAGCCTTTTTCCAGGGTCCAAAAATCATATTTTTTAACGAATGTGCCCTATGCGTCTTTTGCAGGGTGGCGCCATAGGCAGTTGCCTACTCTGCCTACCCCTTGTCCTTTCCCTGCAACAGACTAACACCTACAAATGCTTTTTAACATATCATAGGCATTGCCAAAATCCCACAAGACCACTCCAGCACAGGTGAGTAATAGTCATGGCTGTAAGCATATTAAAAATATGCAATTTTTTTGCATTTGCCAACGATTTGCTTTTATATGTTTCGTCCCCACATGTCTCTTTACCTGCTCTCTTATCTACTAGTGCTACTTATTTGTATTTCAGCAACTTCAAAATAAATGTAGATAAAAGTGTTGCCCTTAAAAGGGGCACTCCGCTGGAAAACATTATTTTTTTTAATCAACTGGTGTCAGCAAGTTTAACAGATTTGTAAATTACTTCTATTAAAAAATCTTAATCTTTACAGCTGCTGTATACTACAGGGTGAGCCATTTATATGGATACACCTTAATAAAATGGGAATGGTGGGCCGGCGGGGGGGCAGCAGTGATTGATTGTGGGGGGGACTGGGTGCTGCGCGGAATCATGAGGCGCGGTGATCCAGATCCATCCCAAAGTGGGGATGTTGATGCCCCTATGCAGAGGGGCGAGGGAGCTGGTCAGGGACGACAGTCACAAGGATTGCCGGGCAGAGCGTCTGTTGTGCACTTATATATAAGGTCTGGAGCAGTGCAAACATGGTGATGGCCGCATTGGGAGAGGCTGGGGCCATGACAATATGGCCAATCCCTATTTAAAAGCTCTGTAAAGATGGAAAGGAGGAAAGACGGAGGAGCGGAATTAACCAGCACACGGAGGTCAGCACAATAATTCTTAAACACTTTTTTTTGGGGGGGGGGGGGGGGGGGAAATAGGGAAAAACGGACAATTTAAGTTTTTATTGGGGGAGGGGGTTTTTCAAATTTTTTTCCTTTTTTTTTTTTTTTTACACTTTAATAGTCCCCATAGGGGACTATTTATAACAATCATTCAGTTGCTGATACTGTTCAGTGCTATGCATAGGACACAGCACTGATCAGTATTATCGGTCATCTTCTGCTCTGGTCTGCTCTATCGCAGACCAGAGCAGAAGACCCGTGGAAGGCAGCGGAGGCAGGTGAGGGGACCTCCGGCTGCCATGCTGGATGATCGGATCGATCACGGATGTCCGCCATTACAGGCGGGTCCCTGGCTGCCATCAGCAGCCGGAACCTGCCGCGCGGTTATGCATAGGATGTAAATGTACGTCTTGGTGCGCTAAGTAACGGCTCACCAGGACGTACATTTATGTCCTGCGTCGTTAAGGGGTTAACTGGATGTGTACTTAAAATTTACTAACAGAATAACTCTTACAGTGTGAAAGTGTGGAGAACTAACCTGACTAACTTGATTAATTTGACTGACAGTCTGTCTGAGTAATCTACTCTAATACAGGGAACATACTTAAATCCCTCATTTTTCTCTACTTAGGTGTCTGGTTAAGAGAACTGGAAACTGTGATAAGGAAGGGAGGGGGGGGGGAGAGAAAGGAAGATAGGGGGGGGAGAGAGAAAGGAAGATAGGGGGGGGGAGAGAAAGGAAGATAGGGGGGGAGAAAGAGGAAAAAAAAGAAAGATAAAAGAGGAAAAAAGTGACAAAAATATTAGTTCAAAACCACGCAATTCTACTAGCCCAGTGAAAGACTCTAAAAATGTGGGGAAATGGAGAGATATATTGCTTCACCAGTCTTAACCCATAAAAATAGACAGGGGAAAACACCAACACAAGAGAATTTAATAGAGGAAACAGATGAGGGAACTTCAGCTACAATGAAAGCAATACTGGGGGCAGTGAGTAAGTGTAATACTTCAATAGAATCATTGGCGAAACAGGTTGGCTCCATAGGGTTGGACATCTCTTTAATAAGGGAAGACTTGAGAAAGCTCAGGGACAGATGCGAGAAAGCAGAGGGAAGAGTGTCAACCTTAGAGGATGATGTTCAGACAATGAAAAAGGAAAAACTGATAATAAATACTTGATGCAAAAAATAACAGATTAGGTAGACCGTTCGAGAAGGGGAAACCTCAGGATAACCGGATTCCCAGAGGGCACAGAGGGAAGGGATCCGTAAAAATGTATTCAAAACTGGTTGATGGTGGAATGGGTAGAGGGCAAATTATCAACCTCATTTAGGAGGTGGGGGGTGGGGTGGTTAATGTGAATGTAAATACATTTTTTTTTTTTTTTTTTTTATCCCCTCTCTCCTTTCATGTGCTTTGCAAGAAACAGGAGCATATGGTAACATTAGGTAAATTAGGAGAGATAACATAGAAAGTGGAATGAGTACACGCATATTAGTTTGGAATATAAGGGGATTAGGGGATAAGCATAAAAGAATAGCTATTTATGATATATTAAAAAATCACTTTCCAGGAATAATGTGTTTGTTAGAGACACATTTGACTGATACTACTGCTCACTTACTTAAAAATGTTTTTTTTTCACGTTATTATCACAGTTTTTTTTTCAACATATTAAAGAGGAGTCACAGTAATGATTCACAAAGATGTAAAATGGGAGTTGAATGATCAATTAATAGACTTAAAGGGGAGATTTGTAATTTTGTATGGTAAGGTGGACAAACTAATATGTATACAGTGACCCCTCGACCTACGATGGCCCCGACATACGATCATTTCAACATGCGATGGTCTCTCAGAGGCCATCGCATGTTGAAGGCAGCATCAACATACGATGCTTTTGTATGTCGGGGCCATCGCATAAACGGCTATCCGGCAGCGCAGACTGCTTCAGCTGCCACCGGATGGCCGTTTACGGTGCCCCTTGAGCTCCATTGATGTCTCTTAACTGTCCTCGGGGCTCCGGCGCGTCCTCTTCGGGATCACTTGCATCGTTGGCGCTCTCCATCGACGTCATCACATGGCTGCGCACGCCGTCCCGTCATCCAATCGGAGCGGCGTGCCTAGCGATGTGATGGCGACGACGGAGAGCGCGGATGCCAGGGAAGCAGAGGCCTTGCCGGAGCGTTGGGGACACCTTGGGGACACGGCGACAGCGATGGACGGCAAAATCCCGGGCAGCGGTCACGAGTGGTGACGGTCCGGAGTGGCGGGGACAGGTGAGTACAACTTCCTCTAACAGTGGTCTACAAACTGCGGACCTCCAGATGTTGCAAAACTACAACACCCAGCATGCCCGGACAGCCGTTGGCTGTCCGGGCATGCTGGGTGTTGTAGTTTTGCAAAATCTGGAGGTCCACAGGTTGCAGACCACTGTCCTATACTTTACATTATACGGATCCCTCAACATACGATGGTTTCAACAAACGATGGTCCGTTTGGAACAGATTACCATTGTATGTTGAGGGACCACTGTAATGGCGTTTGTGTATATACCACCTCATTTTAAATCTGAAGTTCTTAAAACTGTGTTTCAGTTTTGGCAGAGAAAGAATGGATGCCCAATATTTATTCAGGGGAACATGAGTAATGTGATGGATAAGAACTCAGACAGGTTAAGGATAATTAATAAAGGACAGAAATATGGTCCTACTCCCCTGGCTACATTTGGGCTGAAGTGGATTGAATAGATTCATGGCAAAGTTGGAACCCTGGGAAGAACATATTTTCATACTGGAACAAATCAAGTAACACTATGTCCCGTATTGACTCGTTTTACTAATGTGAGAGGCAATGAGAGGATTAAGAAGATTAGATATCTTACTTGCTGTGTATCAGATCATTCTCTACTAAACATTACAATTAATACAGGAAAAGAACATAGAAATGATATGCAAAGAATAAATGTGTATTGGTTCTATTTGATAGATAACGAAGAAATAAAATCACATCTTAAAGGGGTATTCCAGGAAAAAACTTTTTTTTATATATCAACTGGTTCCAGAAAGTTAAACAGATTTGTAAATTACTTCTATTAAAAAATCTTTATCCTTTCCGTACTTATGAGCTTCTGAAGTTAAGGTTGTTCTTTTCTGTCTAAGTAATCTCTGATGACACGTGTCTCAGGAAACGCCCAGTTTAGAAGCAAATTCCCATAGCAAATCTCTTCTAAACTGGGCGGTTCCCGAGACACGTGTCAACAGAGATTACTTAGACAGAAAAGAACAACCTAAACTTCAGAAGCTCATAAGTACTGAAAGGATTAAGATTTTTTAATAGAAGTAATTTACAAATCTGTTTAACTTTCTGGAGCCAGTTGATATAGAAAAAAAAGGTTTTTCCTGGATAACCCCTTTAAGGTTTTTTTTTTTTTTTTTTTTTATAGATATCAGGATACAGCATGAGACCAAATAGTGTGGGAAACAGCAAAAGCATTTTTAGGTGGGGAATTAATGTGGGCAATATCAAAAAAGATAAAGGAATTTAGAAAACAAGAAAAGGAAATGATGGAGAAGGAATATATTCAATCCCCCTCAGAAAATAAAAAATACAGGAGTGAGAAAATAACCAGGACAAATTAAATAAATATTTGAAAGAGAAAAGCAGAAGTAAAGCTATTTTTCAGGGTCAACAAAAATTATTTGAGTCAGGAAAGCCAAATAAAGGGTTAATGTCATTGATTATAAATCAACAGGGGAGCAGAGCTATTCACAGCATAAGGGATAAAGGTAAAATGTATAACCAGATAGAGGAAGTTATTCAGGAAATTGGAAAATACTTAAATGTATATAAATCAGAATATCATCAAGGGAAAAGTGAGTTAAAAAGATACCTTAGAAAGATAGACATCACAAGTAGAGGAAAATGAGATACTTATATATGGCCCATTAACAATAAATTAGTTGTATCAAGCCGTAGGGGGAATAAAGGGTAAGTGGAATAGGACGGGTTCCCCATTGAAATATACAGTAGGTACAGGGACATCCTTATGCCAGCAATTTTGAGGGTGGTGGATAGTTCTTTGAAGGGTGGGAGTCTTCCAAAGTCAATGAGTGAAGCTAATATAATTATATTGTTTAAACCTGATAAAAACAAAGAAGAAATAGAATCATATAGGCCAACATCACTCCTCAATACCTATGCCAAAATAGTTGCAAAGGCACTAGCAAATCCTGCCCCTTTATGCAGTTAAGGAGTTTGACAGGGTGGAGTGGGACTTTTTATGGGAGGTGATGGGGAAATATGGTTTTGGGGGAGATTTGATTAAAATATTAAATTATTGTTTACTAATGCATCAGCTAAAATATCCATGGATGGTATGAAATCTGGGGGATTTAGTCTTTCAAGAGGAACTAGACAAGGATGTCCTCTCTCTCCCCCCCTCTTATTCGCATTGGTCATAGAACCACTGGCAATTTGTATAAGAGCTGACCCGGAGGTATTGGGATTTGGTATAAGGGGGAGAGAGGACATAATATCACTATATGCAGACGACATATTTATGTTTTTGGAGGATCCAAAAAGATCATTGGCCAGGGTGATGTATATTTTGGGGAATATGGCCGGTATTCAGGTCTAGCGATAAGTTGGGTGAAATCAGTACTCTTACCCTTTGGGGATGGTAATTTGGGGCCAAATTATGGGTTAAAAGTATTAGAAAGGGGGGAAATTTCCGATATCTGTCGAGTATACAAGTGGCAGCTAAAGTAGAAAAATACCAAGAGCTGAATACTACAGTACTAATTGGGAAAATAGAAAAAAAAAGGCCAATATATGGAATTACTTAAATATATCTAAAGCAGAAAAAATTACACTGATAAAGTCAGTAATATTACCTAAACTTCTTTACATATTTTGTTCCGCCCCATTATGGTGTGAAAAGAACATATTTAAAAAATAATGGCAATCTTCAACACCCTAATATGGGGTAGGAAAAGGATAAGGATAAAATTGGAAAATGTATGTCAATTAAAGGAATGGGGTGGTATAGAGTTTCCAGACATAAATATTTCCTAGCCGGGCAAATGTTTTTTTCTAATTGAATGGAAAAAATTTGAACTATTTGTATATTTACTGTCTAATAGTGAAGGAGGATTAAAATACGTCTTTCAGCTACTGGAAACAGGTCAACTGGAAAGGGGCAAGTGGAAGCATAATGTGATAGTTAGGAATTTGGTAAGAACTAGTTATGGGAATAGAAGGGATTATGGACATAGCCCCATTATGGAACAGTTTAAACCTTGAAGAGGTTAATAAACTTGGGAAAGTGGGAGTATTTAAAAAGGCGGGATGTATTAAGATAAAAGACATATGGAACGGAAATAGTTTCAAGGAGTGGAAGGATATGAAAAAGGAATTTAAAAGGGTACTCTGGCCCTAAGACATCTTATCCCCTATCCAAAGGATAGGGAATAAGATCTCTGATCACGGGGGTCCTGCCACTGGGTACCCCCGCAATCTCTCATGCAGACACCCACCTGTGGCAGATGCACACCAGGGACCAGGGAAAAAATGTAAACACAAGAGCTATCAGAAATGGCAAGAAGAAGTAGGCCCAGTAGAAGAAAATAGGTCGGAATCAATAATGAGAAATATTCAAAATGTATCCCCAAATAGGAACCAGAGAATACAATTTAATAAAATATATAGCTTATGTTATACACTGTTTTTCTGAGAAAAATAGGTAAAAGACATTCTAGTAGCTGTAATAGATGTGGTATAGAAAATGTGGAACACCATCACATTCGCTGGGAATGTCCAATGATTCAAAAATTTTGGTGTGAAGTATATGAAGGGAGTTGAGAGAGTTTTCAGCAGTAATAGCAGTATTGGGTGATAACAAAAAAAAACAAGGTATAGATGTTTGAGAATGTCTTTTTATGCCCGACTGTTATTGATTAGAGGGTGGAATTCTCCCCTACCACCTAGCAGTATGGAATGGTTGGAAAACAAAATAAAAAACAAGGGGTATATAAGGAGAGGGAGGTAGAGAGGTCTGTTATTTTATTTTTTGCGATATATAGATACAATGTAAGTGGATGGGAAGGATATTAGGACAGGATCCAATCAAAAAAGACTAGAAAAAAGTTAAGTGTTTATTTATTAAACTGTGTAGTTAGAAAATAAACGGGGTAGTAATGAGGAAAATGTATTCATTTGGTTAGCAAAAAAAAAAAAAAGAGAGAAACTTGTTCAATTTTACATATTTGTTGGAGCTGTACTTTAATTCAGCCCTTTTGGTCAAAAGGTGATCAATCTTATTCATAAGATTACAGGCACTAGCCTTAATAATGTCCCTGTTTCACTTTTCTTGACTCTGTTACCAGGTTCTCCACAGCTTATTTGCAAATTTCTATGTCACTTTTTCTCTCTTAGTGGCAAGACAGGTGATTCCACAGAGGTGGAAAAGTATTAGCCCTCCCTCAATTACGGATTGGTTTTCTGAAATGCTCATATCCATAGCATGTTCAAACGTCTGGTTCAGCATGTGCTTTTGTGGCGCCCGTGGACAGAGTTTGTTTTTACAGATGATTATAGGACCTTGTATACTGTTTATTATGTGATTTTCTGTTCCTTCTTTCTTTTTCCTTATCTTATCTCTGGGTCCTCTTTGATCTATCATGCTTACGTATTTTTGCTTTTTTGTTTCCCTCTCAAAGTATTCTTTCTCAAGCTTCCTTTAGATACGTCGTCCCCAATATTGTTTTGTCACTGGCCATGAGCGTTTTCTTTTTTCATTATTAAGGGAGCTGACCCTTGTATTCTTCTATTGTTCTGTGGTCATTCTCACTATGTCTATATCGCTTTGGACAGCTACCGTATTTATCGATGTATAACACACATTTTTTATGCTAACATTTTTAGCCTAAAGTCTATCTGCGTGTTATACGCCGATAGACTGTTTGTGACCACGCAAAAGCTTCTGCAGTTCAATGATTTAAAGCGGGCGCTTTAAATCATTGAACTGCAGCAGCTTCCGGCTGGCCAGAGTCCCACTGCCACTGCCCGATTCCCTCCCCGTCCCCGGTTTTATAGTTATATGTCCCGTCGCCGCCACTGCCTGATTCCCTCCCCGTCCCCGGTTTTATAGTTATATGTCCCGCCGCCGCCACTGCCTGATTCCCTCCCCGTCCCCAGTTTTATAGTTATATGTCCCTCCGCCGCCATTGCCCAATTCCCTCCCCGCCCCCGGTTTTATAGTTAAATATCCCGCCGCCGCCAAGGCCCAATTCCCTCCCCGTCCCTGTTTTATAGTTAAATATTCAGCCGCCGCCACTGCCCAATTCCCTCCCCATCCCCGGTTTTATAGTTACATGTGCCCTGGGGACTGCGGTCCTTCATGCTCCGGCGGTCTCCTGATCTGTCACTGCACTGCGTAATGACGAGTGACGTCCTCAACACGACGTCACTCGTCAGTCAGTGCACGGCGCACAGTGACAGATCAAGAGACCGCCGGAGCATGAAGGACCGCAGTCCCCAGGGTACATGTAACTATAAAACCGGGGACGGGGAGGGAATTGGGCAGTGGCGGCGGCTGGATATTTAACTATAAAACCGGGGACGGGGAGGGAATTGGGCAATGGCGGTGGAGGGACATATAACTATAAAACCGGGGATGGGGAGGGAATAGAGCAGCGGCACTCTGGCCCCACAGAAGCCACTGCACGTCAATGATTTACAGCGCTTGCTTTAAATCATTGAACTGCAGAAGCCGCCAGAAACAGATTATCGAGGTACACCTGCACACACACGCACCCTCATTTTTCCAAGGATATTTTGGTAAAAAAACTTTTTTACCCAAATTTCCTTGGTAAAATGAGGGTGCGTGTTATAGGCCGGTGCGTGTTATACCCCGATAAATACGGTAGTTTATTATTTGGAATACTACGGTAAATTACATATCAATGTTTTCATATTCTGTCTGTGCACCGAGTAATGTGTTTTCATGTTATATCATTATGGAACTGTAGTTTGTTTTTGTACCCCTCCTTCCCTTCTTTTTTCTTCCCCGTTTTTCTTATCTTTTGTATTCCCTTCTCCTTTTGATTCCCTCAATTTGTATTATTTGTTATAAGATATGCAATTTGCAACTACTAACAATGTCAGGACTAAAACAAATACGCATAGCTAAGACATTGTAACACATAGCACAATAGCACCGCAATTGCAGCACAGATGGGTGAATAAAAGCATTGATTGAATAGTTATTGAAATAACCCTGATTTTTATAATTTTTTTTTTACTTTTTATTTATTTTGTATGCGATTCGTTGTTTACAGTCTATGAAGGGAGATGCAACAAACGGTACTTCCATTTTCTTTGATTCAAAGACTCATTTTACAGTTATTCTACTGAGAGGAGATAGCTTTTAGGGCCTATTACAGCTGCAGGGTTAAGAGCCACTTTTGGATTGGTCTTTTCACCTTAGCTGCTCAGGGTTCTCTTACTACAAGAACAACCATTGTACATCCATGTATGAAAAAAATTGTAAGGCAAAATATGGCAACACTCCAGAGTCTATGCAAAGGTATGTAAAAACTTAATTAGATAAGAGTTAAAAGGGGTAGTCCGCCCCTAGACATATTATCCCCTATCTAAAGGATAGAGGATAAGATGTCTGATCACGGGGGTCCTGCAGCTGGGGACCCCCGCGATCTTGGCTGCGGCACCCCAGACTTCTACGTGTACGGAGCGAACTTCGCTGCGTGCTGGATGACTGGCGATGCGGGGCAGAGGCTCGTGACGTCACGGTCACGCCCCACTTGCGAGGTCACGGCCATGCGCCCTCAACGCAAGTCTATGGGAGGGGGCGTGATGAGAAATGTGTATGTACCCCAAAATGGTAACAATAAAAACTACAACTTATCTTACTAGAAACAAACAATCACACAGAACTTAAAATTCTTTTGTTATGAGTTCAAAGGGAAAAGATGTTCTGGGGATATTGACCAGGTATGGCTATAGATGTAATAGGGCTAAAACAAAGCTGGCCACTACAGATGCTACAATTTTAATTAGTAATTTTTTAAATACTTGTTTTATTCTGCATGTATATCAATTGTATATCTAATATAGTATAGCAAATGTCCAAGATCACAGCACAAGACAGGTCACGGATCTTCAAAGAAACTGGGTAGTCTTTATTATCCCCACAACAAGAGCGTATAATATAGTATAATATAGTATAATATACTATATATTTACTGGGATGTTCTTTTTTTTTTTTTTTACAATTATTCTCAACTGGACCAGTATGTGGCAGCCCAAGACAAGAAATGGGCCATTATTGTCGATAACTATCCTTTACACAAAGCCACTAGAGGGCATTAGACGATAAGAAATAAGACATAGACCATCACCCAGTAATTATATGCACCAACATAACCGTGTGCGTGAACTCATGCAGAAAAATTGCTTCTTTTTAGATGAAACCTTAGGTGCTTACAGAATAATATGCAGGGATATTGTAGGTAATAATATTACAAGCCATTGATCTGTTTATAAACATGTCTGATGAACCTGGATTTGATGTGGCCATTGGGTAGCTTCCATCTATTTTACTATAACTAAGATGACTGTTGTGATAATGGGATCAGTCGCTAATAATAAGTACAGAGTTTAAAGGGACTGTCGACTCTGCATCCAATTTTTTTTGTTATTTGGTCCCTATTGGGACTCCCTCAGCTGTAATATGTGAGGGAATTCAGCAGCACGTGTTTGATGTCCCTGAAGTGACACCACGGGGGCAATGCTTCATTGCACAGATCCCATTGGAATCAAGGGGTTGTCTGTGTAATGCATACCGTATTTTTCGTCATATAAGACGCTCCGGCATATAAGACGCACCTAATTTTATAGGATAAAAATCTAGAAAATAAAGATTCTGAACCAAATACAATGTAAAGTATAGGACAGTGATCTTCAACCTGCGGACCTTTCAGATGTTGCAAAACGACAACTCCCAGCATGCCCGGACAGCCGTTGGCTGTCCGGGCATACTGGGAGTTGTAGTTTTGCAACATCTGGAGGTCCACAGGTTGAAGACCACTGTTATAGGAGGTAATACTCACGTGTCCTTGCCGCTCTGGACCCGACACCGCTGCCCTGGATGTCGCCCTCCACCGCTGTCGCCACGTCCCCGGGCTGTCCCCGTCGCTCCAGAATGTCTCTGCTGCCTGGTATCCTCGCTCTCCGTTGCCGCCATGACGTCGCTGCGCACACCGCTCCTATTGGATGACGGGACGGCGTGCGCGACGACGTGATGACGACGAAGTAGAGCGCCGGCCATTCAGGGGATCCCGGCACGGAGCAGACACCGAAGAGGCAGGTAAGGTCCCTCCCATTGTGCTGTAGGCTGTTCGGGACACCGCGATTTCACCGCAGCGGTCCGGAACAGCCCGACTGAACAGCAGGGTTAGTGTTATTTTCGCTTCAGATGTGGCGGTCAGCTTTGATCGGCGCGTCTGAAGGGTTAATACAGGGCATCACCGCGATCGGTGATGTCCTGTATTAGCCGCGGGTCCCGGCCGTTGATGGACGCAGGGACCGCCGCAATAGGTCGTATAAGTGTATTCGCCGTATAAGACACACCAACTTTCCCCCCAGTTTTGGGGAAGAAAAAGTGCGTCTTATACGACGAAAAATACGGTAAATATATTGTGCCCTCAAGTGAAAGAGGTTTTTTTGTGTTCGTCCTATGCTCTGGGTAACTTACATGTATAAATGTCCGTATCCTTGAAATGACGCTATTAAAGACTATCTATCTATCTATCCATCTATCTCAAATCTATCTATCTATCTAAACCTGTGTAGAGGAAAGGTGGTGCAGTTGCTCATAGTAACCAGATTGCTTCTTTAAATTTTAAAGAGGCCTGTTAAAAATGGAAGAAGAAATCTGATTGGCTGCTATGGACAATGTCCCCAATCTTCCTTTACACAGGGTTTGATAAATCTCCCCCATAGTGTGAGAAGAGAACTGGTGCAGGAGTGAGACAGGAGTGAGAGGTTCGCATTATAGAAGATGTTTGTTTTAGATTATTAGCAGATCGGAGAGAACGTGTAGGATGGTAGACAGAGGTGAGAGAGGAGATGTAGGGAGGTGCAGCATTGTGGAGAGCTTTGTGGGTGAGACTGAGGATTTTATACTGTATTCTGGACTGAATTGGTAACCAGTGTAGTGACTGATACAGAGGGAGACATCGGTGTAACGGCTGGAAAGGAAGATGACTCTGGCTGCAGTATGTAGGATGGACTGGAGAGGGGAGAGTTTAGAGATGAGAAGGCTTATTAGTAAAGAGGTAAGAATGAATCAGAGTAACAATGAGAGTTTTAGCTGCACTGAATTAGTGTTTAGTCCATGTGCAAAAAGTGATGTATCGGTCCAGAAGAAAGGGAAAGAGTGAGGAGCGCTCCCTTGTGTAATGTTTCAGGGCTGCAAATGACCCAATTGCCGCACCCTAGGTGTGAGGTGGTTGTGCGGAGAGATAGGTACGGCTCTATTGTAGGCGGTAGGTGTGTATACATAACCAGCTGCTGCAATGTGGACCCCATCCGCTACCTCCAAGGTTGCGGATCAAAAAATGGTCTTTGAGAAATGTTCTGGAAAGGACTGAAACATCACCTTTTGCACACTAGATGGAATAACATTTTATTCTAGTTGATTAGAGTACTTCAGTGGAATTGTTTTTGTATCACCTCTGGGACTCATGTGCATTACCTCGCACACTTGTGCCAATGTCCCTTCAAAGGTCAACAGACCTCAGCATTACAGAGGCTCCAGCTCCAGGATCTGCCTCTTCACATGGTCCCCACAGGCTATAGTATGCCTGTGTCTCCAGACAAGGAACCCTGAGACTCAACCCTGTCTTAGGAAGAGCTCCCCCTGGTGGTTCACTCTGAGCCTATGAAGCGTTAGCCCAGGTAGATGGACTGGACGTCGCCTCTCTTTCTCTATTGCACCAGATTCTCCATTACATTGATATAAATGTTCCTTTTCTGAACAAACAATACGTTTATATGTATGTACATATACCACTGTCCACTGTTCCTACAGTTTCATCCATTATTGAGTTTCTTGGCCTTGTGCCCATGTCTAAGGTATGGCTTTTTAGCTGCAATTCTTTCATGAAGACCATTTCTGGACAGACACATACACAGGGGGCTGGAAGGAGAGCCCAGACTCACCATCTCTGAAATGGACATCTACTCACTCTACTCAGCCCTGCTGGTATGGTCATAAGTGATTTCATCTACTTGCAGGGGCTCCATGTGGGGCTTGCTTTGCCTGCTTCTTTCCCAACGTTATTGACACTGCCATTCTGTTCTGTTCACACATGGCAAAAACGGAACATCTGAAATGTTGAGCAACGGGTTATGTGACCTGTCTCAAGATCTCAACTATGGGATATTTAAATACACTACAATCCCAGAATATCCCTTTGAAGAGAAACTGACTGTTATTTGCCAAAATACTGTCTGATAGTGCAGGTGAGAATTAACAGCCCTGATATGTTGTATGGCCTTCATTTTAGAGTTTGTAAAAACAGACTATTGCACACTTAACATTACGCATCTCTAAAACTATTCAGTATTCTAGACAACAGTGAATGAGTTGCTAAGGAAGGTGGTAAGCGATAGATCAGAACTACTTAACAGAACAACTGCTAAAATACCGATGCTTAGTTACTGTCACATTTTTGTTATAGTTCCAGATGAGATTAAAGGGGTTATCCATCATAAGGTGATTTTAGCACGTACCTGCCAGACAGTAATGGACATGCTTAGGAAGGATCTGCGCTTTTCTTGGAGCTAAATGGCTATGTTGTGAGATTACCATAACACTGTGGCTAGCTTTTTGTGAACTGGTATTTCCTGTTTGAGTTTTCTTTTTTGCCTACAAATCCCATGATTCCATTTTCTTCCCTCCCACACATCAGCCACCCCACCCATTGAAACATAAATGAGCTGCATCCATTCAAAAGGCCTGTAGTTTTCAATCAGGGTCCCTACAGCTGTTACATTATTTGCAGATTGATCTCTCTCCCACCAAGCGATCCCTCCACCCATTGAAGCAGACAGGCTCCCTGCCATCAGCTGACTAGTGAGTCAGGTCTCGGCCCCACTGCAACCTGGGAAAAATCAGAGACAACAGTCATTTTGTATGCTGTTAAAAATAAATATCAGGGTGGAAATCACAGAAAAATTGTGAGAAAACCGTCACACACAGGTACAGACTCTATATTATGAACTACACTAACTTTACAGACCCTGTAGCATAGTCAAATAAAAAAAAATCCTGGAATACCCCTTTAAATGTTTACCTGCAGCTCCAGTGTTATGTCTGACATACAGTTTTATGCTTTCATAGCTTTTGCTTTAGAAGTCCATAAGCGGTAAGGAGCATCCAGTAATCAAGATAAAAATATTACAAACAATTGTACAAATGTGGCAGTATCCAGATACAATCCAATATTGCTGCCGGTGATATTGTAAACTCGTAAAAATACACTGTTCTATTTGTTAAAGGGGAGTAAGCAATGCATAGGGGACAGTGGTGATATTCACCAAAACTTCACTGCACTATAAGAGAACCTAGAACAGTTCAAGAAAAGTGCATACATACATAATGACGTCTATAAAAATGGATATATTATAGTGTGTAAAGTAATAGTGCCCTAGTCAATATAATAATAATAAAAATTAATCATGGTGCATTAAATAAATACACACACACATACATACATATACACACATATATGTATACATGCATATATACAAAGTGCTGGTGCAAAGATGAAAGACAATACGCTGCTACACAGACAAAACACTGCACGATGCAACAAAAAAAATGGAGGGGGGAGGAGGTTGCGTAAACATGTAAATTGGAGATGGGATGTATAGTATTCTGACTTATTGGCTGTCAGGGGATATACATATTCACAATACAGGTCACATCTATATGGCCCAAGAGTAGGGTGTTACCCTTATGGTGGGTGCAGGGCGTGTAGTATCATTGATAGGGCCACATCTTTTGCTTCAGCTGATGGACAACGACAATATTCAATACACCACTATATCTTGTGTAGTAGCACCCACGTGATTTATCATTCAACATGTGCATGTTCCAAGGTATATATAATGATATAATTGAATGACTGACGATGAGATGAAGTGATAATCTGAACACTATACATCCCATCTCCAATTTACATGTTTACTCTCTCCCCCCCCCCCCCCTCCTTTTTTTGTTGTTGTGTTGTGCAGTGTTTTGTATTATGTGTGGTAGTGTATTGTTTTTCATTTTTGCACCAGCACTTTGCATGTATATATGCATGTATACATATATGTGTGTATATGTATGTACAGTGGTCCCTCAAGTTACAATATTAATCGGTTCCAGGATGACCATTGTATGTTGAAACCATTGTATGTTGAGACCAGAACTCTATGGAAACCTGGTAATTGGTTCTGAAGCCACCAAAATGTCATCCAAAAATAGGAAAAAGTGAGGATGAAAGAAAAATAAGTAGATAACTAATACATATATAGCAAGTCCTTACATATAAAAGTAAGAAAGATCTGCTGGGAGCTGTAAATCACTGTCTATGTCAGTGCTTCCCAAGCAGGGAGCCTCCAGCTGTTTCAAAACAACAACTCCCAGCATGCCCGGACAGCCAAAGGCTGTCCGGGCATGCTGGGAGTTGTAGTTTTGCAACAGCTGGGGGAACCCTGCTTGGGAAGCACTGGTCTATGTAGAGGACAGGAGCTTCTTCAGGGTCCTGTACAGTGCATGCAATGTCCTAAAAAAAAGTAACATGGAGCCGCCCTCACATGGTGTCCAAAGGAGCAGCTAACCCTGGTACAGGTAAAGAGTACAGAACATGTAATACCTCCCTGTACTGTAGTGGGCGCCACCCGACACCAGTCAGTGCATGCACTTCAGTAATACATAAGTTTTACCAGTGGATGCCCATTCTGATTGGTCGGTTCATTGACACGTTTCACAGATCTGGACTGTCTGTACATTGTATGTTGAGTCTGGTTTCAACTTACAATGGTCCAGAAAAGACCATTGTATGTTGAAACTATTGTATGTTGAGGCCATTGTAAGTTGAGGGATCACTGTATATATATGTAATATATTTTGACTTATTTAATGCACCATGATTAATTTTTATTATATTGACTAGGGCGCTATTACTAATACTATATAAACATTTTTTATATACATCATTATGTATGTATGCACTTTTCTTTAACTGTTATAGGTTCTCTTATATAAACATTGAATGCACATTATTCATCACAATATGTATATATGTATATATATATATATATATATTTTTTTTTTTTTTAAGTATTATTTGTAATTATGCAACTTTTTTTTCTAATTAATTCACATTATAGCATTGCATCATGCACTTTTTTCATTATTATGATAATATTTAAGCACTAAATTTATGGTTAAGTTATTATTCTACTATGTAATAGGATGTTTAATTCATTCACAGCACTTTATTATTTATAAAATGGGGAAGTAGAGAGTCATAGCAATAGATTATAGATTAATGCCGCGGAGTTCCGTGGTGCACGTGGGCATTGCCCCGCTACTGGAGGTGCCTCCACCTGGGAGTCAAGACGTCTGCAGCGCATGTCCGGATATGACGTGTCTGGGACCTGCGCTGTATGATGGTAAGGCGGCGGGTGGAGTGCGCGTGTGTGTTCTGGTGGGCATAGTATGCATGTGCCGGCATCCAGCAGTCGCCGGCAAGGGCGCATGGAAGCGCATTCGCTAGGGCACTATATGAGGGCGACTTGAAATGAGGAATATAGCATCCCTTGAAAAATTTCCTTAATGAAACGTACGTCGGGTTGGCTGGATCGGTGATACCATGGGTGAGTGTTCAATGGGGGGGTGAGTTCCATGTGGGGTGAGTTAATCTTTGGGGGCCACGGGGCCTTAGTGACATAGGGTATTAATGGTGCAGTGAAGTGTTGGTGAATATCACCACTGTCCCCTATGCATTACTTGCTCCCCTTTAACAAATAGAACAGTTTATTTTCATGAGTTTACAATATCACCGGCAGCAATATTGGATTGTATCTGGATACTGGCACATTTGCACAATTGTTTGTAATGTTTTTATCTTGATTCAATAATATATATTATTTTTATTGGCAGTGGTAATGCTTTGTTGTTCTCTGGTATATAATATATAGTAAGCTACACTGTGATATACAGCAGTAACACCAAAGGCCCTGTATACAATTATGGTGATAGAGAATAGGTTAAGACCAAGGGGTCTATGTGAACTTTTGTTGATAATCTCCAGTAATCACAGGACACAGTCGCAGGTATTAAATCACAGAACAACGTAAGTGTAAAATGATGGCAAATCAAGTGATGGTATTCTGTATGCAGGTGAAGTGTTTATTAACCAATGCTAGGGGAGCAGAAACAAAAGGCAGCTAAGAAATGAACAGGAGCGGCATGATCTCACATCACAATGAATAGCTGCACTTTCTTAATTTTCATAATATATTATTTTCCATGTATTACAATGGACTTTCAAGTCTAAAGTAAATAAATAAGAAACGTGTAGAAACTTTCTACACGTAGTATCAACGGAGAAACTTAAAACGTCAGGCTTGGGTCACATATGTGTTCTTGACATTCTGTTGAGATTCCAGTAACGTTCATGGCAAGAATAGTAAAATCTGCAGTGCTGTTCTTGTAACAAGTACCAGAACCTCTGGGGAGGGAAACCTAACAATACCTCATTATAAGCCAAAAATATCATCAGTATCTGTTTAAAAATTGACCTGGCATAACTGTATTGACTCCATTATAAAAGGTGTGCTTTTTAGCATCAGCCTTAGAAAGAGAATTAAATATATTATATATTTTAACATAACATAAAGACAAGGACAAGGGGCAAGGGTATACAGCAGGCCTTCTCAAAACATGATGTGTGCCTCACTTGTGAGGCCTGGCTCACTGTCTATTGAGACCCTTAAACAAAGTAAAATGCTCTGATAAGGCCAGCCCTGTATTAGTGTTCTTAGTGATTGCTGGGAGTTGTAGTTTTGCCATAGCTGGAGGCACCCTGGTTGAGTTAGAGGAAGAATGGTTCAATTGCATTTGTTTGGTGCTGCTGGAGAAGTATTTTGTGCTGCCCTGTGATACTAAGTGCTGCTGGAGAAGTATTCTTTGTAGCACTGCTAAGCTCTGAACAGAAAAGGTTTGAGAATACCTGCTATAGATGGTGCTCAAGTAACAATCACCCTCGGACCCTGCTACCTCAGGGGGCTGCCACATAAGAAGGCATCATAAGAAATATCACATAACACATTAATTTAACTGCTACATGGAAGGTGGGGAGCTTTGTTACATATTTTGAACAGACCAAAGCCTTTTGGAATGCCTTATTCTATGGGTGATAATTGTAATATACAGTGGTTAAAAAATTTGTATATTTTTGTCCCTGCAGTTATTGTCTGTCTGTGCGTCTCTGTGAGGAGTCCAAATATAGGAAGCGTGGCTGGTCAAGCAGGGCTCTGTACACTGAGAACAAGCAGGGCTCTGTACACTGAGGACAATCATGGCTCTGTACACTGAGGACAATCAGGGCTCTGTACACTGAGGACAAGCAGGGTTCTGTACACTGAGGACAAGCAGGGCTCTGTGCACTGAGGACAAGCAGGGCTCTGTACACTGAGGACAAGCAGGGCTCTGTACACTGAGGACAAGCAGGGCTCTGTACACTGAGGACAAGCAGGGTTCTGTACACTGAGGACAAGCAGGGCTCTGTGCACTGAGGACAAGCAGGGCTCTGTGCACTGAGGACAAGCAGGGCTCTGTACACTGAGGACAAGCAGGGCTCTGTACACTGAGGACAAGCAGGGCTCTGCACACTGAGGACAAGCAGGGCTCTGTGTACTGAGGACAAGCAGGGCTCTGTACACTGAGGATAAGCAAGGATCTGTACGCTGAGGACAAGCAGGGCTCTGTGCACTGAGGACAAGCAGGGCTCTGGACACTGAGGACAAGCAGGGCCCTGTACACTGAGGACAATCAGGGTTCTGTACACTGAGGACAAGCAGGGTTCTGTACACTGAGGACAAGCAGGGCTCTGTGCACTGAGGACAAGCAGGGCTCTGTACATTGAGGACAAGCAGGGCTCTGTACACTGAGGACAAGCAGGGCTCTGTACACTGAGGACAAGCAGGGCTCTGTGTACTGAGGACAAGCAGGGCTCTGTACACTGAGGATAAGCAAGGATCTGTACGCTGAGGACAAGCAGGGCTCTGTGCACTGAGGACAAGCAGGGCTCTGGACACTGAGGACAAGCAGGGCCCTGTACACTGAGGACAATCAGGGTTCTGTACACTGAGGACAAGCAGGGTTCTGTACACTGAGGACAATCAGGGATCTGTACACTGAGGACAAGCAGGGCTCTGTACACTGAGGACAAGCAGGGCTCTGTGCACTGAGGACAAGCAGGGTTCTGTACACTGAGGACAAGCAGGGTTCTGTGCACTGAGGACAAGCAGTATATGTTACAAATATACATATAATGGTATTATCTACATTATATTTAAAAAAATTTCTAATGACAGGTACATTTTAAAGTTAAATCTAAATCCTTATATAATAACTGTCCAAAATATAAAATAGGGGAAAAACACCCATAGAATAAGGCATTGTAAAAGGCTTTGGTCTATTCAAAATATGTAACAAAGCTTCCCACCTTCCATGTAGCAGTTAAATTAATGTGTTATGTGATATTTCTTATAATGTATTTTTATGTGGCAGCCCCCTGAGGTAGGGACAGGTATACTTTAATGTGGTAATCGGTGGTGCTCTAATATTGTATTCCACTTTCTTACTAGTCTAATTTAGCACACTTGATTTGCCACACTGGGTGCGAGTAATAGAACACCCCCAAAAGAGGTCTGCTCACCTTGTTTGATTGTACAAGAGACACAATTTCAATAAAAAAAAAAACTGATGAAGCAAGGGGAGCCTTGCGAAACACGTTGTCTCTGTATGTATTTTACCCAATAAACCTGTTTGGTTTTACCTCTGTGCATTTCTGACAGGTAGCCACCTTGTGGCGCCGAATTGCTATCCACACCAGCGAGGGGTGCACTCCTCTCCGTACCTTTGAAAACCACTATATAGGCACAGTACAGGTGGTGCAACCTTCCAGGTATTGGTGTTGGAGCGTGGCCAGATGAGAAGTACAGCAAGTCTGAAGGGAAGTAGAGTCCCGGTTTGTGTGGCATGATCCACCATGCAAAGAAAGTGATGTATTAATCACAGAGGCCTTTTATTGTAAAACCAAACACAACCTATCAAGATGCTTAGCAGCCCCTTTGTTCATCTGACGAAGGGGTTTCAAAGCCCTGAAATGGGTTTTGTATAGTATTACAATAAAAGACCTCTGTGACTGATACATCATACTCTCTGCCTCTGGATCGTGGCACAAACACCAGGACTCTTTCTCTTCAGACTCGCTCTTTTTACTTTCATTAAATTTTTTCTCATCTACCCTTTTTGTAGCTTTACTTCCTTTTCAGACCTCTTCTTTTGCCACATTCTCTCCCACTTATTTTGAAACAAGGAGCTTAATCATTTTAGCTTCCTGTCATTTCAGGAAATCCACTGACAGTGTCAGCCCATGCTTTCTGCAATTAAAAGGACCATAGATAATCATGTTTCAGCTGCATGGGGCACTAGTGGCTTGAATATAAATAGAATATTCATCTAAGAGTAAAAAAAAGTTGGTAGAAGCAGAATAAAATAATATTTCTCTATATTTTATCCTGTTTGCATGGTTTTGAAAGCTGCGTTGGCATACAAGACAACTCATAAATTAATTACCTGAAAGTACCAGGCCCCTGAATTCTTTCTTCAGAGGAATTGATTTAATTCTGACAAGTGCTGGAGATGTGAAGAACATGCGGGTACAATATCTCAACCTTTCTGGATTGAGCTAAAGACGGTTATAAAACACAATTTGTGCCTGCAACTTTGACCTCTCCCCAGAACTAATCTTTCTCTGGATAACAACTTCACACCTAATAAACAGGATCTCACTATATACCTCTGTATATCAGTGAAGCTACTTATATCTCTGAAATGTAGAAACAAAGATCCTCCTTAGTCTTCTGGGGAGACAAAGTTCAAGAAATATATAGGGTGGAAACTGACCTTTTGGCTTAGATCTTGTGTAGTATCTGTTCTTGTCAGTATGGTATCTGGTACATTCTGTATCTCTCTCTATCTGGGAACAATATATTGGGTGGATTTTTGGAATGGGGGGGGGGAGGTTACTCTGTACTCTTCAGTTATTTAAGGAAAACTGGCATATTTACCTACAAACTTTGCGACCATGGAAAACCTACATAAGCAAACAATCGATCTCTGAGAATACAATAAAATATAATGTGTCTCTATGGTCTGACCTTATTCCCTGATTTACGGTGTTTATACCACTACAAACGACTTCAATTGAACCTGTCACAAGACTAGTACATACCTACTCACCACCCCTATTAGAAGTTTCTAATTATTTCTTCCACGTTTATTATTTTTAGAGATGAGCGAATCTTTTAAAAATTAAATTCGACCAATTCGACCAATTTTCAGAAATTTTTTTGGTTCAATCCAAATTTATTTGCGGTGAATCGCTCTTAAATACTGCTATTTCTGGACTGCAGAGAGCCTCAGTAGGGGTGTAGAACACTTTGCCTTGCTGTTACACGCATAGGGTGTGTGCTGGGTTAGTGAAATAATACTGTTATTCAGTATGACATGCAGATCACAGGCGTCGCTATTAGAATCACTGTCGCAGAGTGGCATAATGAAAGAGCTTGGAGGTGGAATCAGTATGAGGAGACCATACAGTGGCTGAATGACACAGCGTGCAGGTCGTGACAGCATGAGGAGACCACATAGTAGCTGAATGACACAGCCTGGAGTATGCGGCAGCATCAGGAGAACATATAGTGGCCTAATGACACAGCCTGGAGGTGGCAGCAGCATGTGGAGAACATATAGTGGCTGAATGACTCAGCCTGGATTTGGCAGCAGCATATAGTGGCTGAATGACATAGCCTGGAGTTTGCGGCAGCATGAGGAGAACATATAGTGGCTGAATGACACAGCCTGGAGGTGGCAGAAGCATGATTAGACATATAGTGGCTGAATGACAAAGCCTGGAGTTGGCGGCAGCATGAGGAGACCAAATAGTGGCTGAATGACACAGCCTGGAGGGGGCGGCAGCATATAGTGGCTGAATGACACAGCCTGGTATAGGCAGCAGTATGAGGAGAACATATGGTGGCAGTATGAGAAAGTCTGGAGCTGGCATCAGCATGAGGAGAACATATGGTGGCAGAATGAGACAGCCTGGAGGTGGAATCAGTAGCATCAGGAGTCCTGAAAGTGACCCGGTGACATAGTGGGGTGGAGGTTGGCAATACCAGTACCTGGTGACAAAGGAGAACTTGGCATCAGATGTGTGGCATCAGGCGGGTGGCAGGATCAGAATAGTAGCTGAGGCAGGTAGGCAAAAGAAAACGGTCGCATTTGTAAAAGTGTTAGTGTGCACACATGGTATGCTGGAGGGGCACTGAGACTTGTCCGTGCCGAGGAGGCTGAGGACACAGCGGAGGATGAGCAGGTGAAATGACACACTGTCACAGGACCAACAGCCTGAGAGTGTGGAGGCAGAAGCAGCGTGACCTGTCCAAGTTGCTGTTGTGGCTGTGCAGGAACCACATTCACCCAGTGGGCCATAGAGGACATGTATTGTCCCTGACCGTAGTTACAACTCCACACGTTGGCTCTGCCGTGCACTTTGGTACACACCGACAGGCTCAAGGACTGGCCCACCTTCTGTTCCACGAAATTGTGCAGGGCTGGTACTGCTTTCTTTGCCAAGAAATGATGGCGTGGCACTCTCCACCTCGGCTCGGCACAAGCCATCAGTTTTCTGATGGGTGCAGAGTCCACCACTTGAAAAGGGAGGGTCTGCAGCACCAGCAATTTGGACAGGAGCACATTCAGCTTCTGCGCCGTTGGATGAGTGGGCGTATACTGTTGTCTCTTGGACATGGGTTCGTCGATGAATTGCTGGCAGAATTACTGACTCGAAGTAGGAGGAGCAGGAGCATCTGGAGTGACAGAAGAGGGGTATGACACACAGTTCCCTTCGGGCTGAGGTGGTGGAGCCTTGGCTGGCTGAAACAGGGAGAGGCGTGCCACTGGGTGATGCAGCAGGCTGGACCACCACATCAGAGCCACGGTTCTCCCAGTCCGCTTTATGGTGACGCTGCACATGTTGATGCAGGGCCTCAGTGCCAACATTGGGACCCTGGCCAGGCTTCACCTGCCAACTTATCATGCATGTCCTCTGGATGCTTGATGAAAAACTGCCACACCGCCAAGTAGCTGATTTTCCCACCAACAGTCCGCACTAATTGACTGCTACTGCCGCCGACTCCAGGAACCTGTTCCACTACCTCCCGGGAAGGTAGGCTGCTACGAAGCAGGTGGTCTACCCCGGCACATTTGGCTCCAGACTTTTCACTTCTGCCACCATGCAGACTGCCAACCATGCTACCACCTTGCTGGCTCAGCTGCTGCCTCATGGGCAACCTGCAACTCTCTTCTCCTGATGATGATGATGAAGCCCCTTCTGCACCCGGCTCCCATGTGCAATCGGCTTCATCATCGAATTGTGTCTGCGCGTCACTAATGTCCTCCTCAGGTTCCTCAACAGTGTCTGCTTCAGGATCCTGAACGCCCGCCTAGCGGAGGAAGCAGCAGATGTATCCTCCACTTCATGGCTGGGCAGTAGCTACTGACTGTCCTCTAGATCAGTGTTTCCCAACCCAGTCCTCAAGGCACACCAACATTCTGGGTTTTTTCAGTTACTACATTGGAATAGAACAGGAAAAAATTAAAATCCTGGACTGTTGGTGTGCCTTGAGGACTGGGTTGGGAAACACTGCTCTAGATCGTCCTTTACTAAATAGCGGAACTGAACCCACAGCATAAGATACTTTTGTGGTGGAGGGAACAGCATCGGACAGGCAATGGGAGGACAGGGACTGCTCCCGAGCCATGCCAACTGAGGGTTGTGTCTGAGGAACCCACCGACCGTTGTCTGGGGGTGTCAGATGTCACTTGTGATGAAGTGGATGACCGTGTAAACCAATCGATGATGGCAGATGGATTGATGGACACGACGGCTAGCTTATACCAGGAGCTCAGGCCTCATGCTGCGACTCCTGCTGCCACTCGCCCCTAGTCTGCTGTGACCTCTGCCTGATGAATTTAGGCCTCTGCCACTCCTCTGTGCACGTCCTGGCACTTCTCTTCCTAACATACTTAGTGCGTATATGAGGGGAGTACAATACTCTCCACGTCGCTTAAAACAGTATTTGTGTACAACACCAGCAGCTGTGTACTTTTGGCTGGTCTTTCACAGTATCTAGGCCCTTAAGACTTTAACAGGAACAAAATAGTACACCACTTAGATGTACGTATGTGGTATGCATTTATGAGGGGAGAACAATGCGCTCCAGTATGCTTAAAACAATATTTGTGTACAGCACCAGCAGAACACACCAGTGCTGGAGCACACAGTGGCTGTGTACTAAACCCAAAATTGCACTCTCTCTCAATCTCACTCCCTTCCCTATCAGTGCCTCTAGGCTGGCTTTGGGCTTGAGGTGAATCGCTGCTGTAAAAAAGCTTTTCTGTGCAACACACTGCCCTCTGGCCCTCTCTGTAATTGAACACTGCAGGGATTAGGCGGGGAATTGCTGCTGTAAAAATGCTTTTCTGTGCAACACACACTGCTCTCTGCCCATCTCTGTGCAACAGAACTCTGATGTGACTGGGAGGTGAATTGCTGCTGTAAAAATTATTTTCTGTGCAACAGCGCTGTCTGTCCCTCTCTCTCTCTCTCTCTGCAATAAAAGGCTGAAGTGACTGGCCGCAAGATGGTTGTGACATCACAGGGGTGATTGGCTGCTGATAGGCTGCATGCTGCATGTGATTCAGGGTCATCCCGCCTACCCATGTTCCCACCTTCCCAGGATTCCTTGCCCCATGTCCTCACATGTGGATCTGCCATTTTAGATGCCCTGGAGCCTGGACCGCGCTAAATGTATTTTAATGAACCAAATCGCAGCGATATTCGCGTTCGTTGCAAATCAAATTTTTACTGAAATTTGTATCGAATTCATCAGATTCAATTCGCTGATCCCTAATTATTTTATTACTGTCTGAGACATAAAATGTTATTATGCTCTTTATTTGTTGCTATTTAGCTGGATATATTATCCTTACCGCATGAGGCCTGGGTGCCTTGGCAGTTGCATTGGTACAATATGTATGTCTTTCCTGATGAACTGATTAAAAAAATCTGACATTGCAAATACATTGACTAAATAAAATACAATATATGTTTTAAACGTTTCAGTACCAGTAGAGACAAGTATTCTCCAGATTATTGGATATTCCAAATTACCAGATATATTGGTGTCACAATGGGGGAGATTCATGAAAACCTGTGCAGAATAAAATTGGAGCAGTTTCCCATAGTTACCAATCAGATTGCTTCTTTAATTTTTGGAGACTTTTTTCTAAAGTTAAAAATTAGGTTGCTTTGGGCAACTGGTCAACTTTTTCCCCCTGCACAGGTTTTGATAAATCCCAATGACTTTTTCTCTTTGGTGTAAATCCTGGAAGGATTTGTTACTGAAGATAGTTTTAACTTATTTATAAACATGAATTTTGGTTCCAGGAGTTAAGTGTAATTGAAGAGCCTGGGAGGGAAGGTCACCCCTATGCTCCGTCCTGAATGTTACCTGCGAGAGCCGGGAGCCCACCTCCAACACTAATTAAAAGCAACCCAGAGAGACCGTGGGTAGATGTGAAGGATATTGCTAAAGAGAACTGGATCTGACATGTTTTTCCTTCTGTGAAGTCAAACACTTAGTTGGTCTAATTTGGACCTAGAACTATAGCAAGAATTAACCAGTTTGAGTTCAAGTTGTTGAGCATATTTAAGAAACCATGAGCATTCTACTCTGAGTTTTGAAAGATTGTGATTTACATAGTTGCGTGACATCTATCTCACGCGACAAAGACCCTAATATTTGCCTGTTATTTCCTTATGCATTTCAGCAACTAATATGGTGGGCTATACAAAATAAGGGTACGCTCACACATACTTACTTGCTGCAGATTTCATTCTGCAGATAATTGTCTTAAAAGAATAAAATCTACAGCCTGAGATTAACAACAAATATAGTAGATGTATACACCTCCTTATATTGTGCACTGTATTGCAGGCAAAACTTCTACACCCTGTTCCAAATTATTATGCAAATTATATTTTTCTCATTTGCCTAAATAATTAATGTAAATAACAGTCAGCATAATTCTCATGTTATCAACTATTAAAAGTACAATTCAAATTATATTGAACAAACCTCCTAATGATAACTGTAACAGTCCGGACAGGAGACTGGAGGTGGATCCACTGGACCAGAGGGGTGATGGCGTGGGCCGTACCCAGGGAATGGAATCTAAGGAGCTTCTGGTCTTCACCAGGGCCCGCCGCAAAGCGGGATGGTCTTGCTGTGGCTGGTAGGCCCCAGGTCGTTCCACCAGATAGCGACTCGACCCATCTGGTTGCTGAGATATGCATGGTACAGGAGGAACAGGCAGAAGCGTAGTCAGACGTAGCAAAGGTCAGGGCAGGCGGCACAGGATCAGAAGCGGTAGTCACTAGCAACAGGTCAAGGCAGGCAGCACAGGTTCAGAGGCGGAGGTCACAGGCAAGGGTCGGCAACTGGTAGGGAACACTATAATGGTATGGAACGCTTTCTCTCGGCACGAGGCACAAAGATCCGGCAAGGGCAGGAAGGGACAGGGAACATTTATAGGCACTTTGGGCCAGGCACCAATTAATGGTGCGCTGGCCCTTTAAATTTCATGAAGCCCCAGAGAGCGGGGATGCGCACGTCGGGGGACAGAGAGGATGCATGGAGCCGCAGGAGGTAAGGGGCGGCATCGGAATGCGGCGCGTGTGCGGGGACCTCCCGCCACGCTAACCGCATTCCTGACAGGGCAGTGTGTCTGACCGGGACGCGCAGGGGCGCTGGGGACTGGGACTGAGGCAGTGGGCGCTCCGGTCAGGGAGCGGGGACCGGAGCGCTGACTGTAACAATAACAGTATTTTTTTTAAACATAAACTTACAATGCCCTGTTTCAAATTATTACGCACAATAAGTTTATAAACACTTTATAGGTTTTAAGACCCCTTAAGAACATAAGACCCCTTATTTGACAGCAGCTTCACAAGTCTTGCATCCATTGATAGCAATAGTAAAGAATAGACGGACGTCACTCACCACGTCACTCTGACAAGCTGCGTCCCTGAACCTGTCCGTGTACACCCCTGGCTAATGCACCCAAGAAAATAAAAGAAACATAGCACTGAATCCCGGTGAGTGACGTCCTTCTATTCTTTACTATTGGTATAAAAGAAGACTAGTTTTCAAGGGACTTGGAACCCGAGGGGTTACAGTGTTAACCGGCTGCCGAGTTACTTCTTGATTGATGTATACACGTGAGCTGTGCTAAGCGCTAGGGGACAGGATTGTTTATCGTAAGGGTTAGCGGTGCCGACTATCTTTTTCTCTGTGCAAGCTTGCATCCATTGAACTTGTGAGTTTTTGGACAGTTTCTGCTTGAATTTGTTTGCAAGATGTCAGAATAGCCTCCTTTTTGGATGTAAACTGCCTTCCACTCTCATAGATCTTTTGCTTTAGGATGCTCCAAAGGTTCTCAATAGGATTGAGGTCAGGGGAGGATGGAGGCCACACCATGACTTTCTCTCCTTTTAACCCCATGATGCAGAGGTATTCTTTGCAGCATGAGATGGTGCATTGTCATGCATGAAGATGATTTTATTATGGAAAGCATAGTTCTGTACCAGGGAAGAAAATGGTCAGTCAGAAACTCCACATACTTTGCAGAGGTCATCTTTACCAGCTCCAGTTCTGACCAGCTCTCTTGCCATGATTCTTGCCAAAACATGACTCCACCACTGCTTTGCTGACGTCGCAGCCTTGTTGGAACAGGGTGGCCGTCCACCAACCATCCACTACTTCATCCATCTGGACCATCCAGGGTTGCACGGCACTCATCAGTGAACAGGACTGTTTGTAAATTAGTCTTCATGTGTTTTTATGCCCAATGCAGCCATTTCGCTTGTGAGCACCACAGTCTTAGTGGTGGCTAAAGACTCCAGATGCACCAGCAGCTTCAAATATCTGTTTGCTGCTATGTAATGGTATTTTAGCAGTTGCTCTCTTGATCCAAAGCATGGATCTGGCAGAAATATTCCTCAATTATCCTCTGCACAAACCATCAGTGCTCTGAATCAGTCACAAGTCTCTTAATAGTGCGATGATCACGCTTAAGTTTCTGTGAATGATTTAATGTTTTCATACCTCGTCCACGGCATTGAACTTTTTTTTGGCAGCAGAGAGATCCTTTTTCTTCCTCATATTGCTTGAAAATGGTGTCCGCTTAATAATGTGGAACACCCACCTTTAGTAGTTTTTCCTTAAATTGGGCTCACCTGGCAATCTAATTATCACAGGTGTCCGAGATTGTCTTCAGTGATCAAAAGAGTCACAATGCCATCCATGAGTTAAACTAAAAAACTAAATATTTAATCTTTGTGACACTTAAATAGAATTTGCATAATAATTTGGAACAGGGTTTATAGACATTACATTTGAAAGGAAATACGGTATGACCTAAGCTACACACAAGTTTTGTTTGACATGAATTTACAATTTTATAATTTTTTGGCATTAATATCTTTTAGCAACAATCATTGTTGTTTTTCGTATATATTTTTTGGCCCGGTCGAGCGGAATGTATCCTGATTAATTGTTTTTGTCTCAGACCCTGATTGGGGGTAGACAAGTGGAATACAAGGACAATCATTGAGGGGGCGGGGCGTGACGTCACACGGGGGCGGGGTCGTGACGTCACGATCTTACGTTCCCGTGGTCGGGAGCCAGACCTACAGCGCTTCCGGAGCAGTAACAGGTGGGTGCTGCAGGCTCTATTGCGGGGGTCCCCAGCGGCGGGACCCCCGCGATCAGACATCTTATCCCCTATCCTTTGGATAGGGGATAAGATGTCTTCGGGTGGAGTACCCCTTTAAGCTTTATAATCCTATTAAAAGTTAAGTTTTAGTGTTTTTTTCTTCGTTGATACTTATTTGTTGACACACTATAAAGATTATAGTACGGTGATTTCTTCTTTAATTTACAATATAGTTGTGTGCATAAACCCTTATCTATTTCTGGTATATAAAGGGTATTCCCACCATTCAAAAAAAAAAAAGGCTTCATATCTCCTTTCCATTCAATGCGCAAATGGACAGTGTACCCAGCAAAATGCAACTTGGTTTTCTGAGGGGTATTTTAGTAGTTCCATCAGTGTTTTTTTTCTTTTTTTTTAGGCGAAGACCTGCTTTCTTTTTTTTATAGGGTCTCTCTCTTAAGGGTATGTTCACACGGCAGATTATCCATGCAGAATTCTCCTGGAATATTCCGCACAGATATTCTGATGCAATAGAGTCCAATTTGTTTCATTGGGATTCTGCTGCACTGTGCACACAGCAGAATTTACTTGTCTGTACTTTTTGCACATTCTGCTTGGAAATGCATTCCCATCTATGAGACCATGCATTTCGTGTTTTCTGGGCAGGCATTCCGTACATTTTCGGCCATGTGAACCCAGCCTAACTCTCCTATGCAGTGAGACAATGCATACGTGGTTTCAAAGGTCTCATTGCACAGGGTGGGCATATGCAGTGAAAACCACTGTGCCTACAAGCTTATAAGATCCTCATCATCCTGCATGTGCTGCTCAGCTGTGTTCAGAGCCACTGCCAAGTGTACGCTGGAAAAAAAAAGCCATTTCAACTACTAATGAGGACTTTTTGGAGAAAAATGTTGAGATCCGGGAGAAGAGTGGAGACACAGGGGGCTAATGGGAAATGTAGTGTTCCAGAAGCCATTGGTGGTTACCTGTACTGAACAGCAGGATCACCCTGTTTACTCAGTGATGATGAAAAGACTAAAAGACACGAAGGGGAATGGAACTGAATACACAAAGGAGATCACATAGTAAGCATATTAGGGCGTGTGGCAGCATATTTCAAGTAGCTAACAAGGTATAAGAAACAAAAAAAATATATTCTAGTCCACTCTCTAAGATTATATCCAAATATTTTCCCACCATTCTGATGCCTTAAAAGGGCTACTTTTTTCATATAAACTGGCTCCAGAAAGTTATACAGATATGTAAATTACTTCTATGAAAAATCTTAACCCTTCCAGTACTTATCAGCTGCTGTATACTGAGGAGGAAGTTCTGACCACAGAATAGGAGAAAATTCCCATAGCAAACCTCTCCTGCTCTGGACAGTTATTGACATGGACAGAGGTGGCAGCAGAGAGCACTGTGGTCAGACAGAAAAGAACAACTCAACTTCCTGTGGAGCATTCAGCAGCTGATAGGTCCTGGAAGGATTAAGATTTTTTAATAGAAGTAATTTATAAATCTGTGTAATGTTCTGGCACCAGTTGATTTGGAAAACAAATTTGACCAGAGTACCCATTTACATTCCTATTTCTAGATTTGTAATAAAGGAGACATGTTGGAAGAAATTTTTTTTTGCATATTACTAATGACAAGGTATTTCAGGCAGTAAAAAAAAATAAAGAGATACATACAGTCATGGCCGTAAATGTTGACACCTCTGAATTTTTTCAAGGAAATTAAGTATTTCTCACAGAAAAGGATTGCAGTAACACATGTTTTGCTATAAACATGTTTTTTCCCTTTGTGTGTATTGGAACTAAACCAAAAAAGGGAGGAAAAAAAAGCAAATTGGACATAATGTCACACCAAACTCCAAAAATGGTCTGGGCAAAATTATTGGCACCTGTAACTTAATATTTGGATGCACACACTTTGAAAAAATTACTGAAATCAGTTGCTTCCTATAGCCATCAATAAGCTTCTTACACCTCTCAGCCGGGATGTTGGACCACTCTTCCTTTGCAAACTGCTCCAGGTCTCTCTTATTGGAAGGCACCTTTTCCCAACAGCAATTTTAAGATCTCTCCACAGGTGTTATATGGGATTTAGATCTGGACTCATTGCTGGCCACTTCAGAACTCTCCAGTGCTTTGTTGCCATCCATTTCTGGGTGCTTTATGATGTATGTTTGGGGTCATTGTTCTGCTGGAAGCCCCAAGATCTCGGACGCAAACCCAGCTTTCTGACACTGGGCTGTGCAGTGTGATCCAAAATCCGTTGGTAATCCTCAGATTTCATGATGCCTTACACAAGGCAACCAGTGCCAGAGGCAGCAAAACAACCCCAAAACATCACCATATTTCACTGCAGGTACTGTGTTCATTACTTTGTAGGCCTCATTTCATTTTCGGTAAACAGTAGAATGATGTGCTTTACCAAAAAGCTCTATCTTGGTCTCATCTGTCCACACAACGTTTTCTCAGAAGGATTTTGGCTTACTTAAGTTCATTTTGGCAAAATGTAGTCTTGCTTTTTTAGGTCTCTGTGTCAGCAGTGGGGTCCTCCTGGGTCTCCTACCATAGCATTTCATTTCATTTAAATGACGACGGATATTCAAGCTGTCCAAGCTGACTCAGGGAGCATCAGCGTCAGCGCAAACTCTTTTTGGAACTTGTTTGGGGCTGCTTATACACCATCCGGACTATCCTGCTTGACACCTTTCATCAATTTGTCTCTTCTGTCCATGCCCAGGGAGATTAGCTACAGTGCCATGGGTTACAAACTTTTTGATAATGCTGTGCACTGTGGACAAAGGCAAATCTAGATTTCTGGAGATGGACTTGTAACCATAAGATTGTTGATATTTTCCCACTATTTTGGTTCTCAAGTCCTCAGACAGTTCTCTTCTCCTCTTTCTGTTGTTCATGCTTAGTGTGGCACACTCAGACACACAATGCAAAGACTAAGTGAACTTCTCTCCTTTTTATCTGCTTTCAGGTGTGATTTTTATATTGCCCACACCTGTTACTTGCCCCAGGTGAGTTTAAAGGAGCATCACATGCTTGAAACAATCTTATTTATCCACAATTTTGAAAGGGTGCCAATAATTTTGTCCAGCCATTTTGGGAGTTTGGAGTGACATTATGTCCAATTTGCTTTTTTCTCCTCCCTTTTTTGGTTTAGTTCCAATACACACAAAGGGAATAAACATATGTATAGCAAAACATGTGTTACTGCAATCCTTTTCTGTGAGAAATACTTAATTTTCTAGAAAAATTTCAGCTGTACCAACATTTACGCCCATGATTGTACCTGCCGTCACTCCCCCGGTGCCTACGGTAACCCGCTCCAGCCTTTACCACGATCCTCTTTCTGTTGCCGGTGGTTGGTGAGTCATACTGCACTCCCACCTCGGCTGCGATAGGCTGAGCGGCAGTGTGACGTTTTCGGCCCCGGCACCAGGTTCACGGCGGAGGCTGGAGCGGGTTATTGGAGTCACCGGTGGAGCAACATGAATGGAGGGGGCGTGGCGTGACATCATGTCCCAGTCCCGGAGGTTTCCGAAACTGAAGATTCAGCACCCGCATAGAAAGCGGGTGCTGCAGGGGGATCACGGGGGGTCTCAGCGGCGGGCTCCCCACGATCAGACATCTTTTGCCTATTTTTTGGTAAATAAATAATAATATTGTGGAATCTGTTGTGTGTTGTTCAGCTAAGGTTTTTTCTAATTTTAATACCTTCTAAGGACTAAATGTTATTTATAAATGTCTTGATACATAAAAACCATATAATTCAAAGATGGTGTACTTTCTTTTTTTTATGTGACTGTACATTTACTTACTAACAATGTTAACATAAAGTACATACTCTAATAATCTTTTAATGAAATCCATATTATTCACCTATAACATATAGGGGCTTATCTCGGACTCCTTCTCTGTGTCTGCCCTGATTTATGTGTTCCTTGTTTATTAGCCAGTCACATCATTGCCATGGTCACAGCAGTAGAAGACAAATGTGCTGACGGAGGGAAATAACTTATGATTATGTTAATTACCTTAGGACAATGTCAGTGTCAGGACGTAAGGAAGAAAAAGCAAACAAGAGCCACCAGCATTGAACTACTGGAACTGCTCCATAGTGAGCCCCTTTCTCCCCAGAATGTAATTGCTTGTAGTAGTTTGGACATGTATCATGCATATTCATTAGAGAATGCATTTCATCCCATTAATCTGTAGATAATGTAGCTACACACATGCACATATACTATATATGATCAAACAACAATACAGAAATATTCAATTTCGAAAAATTGATATTTATGCCCATGAGAAAGGTTAGACAGCTAGATTATTGTAGGTCAACTAATATACTTCACAGGTTTGTTACAAATATTACTTCTCTACACTTGGCAGGTTTAGGGCTAGATTTCCACAAAAAAATTTTTTTTTTTTGCAATTTTCTTTAACCCCTAAGGAAACAGCCCATTTTGGCCTTAAATGGGCACTGTCAGATTCAAAAACGTTTTATATGTTGTACATCTTAGCAAAATATTAAAAGGGGTATTCCAGGAAAAAAAACTTTACATATAAACTGGCACCAGAAAGTTAAACAGATTTTTAAATTACTTCTATTAAAAAATCTTAATCCTTCCAATAATTATCAGTTGCTGAATTTGAGTTGTTCTTTTCTGTCTGGCAACAGTGCTCTCTGCTGACATCTCTGTTTGACTCGGGAACTGCACAGAGTAGAAGAGGTTTGCTATGGGGATTTGCTTCTACTCTGGACAGTTCCCGAGACAGGTGTCATCAGAGAGCACTTAGACAGAAAAGAACAACTCAACTTCAGCAGCTCATAAGTACTGAAAGGATTAAGATTTTTTAATAGAAGTAATTTACAAATCTGTTTAACTTTCTGGAGCCAGTTCATTTATTAAAAAAAGTTTTTTCCTGGAATACCCCTTTAACCTTTCTAATATACTTCATAAGATAATTTTATTTCCTTTTCATAGACATCATGGCTTTGTCCAAGCTGAAGCACAGACATTGACAAAGTCCAGTAAGGGAGGGTGGCCTAGTGCTCCTCTGTGCTCTCTCCTGTCTAATAGTACTCCTCTGTGCTTTCTATTGTCTGATAGCACTCCTCTGTGCTCTCTCCTGTCTGATAGGACTCCTCATTGCTCTCTCCTGTCTGATAGTATCCCTCTGTGCTCTCTCCTGTCTGATAGCACTCCTCATTGCTCTCTCCTGTCTGATAGCACTCCTCTGTGCTCTCTCCTGTCTGATAGCACTCATCTGTGCTCTCTCCTGTCTGATAGGACTCCTCTGTGCTCTCTCCTGTGTGATAGTATCCCTCTGTGCTCTCTCCTGTCTGATAGCACTCCTCATTGCTCTCTCCTGTCTGATAGCACTCCTCTGTGCTTTCTCCTGTCTGATTGGACTCCTCTGTGCTCTCTCCTGTCTGATAGTATCCCTCTGTGCTCACTCATGTCTGATAGCATTCCTCTGTGCTCTCTCCTGTATGATAGCACTCCTCTGTGCTCTCTCCTGTATGATAGCACTCCTCTGTGCTCTCTCCTGTGTGATAGTATCCCTCTGTGCTCTCTCCTGTCTTATAGGACTCCTCTGTGCTCTCTCCTGGCTGATAAGACTCCTCTGTGCTTTCTCCTGGCTGATAGTACTCATCTGTGCTCTATTTTGTCTGATAGGACTCCACTGTGCTCTCTCCTGTGTGATAGTATCCATCTGTGCTCTCTCCTGTCTGATAGCACTCCTCATTGCTCTCTCCTGTCTGATAGCACTCCTCTGTGCTCTCTCCTGTCTGATAGGACTCCTCTGTGCTCTCTCCTGTCTGATAGTATCCTTCTGTGCTCACTCCTGTCTGATAGCACTCCTCTGTGCTCTCTCCTGTCTGATAGTATCCCTCTGTGCTCACTCCTGTGTGATAGCACTCCTCATTGCTCTCTCCTGTCTGATAGCACTCCTCTGTGCTCTCTCCTGTCTGATAGGACTCGTCTGTGCTCTCTCCTGTCTGATAGTATCCCTCTGTGCTCACTCCTGTCTGATAGCACTCCTATGTGCTCTCTCATGTCTGATAGGACTCCTCTGTGCTCTCTCCTGTCTGATAGTATCCCTCTGTGCTCACTCCGGTGTGATAGCACTCCTCTGTGCTCTCTCCTGTCTGATAGTATCCCTCTGTGCTCACTCCTGTCTGATAGCATTCCTCTGTGCTCTCTCCTGTCTTATAGGACTCCTCTGTGCTCTCTCCTGTGTGATAGTATCCCTCTGTGCTCTCTCCTGTCTGATAGGACTCCTCTGTGCTCTCTCCTGGCTGATAAGACTCCTCTGGGCTTTCTCATGGCTGATAGTACTCCTCCGTGCTCTCTTTTGTCTGATAGGACAGGAGAGAGCACAGTGGAGTCCTATCAGACAGGATAGAGCACAGAGGAGTGCTAGCACACCCTCACTTACTGAACATTGTCCATGCCTGTGCTTCAGCTTGGACAAAGCCATGATTTTAAAACTCATGATTTCTATGAAAAGGAAATAACATTTCCATATCATTTATATAAGAAAGGTTAATGTTTTGCCAAGATTTACAACATATAAAAAGTTTTTGTAATTGACAGTGCCCAGGTACTGGTGCCAACAGATTTGTAAATTACTTCTATTAAAAAAATCTTAATCCTTCCAGTACTTATTAGTTACTTAATACTACAGAGGAAATTATTTTCTTTTTGGAACATAGAGCTCTCTGCTGACATCACGAGCACAGTGCTCTCTGCTGACATCTGTGTACATTTTAAGAACTGTCCAGAGTAGGAGAAAATTCCCAGAGCAAACATATGCTGTGCTGGACAGTTCCTAAAATGGACAGAGATGTCAGCAGAGAGCACTGTGCTCGTGATGTCAGCAGAGAGCTCTGTGTTCCAAAAAGAAAATTTCTGCTTTAGTATTCAGCAACTAATAAGTACTGGAAGGATTAAGATTTTTTAATAGAAGTAATTTACAAATCTGTCTGGCACTAGTTGATTTAAAAAAAAAAAAAAAAAAAAAAAAAAATATATATATATATATATATATATATATATATATATATATATATTTCCACCGGAGTACCCCTGTAAGGACAAAGCCAGTTGAATTTTTGCATTGTTTTTTCCACCTTGACTTCTAAAATTCATAACTTTTTTTATTTTTCCATCCACAGACCCATATAAGGGCTTGTGTTTTGCATGACCAATTGTACTTTGTAATGACACCTTTTATTTTACCATAAAATGTACAAACCCCCCCAAAAAAATTTGGGGGGGAAATTGAAAAGAAAAACATAATTTGGCAACTTTTGGAGAGTTTCGTTTTTACGCAGTGCACTTTACGGTAAAAATTACATGTTCTATTTATTCAATACGATTAAAACGATATCCATGTTTACACACTTTACTATTACTGTTCTACATAAAAAAAATCAAACTTTTTAAACAAATTTAGTATGTTTTAAAACTTTCTATTCTGACTCCTCTAAATTATTATTTTTCTGTATACGGGGTTGTATGCCCTATATACAAGGCTAATGTTTTGCATCTGTAGTTTTTATCGGTACCATTTTTGCGTATATGTAACTCTTTGATCACTTTTCATTTAATTTTTCTGGCAGCAATTTCTGATTTTTTTTTACCGTTTACGCCGTTCACTATAGAGGATCATTAACATTATATTTTGATAGTTCAGACATTTACACATGCACCGATACCAAATATGTTTATTCATTGTTTTTTACGTGTTTTGTAGTAAAATAAGGAAAATGGGGCCATTAAAATTTTTGTTGGGGTGGGGCTTTTTCCAATTTTTTTAAAAACTTTTTTTTCCAATTTATTTATTTATTAATATTTTTTATTTATTTATTTTTTTCAAACTTTTTACACTTTTTATGTCCCCATATGGAACTATTTGTTGCTATCATTGCAGATTGCAGATGCTGATCAGTGCTAGAAGCCAGACCAGAGAAGAAGATGCCGGGAGATCGGATTGTGGCAGGTGAGGGGACCTCTGTCCTCCATCCTGGATGATCGGATCCCTGCAGCCGTGCCGCTGACGATCCGATCATCCTTTCAAAGTACCAGATCTTCAGATGCCGGAATAGGTATTGATCAATGGTATCTGAAGGTTAGGAATAGATGATCTGTACTGAACAGGAAGTGTAAGGCCTAGCGGTCTGACGGAAAACAGCTAGATTTGTAGATTATTTTATAATATAAATAGCAAAGTGGAAAATTGGAAAAATGTCAATAAAGAATGCAGCACAAAAGTGCACAAATAAAATAAATATATATATGTTTAACATAGACACTTGATTTTAAGGCTTCCTGTAGGATAGTATTGTAAAATCAACATACACAGAATCTTGTTTGCTGTGTTTTGGTGCCATTAGTAAGGCTTGTGTAGTTTTATCGAAACAAAACGGGGGAGATTTATGAAAACCTGTGCAGGGGAAAAGTTGACCAGTTGCCTGAAACAACCAACCAGATCGCTTCTTCAATTTTTCAGAGGCCTTTTTTTTTTTTTAAATAAAAGAAGCAATCTGATTGGTTGCTATAGTCAACTGGACAACTTTTCCTCTGCACAGATTTTCATAAATCTCCCCAAATTTGCTTTGGTGTTTTCTCCCAAAAAAATACTCCAGAAAGCAAATGTAACAGCATAAAAACCACCACCATAGTTGTAAAAATGATACAAAAAACACTGGAAATTCATGGCATTTGTTAAAACAAATTTGAAGGGTACTTATGTCTTGTGACATGTCCTAGCAACATGTCAGACATCTTGATCATTGGGGGCCTTGGTCCTGAAACCCCTACCAATTGCTAAAAAAGAATATGCAGCAGCAGATAGATGAGCACTGTGCCTGTTCATTTCTGCTCATTCAGAGAGCTTTACAAACTGTGTGTGGATTCACAAAAAGTCCATAGACTTTCTATAGACATTCTGGAAGTTTTGCCTACTAGGGCTATAAAATAATAAACTACAATGTACTCACTTTGCCTGGTCTAGCATTGGCGCACACCAGGTGAGGTGCATCATCAGTGTAAGTAAACAGAGGCAGTGGGCAGACTGGAGAGCCACTGCTGTAGCAGGTGAGAGGAGTACAGTGTAGTTTACTATTTTATAACCCTAGTAGGTAGCAGTTTGATTTTCATCTAAATTGGTACACCACTTTAATGAATATGATGTAAAGCAGTCAAGAAAAATGCCTTCTCTATCCAAAGAATGAGCCACAAAGAGGGTTGATAAAGGGGTACTCCGCCCTAAGACATCTTATCCCCTATCCTTTTCCCTATCCTGGCACCCCCCGCAATTTCTGGCGAGGCACCACAGTCATCCGGTGCATGGAGCAAACTCTGCTCCGTGCCGGATTATGGGCTACCACCGCCATCACGCCCCCTCCATTCATGTCTATGGGAAGAGATGTGACGGCTAGCCCCATCCCATAGACATGAATGGAGGGGGCGTGACATGATGTTGCGAACACGGAAGCCTGGGGCTTCATGAAAGCCACAGTGCCAGCCTAGAGATCGCAGGGGGTCCCAGGGGCCGGACCCCCATGATCAGACATGTTATCCCCTATCCTTTGGATGGGGGATAACATGTCTAGAGGAGGAGTACACCTTTAAGATGATATAGAACCAGGATTGTAAGGAATGATGCTTTTCTTGTAACTAGATTTCCTGAGTGTCTTTACAATGACACTTACTATATATGTCCTAGTAAAAAAAAACAATCGAAAAATCATTTAAAACATGTCAAGACATGTGAATTATTTCAGTTTTACATTGTTCTTCCAGATGACGTCTACTTAACAAACATTATTAGCGTATAACATACTACACAGTGTTTTCCAGAAATACTTGGGGCCAAGGCCAGCTATTGTATCACACAAAACAGCAATCTAATAATAACTGCATTCATGATAATTAATCCATTGAGTATTCTCCTTTTTGGTTTAGCAATAAAAGCAATGTTACTACACTATTTACAAGCTATAATATATCATCATTCTGGTTATTTATCATCCTTCATCAATTACATGCAGACCAAATATTATACTATGCAGTAAAGAGAATATATTAACTCATATGAGTTTCTGTCCCCCATGGAGCTTACAATTGAATTTTCCAACCTGATGTATTTTCATGCAGCAAATGATCAGTATTGTTTGAAAGTGTGAAGAAAACCTTAGCCTTGAAAGAAACCTATGAAAGCTTAAGAGGAACACACAGGGGGGACATTTAACTAAGACTGGCATTTCACATGCCAGCCTCAAAGAAGTATCGCAGCCTTAGACAACTCATCCCCTATCCGCAGTGGGGTCTGACCGCTGGGACCCCCTGCAGTCTCCCGTACTCACTAAGAGGTCGACAGACACGCCCCCTCAATTCAGCTCTGTGGGAGAGGCAGGGATGCACGAACGCTTTATCTCCGCCTCTCCCATAGAGATACATGGAGGGGCATGTCCGCCGCGGCATCATGCTGTGGTCGATGCGCCTCCGGCAATGGGGAGGGCCACTGCAGAGCCGGGGCCCCATACAGGAGATTGTGGGGGTCCCAGCGTTCGGACCCCTGCGATGGGAAACTTATCCACTATCCTTTTTTCTTTTAAAGAGGATATCCTAAAGATTAAAAGTTATCCCTTATCTACAAGAAAGGGTAAAACTAGATGATCAATGGGGGCATGGCCACAGGGCCCCCCACTAATAACAAGAATGGACTGATATCATTCCATGGACTCAGAGGGCAATTGCCCTCCATTTTTAGGTCTCTCCAGAAATGATCCAATGGGTTCAAGTCAGGTCTCTGGCTAGGTGATTCAAGGACATTGTCACGCACCTGAATGCGGGCGGTCTGGAACAGGATGTGGATCCTCTACCTGTGTGGTTGATGATTCAGACTGTATCGGGGAGAGGAGTCTAAGGTGCCGCTGGTCTTCACCAGAGCCCGCCGCAAAGCAGGATGGATTTGCTGCGGCAGGCAACACCCAGGTCGCTAACCCCAATACGACTCGACCACACCGGTAACTGGGCCAGGCGAGGTACAGGAGGATGAGACAGAGGAATAGTCAACGTAGCAGAAGGTCAAGGCCGGCAGCAAAGGTTCGTAGTCAATAAACGTAGCGGAAAGGTCTGGGTACACGGGTGGGGCAAACAGGCAATAGGGTACGCTTTATCTCGCAAATGGCACTGAAGATCCGGCAGGGGGTGTGGGAGGTGAAGCAACTTTATGTGCTGTTCAGGTGCATTACTAATTATGGGCATACTGGCCCTTTAAATCTCAGAGCACCAGCGCACGCGCCCTAGGAGACGGGGACACGCGCGCTGGAGCTGAGACACAGTGAAGGAAGCAGCAGAGGAACAAGGTAAGTAACGGGCCGGGACTCGCATGCGGGCCGACATGTGCGGCCGGAGCGTAGGTAGTAACAGACATTCAGAGTTGTCCCTAAGCCTCTTCTGTGTTGTCTTGGCTGTGTGCTTGGTCATTGGGGGAGATTTATCAAAACCTGTCCACAGGAAAAGTTGCCCAGAGCAACCAATCATATGGCTTCTTTAATTTTTGAAAAGACCTCTAATAAATAAAATAATCAATGTGATTGGTTGCTATGGGCAACTCAGCAACTTTTCCTCTGGACAGGTTTTGATAAATCTCCCCAATTGTGTTATTGTGAGGTGAACGTTCAGCCCAGTCTGAGGTCCAGAAAACTCTGGATCAGGTTTTCTATCAAGAATCTCTCTGTAGTTTGCTCCATTCAGCTTTCCCTCATCCCTGACCAGTTTCTCTGACCCATTCGCTGAAAAACACCATTATGCTGCTACTACCATGTTTCACGACAGGACCTACCTGTATGCCAGGACATTGCAATGCACTGTATAGTTTAATACATTTTCCCCATAGTCTTTATGCAAATGTTCACCTGTTTTTATTCAGCCACATAGCATTGCTACTTTACTTATTAATTCTTCTAAGCCATTATAATTTTAAAGAAAAGGAAAGGATTTGCTCTACTAGTGATTCATAGGAAGGTCTACATGAGACTGATATTTAGTTTATTTTTACTTCCTTTCAAATTGTTGGAACAGTTTTAAGACTATATATAAATGCATCCTTTCATTCATTTAATTTATTAAGCATTTCCATCAGCAAAACATGCAAAACTAGCAAATGCCGGATTCTTAAAATACATACTTATTTTATGAAGTCCATTAAAATATTCCCATAAATTGGTACAAGCTCTGCATTACTTAGTATAAAGCATGCAGCAAAAGGAGCCCATTTGGCCCTGAGTTGAATGGGTCTTCATGTGCCAGTGTACAATGCCCAATCAGATACCTTATGTATGGATCTATTTTTTCTTTGTGGTTGTAAAAATATTCTGCTGTGTTAAAGAGAACCAGGGGTAAGTATAAAAAAAACCTAACATACAGAGACTTAAAGAAAAACGGTTAACCGTTCACCCGCACTATAACCCAATACACCGGGTTATAGTTCAGGTGAACAGGAGACCAATGAGGTGTCTCTGACTGATTCATAAGAATTTGTCACGTGAATGCTCAGTAGGCACGAGCGCTCACCTGACCAGCGCTTAGGAATACTTAAATCCAGCCGGCAGGCCCGTCTCCAGAGTGCAAGTCATTGCTGAAAGAGGGGGACCTTTGGAGGATTGTGGTTCCGGACTGTAGGTACGTATGGCAGTCTGAGACCCGCATCGGCCTCCTGTTCACCCTCACTATAACCCGGTGTCTCGGGTTATAGCGCGGGTGAACGGGTAAATGCAGTAGTGATAGTAAAAAAAAAGTAAAAAATATTTCATGGAATTTATATTTTTTATAAAGAAATGTTAATTAATTTTTTATAAAGTGTGTATGTGTGTTTCACTTATTTTTCCTCTTTTGAATTTTTTTTAGGTAGTACTACTACTCCCAGCATGGAACAGACTGTTCCATGATGGGTGTAGTAGTACCTGTACTAATAGACACATCGCCCCGGTGTCAGTCGTGACACTCAATGCAATCATCCATAATATAGCAGAGATGCGGAGCGGCTCTATACAGCGCTTGCATCTCTGCTTTGTACTCCGGCCAGTGATGTGAATAGAACATCACTCATTCATATTTTCCGCCCAGAGTGGGGGTTGGCCAGATGGTTGCAGCCAATCACAGCTCTCAGCGGGAAATATGAACGAATGATGTTCTATTTACTGGCCCGAGTATAGTGCAGCAATGCGAGCGCTGTATATAGCCGCTCCGCATCTCTGCAGTAGATGCGGCCGGCCGCTCTTCTATGGTCCCCTGCACTGCCGTATATATACACCTATTCATATTTCCCACAGAGAGTTGTGATTGGCTGGAACCATCTAGTGTATATAAACGTCAGTGCAGGGGACCATAGAAGAGTGGCCGGCCGCATCTATACATTATACAGGAGGATTGCAACAGACTCGGGTGATCTGTCAATTAGTACAGGCACTACTACTCCCATCATGGAACAGTTTGTTCCATGCTGGGAGTAGTAGTACTACCTAAAAAAAATGAAAAGAGAAAATAAGTGAAAAAAAACCCACACACACACACATTTTTATTATTGTCGGCTACATTTTTAGTGCCCTACCCCCCTACCCGCCCACATAAATAGATCCCTGTTTTAAAAATGAATTAAAAATTTTGTTATAAAAAAGATAAATTTCGTTAGATAAAAATTTTTCATTCACTACTGTATCTTTTTTATTTTTATTTTTTAATGGTACCTTACGAAATTTTATTAAAAAAGGTATCGCCATCACTTTTTTGGATCGCTAAAATGAAAAAAAAAAAAAAAACGTCAGCAAAAATGCCAAAGTTAAAATCCACATGTCGTTTTTCTTGGCATTTTTTCACTCCCATAGACCTCTATGGGAGAAAAACGCCACAATTTCAGGGAAAAAATGCCTCAACAAAACCGCCAAGGAGCTAAAAAGAGTGAAAAAACACCAAAAGGATTAAAAAAACGCCAAACTGAAAAAGGCCAAGTGGAAATTGATTTACAGCTAACATCTGGCCACAGCGTTTTTGTCCGAATTGCGGCAGAATTGGTGTTTTTACAAAAAAATAAGAAAAGTGGAAACTTAGTCTTAGCCTTGCATTCACATCCCTGTGCCTGATTGACGCCTCCTCGACAACTCATAAGATAGAGAAAAATCTCTGGGTCAAACTAAATTATATACTGTATTATACTAAGAGTGTACACTGGCACCAAAGTCCATGAGCCGATATCATCAGAGAGGTCAGTTTCTTGACACGAACAATTATATGGAATGGCTGTATGGCTAGTCGTGTTGGAAGCTTAACGGGGGTGCTCACATTGGGTGCAGGTACGGTTCATGTAAAATTAAATTTCCGCAAGAAATTCAAGAAAATAATGGAGCACTCACCCCACACGAGGCAGGGCCTGACAGACAAACGGAGAAGCGACAATTGTTTCACGCCATATCGGCGCTTCCTCTGGCTCTAACCTGATGTTACTACGTTGGATAACGTCTTTTATGCAGCAGGTAGATGTCACTCGTGATGAACATATACAGGTGAGTAAAAACTTTTTTCATTATAAGTAATATTTCACAAAGTGACAAGTGCAAAACATAAGACATGTTAAAAACAAGTTACAATTCAGCTTTTTCATATGAAGACTCCTAATTCATTTTTAATGTTAAAGCCTAAAGCCTAAAACGGTCATGCGTGAAATCAAGGCTCTGAAATATCCCGCACATACACCCAATATGTCAGATAAAGAGAAAAGGGAACTTAAATGTTTAGCCAGTCGAGAGGATGTACTTATATCTAAAGCAGAGAAAGGGAGGTTCTATTATGGTTTGGAAAAAAGAGGACCAGGACAGTGAGATTTATAGGCAGCTTAAAGATCCTGATACTTATCAAATGTTAACAGGGGACCCAACCCAAAAACTATCGGGAATCTCAGATCACTGCTCAGAAGAGCAGTAGAGAAGGGAATTTTACCCGAAAAACAAGCTGAAAAGTTCATTCCCCATTTTCCTAGAAAACCCTACCTGTATATCCTCCCAAAGATACACAAGTCGCTGAGCCGACCCCCGGGACGACCTATCGTCTCGGGGATCGGCTCGGTGACTGAAAGTCATTTTTGGATTGGTCCCTTTCACCGGTACTATCCCAATTACCGTCTTTTTTGAGAGACACTGGTGATTTAATTTCTGCACTTAGGGATTTTGTATGGTGTGAAAATGATAAATTAGCATCTATAGATGTGGAGAGCCTGTACACCAGCATCCCACATGATGTGGGTGTACAGGCAGTCCAGGAGTGCCTTGGCTTTTCAGAAAAATCCCCTGAATACATTTCATTCATTGGTGAAGCCCTTCTTTTAGTTCACAAAAATAATACCTTTCAATGTGATGGCAACTGGTACGCCCAGAAAAACGGTACCGCGATGGGTACTCCGGTATCTTTTACCTACACAAACATTTTTTATCTGTATTTGAAAGAAGGTTCGTCTTCACTCCCTCCAACCCCTTTATAGGGAAAATTAAGATGTTTCTACGCTTTGTGGATGACATTTTTGTCATCTTGGATGGGAGTGAAGACGAATTTTCTAAGTTTGTATTACATTTAAATACAATCAACGATGTAAATATGATTTTTACACACGTTTTTTGGTAACCAGTCTCTTGATATCTTGACGTCAATATTATTATCGTAAATAATAATATCATAACTTCCTCCTATAGAAAACCTACATAAAAAAACGCGCTGCTTCATTTCAAAAGTTCACACCCAATTCAAATTAAAACAGCATCCCCTATGGTCAGTTCATTAGAATTAAAAGGATTAACAATGACAGAGAAATTGTGAAACAGAGAAAAATGTAAAAGAAATATGTTTTATTGTAAATGAATGTATAACTGTATGTTTTATATTTGGAAAAAAAAATCTGCATATTCTGAGTATGGTAAGATTAAGGATAGCAACTGACCACAGATTCTCTTTAACCCGATAACGACCACGGACGAGTATAGACGTCCAGGTTGGCGGCCGTTCCCGCACCTGGATGTCTATACTCGTCCATTATTCTCGTGGGCGCTGCCCAGTGCACCCACGAGATCGCGGCAGGGACTCGGATGTATCACACCGCCGGGACCCTGCTGCACTGCCAGGACCGAAGTAAACTTCGGTCCCGGCAGTTTTAACCCTTACAGCCGCGGTCGGAAGTGACCGCAGGCTGTAAGTGTTGTGAAAGAGGGAGGGAGCTCCCTCTGTCACTCCTGCAGCACCCCGCATCGCGATCGTGGGGTGCTGTGTGTGGCCGCGGCTGGCCGCGACCTGCCGCACTGCCGGGAGTGAAGTTCACTTCACTCCCGGAAGTTTAACCCTTACAGCCGCGGTCAGAAGTGACCGCGCGCTGTAAGGAGTTCTGACAGAGGGAGGGGGCTCCCTCTGTCTCCTCTGCAGCACCCTGCAGCGCGATCGCGGGGTGCTGCTGCATACCTGGGAAGCCGGGGGTCCTACAAAGACCCCCAGGTCTGCCCTGGGTATTGCCTGAGAGGCACGTCCTAATATGCTGCCTGCTAGTGAAAACTGGCAGGCAGCATATAACTGCAATGCTTTGGAATACTAAGTATTCCAAAGCATTAAAAAGTGTAAAAATAAATAAATAAATAAATAAAATAAAAGTGTAAAAATAAATAAAAATGTAATAAAAGTGTAAAAAATAAAAATAAAAAAAATAATATATATATATATATATATATATATTAAAAATACATTTATTAAATGAATCTAATTTAAAAAAAATGCATAATGTGTAGGATTGCATTGGCGGACATCAACAGCATGTAATATGCTACGGATGTCCACCATGTGATCCTACACATTATGCAGCAGTCACGGTAATGAGCTCCCTGCTGCGGCTGGGTAGCTTTGTGTGTCCACTCATAGCGGCGGATTTCCCGCCAGCAGTCATGAGCGGACACACTGAGCTACCCAGCCGCAGCAGTGATGGATATATTCGCCATGAGCGGGTGCTTATTCCAACAACATGGCGGATATATCCATCAGGAGCCTTAACTGTCACAGACAGACGCGTTATACTGCCAGCCGACCAAGGACCAATCAGAGTGGTCCCTGGTGCAGCCAATAACTTGTAGGGGTGCTGTATATAAATGGGGTCACTTGTGGGGGTGGGGGTACTGTTCTGCCCTGAAAGCCAAATGGCGCTCCTCTCCTTCTGAGTCCTACCACGCGGCCAAGGAACCATATATGGCCAAAGCGGGGGTATTTCCGAACATGGGACAAGTAGCTAAATAAAATATAGGGTGCATTTCTTTCAATATCAGAAGTAATGTACAAAAAATATGCCCCCCAAATGATGCATTTGTGAAAAATAGCAAATTTCGAATTTTAACACTGACTTTGTAATAATTCCTGCCAAAAACAATGGTGTTAAAATACTCACTGTACCCCTTAGCGAATACCTTGAGGGGTCTAGTTTTTAAAATGGGGTCATTTGGGGGGGGGGGGTGTTCCTATGTTCTACTACCTTTTAATTTCTGCAAACCTTGCATAGCACATAAAAAAAGATGTACTTTTCAAATTTTCTACATTTTCAAAATTTCAAGTTAAATTGTTAGGCTTCTAACTAATTTAAAATGTTAATTAAAAACAAAAAAATGATGTCAAAATAAAGTAGACATCTGAAAGTATAAGTTTCATAAACTATTTGGTCAGTATGTATAAATATATGCAACCTATTAGTGTTAAAATAGCAAAAAATCTTAATTTTTTGTAAAAATTTCATGATTTTTTGCATTGTAAAAAAAAACTACAAATGATATTGGCTTACTTTTACTATGTACATGAAGGACAACTTGTGAGAAAAAAACAATGTCAGAATTATCGTGATTGGCAAAACGTTACCAGGGTTATTCTCTAATAAAGACAGACATCCCCGATTTGAAAAAACAGGCCTGGTCTTTCAGGGGCGTACAGGTTTATTTGTATTGGACCTTAAGGGGTTAACAGCAGTTTGGAGATATGCTAGAGTACAATAGCCACATGGACATAGAAACTGGTTGTAACGCCCTAATGGGTGCGATTGTGAACCTGCTGTGTTATCTTACCAGTTTAGTTGTGTGCCAAATTTGCGCGTGGAGTGTGAGTATCCTCTAGATTTCTTCCTTCTTCATGCTTCACTATTCGGAAGTAGAACTTCTGCTGCTAGAGGATACCGGGTCGCTACAGTGATTTCATTATGGGTAACAACTGGCCAGGCAGGCGAGGCAGCCCTGGTACCAAACACCAAGGATACAGGCAGAGGTGAGGCTGGTGCAACTAGTAAGCGATGTGGTGGTAATGGCAGGAGAAACTGTACAGTCAGTAGCAGACAGCAGTTACAGTAGGTGACGCTAGTCAGCAGTAGGAGATTCAGCCCATAGATCATTAAACATAGCCTAATATCTGGATACATACAGGCACAGGTTCGGTGTTGACAGTTTGGGTCATGCACAGGAGAGTCAGGTAGAGGTGATGTCAAGTAAACTTGCACATGTCAGATACAAGATATCAGATCAGGTACAACGCACCTTTGCTATGGCAAAACCACAATATTGCACGGGCACAAGGGGGCAGGTGGAGCAGTTTTAAATAGGTATTGTCAGACAGCAGGCATGGAGGTGGAGCAGTGATTGCAGCCCATTGGCAGTGAGTGCCAGGACATGCCGGCGTATGCCAAACGCTGGCGTTACCCTTAGACTATGCGGTTTGAGAATGCACCAAATGTATTACAAAGCATGGATGCCAGTTTTTGGGGGGCTCATACTAAGCCATAATTCTAATGCATTCAGAACAGGAGCTTACCCCAATGACTTATATGGAATAGTTTTGTGTATATGGTCAGTGACCTTTGCAGAGGTCGCTGTGCAGAAACGGGGAGAAGTTGATCTGTCCTCATAACAATGATATTAACCACTGCTATCTATACATGTGTTTATTTTCATTATTATTTAACTATTTAATTTAATCCTTCCCTCATCATATTGGGATGAATGCTGAGATGTAATATGTACAAAATAGAAAGTGTTAATCTATTATGTCAGTGTGCAAATTTCAATATTTCACAACTTGTTTTTAATCTAGACCAGATTGGGAGTTGAAGTTTTGCAACTTCTGGGGGGCCACAGTTTCAGACCACTGATCTAGATAGTGACGTAAAAAATGTAATAATCAACAAAATCAAAAAAACTAAAAAGATTTCCATGGAAGCATGAGTTAAACAAGACATCCCCTTTAAGAAAATCATTGTTACTTTTGCTGCCATAATACATACATTTAGGTGCAGTACTGTGGTAGATGTAGACAGTAACATATGACTAACCCTCAAAATGATGTTAAAATGGAGTCATTAGCCAGTATATCCTTATATGAAGGAGATACCTGAGCCCGCACACCAACTCCAAAGTTTCTCAAGTGGCACGGGACCTAACACTAACCTACCTGTGCCGTATGGGCAATACCAGGGGCCAGTGGGCAATTACAGCGGCATTAGATCCGACTACCAGCCTGTTCCCTGTTACCTCCAGTGTGGGAGGCAGACTATAAGCCCCACCCAAGTTGGCTGATATGTTTCCGGTCTCACAGGTGCACCAAGATGCTGCCTATAATAGTGATTATGGCGCATTAGATTTGGAGTTTATACACCTCCAAGTACAGGATATAAAGAAAAAAAAAAACCATGGTTTCAAATGGCAGGAAATGCTAAACGCCAAATGCAGTTGTGCATTTATACTGGAGGAGCAGATCCTGCTCTTGTGTTCCGTTGCGAAGGGCAATCCCCAGCAGAAAATGCATACAATGGGGGATGCCTGCAATAGACCACAAGTGCCACAATGGCATCCTACACCCAATGAAAGGTGTGGATGTGTAACATATAGAATAATACATAAATTTAGGTGCAGTACTGTGGTAGATGTAGACGGTAATATATGACTAACCCTCAAAATAATGTTAAAATAGTGTATTATTATTATGTATTATTCTATATGTTACACATCCACACTTTTTATTGGGTGTAGGATGCCATTGTGGCACTTGTGGTCTGCTGCAGGTATCCTCCATTGTATGCATTTTATGCTGGGAATCGCCCTTAGCAACGGACCCCAAGTGCGGGATCTGCTCCCCCCGCATAAATGCACAACTGCATTTGGGGTTGAGCATTTCCTGCCATTTTTTTCTTATTGTTCATTACTTTTGCTGCCAGAAAGTGAAAAATACTTTATAGATCTCTTTAAATTGCACAAAGGGTAGATATCACCCTGAAAATTGCAGTCATCCAAAATATCTTCGACTGTCATCACATGTAATAGATTCATAAATAATGGCTGCAGAATGCATTAATCATTCACCAAATCCTCCCGAGACAACATTTGTTTTTACTATATATAGCGTTGTAATTCTTAGGCTCCAGGCCCCTAAGGCATTAAGAAGATTCTAGGATAGAAGACCAGATGACAAATGTGGCATATTCTAAAGTAAGGAGTGACAGATCACAAAGTCTAAAAGTGCTGTTATCTTTTCAAGACTATTTTCTATATACAGTATAGTGACAGATTAAAGGGAAATTGACACTACTATATATGGCCTTATAAAACAACAGACACTGCAAAGGAGTACTGCAATCTTAGACACTTATCCCCTATCCACAGGACCCCCCTGTGATCTCCCTTACGGGGACCCAGCATTACCATGGCTCTGCGTGGCTAATGCATGTGTCGTCAACCTCACTGATATCAACGACACACCCCCTCCATATAGCTCTATGGGAGAGGTGAGGATGCACGAATGCTGCCTCTCCGCCTCTCGCGTAGAGATACATGGAGAGGGTCGCCTCCTGCATGGGAGATCTGCAGCAGAGCCAGGGCACCGTACAGGAGATCGCAAGGGGTCCCAGCATTTGGACACCTTGCGATCAGACATCTGCGGATAGGGTATAAGTGTCTAGGGCTGCAGATCTCCTTTAATAGAGCTTGTAATGCAGTTTTAAGCAATACCTCTGTTATGCCGATGTGCTGACCCGTCTGCTATTCTTAATGCCAATTAGGTTTTGGGTTGTTACTGTGCTCACCCAGACCACTACTGTAGCTCCACCTGACCAACAAGACCAAGCCGCCACTCAGCAGTGATGTAGAACCAAGGCCAATGCAAGATCTCTTTAACAGTGTTGTCTTGGCAGGACTGTCACATTACTGCATCGGTCATGGCTCCACATCACTGCTGGGGATGGCTTGGGCTTGTCCGTCAGGCCTTGCTACAGGAGGTGATACCCCGATTTCACTCTACAGCTGCCTGATCTAGTTGGGGGGAGTGAAAACCGGGCGGTCCCGGCCCGTATCTAATGCATTTCAATGAGCCAACCAAACTCAAACGGTGACTCCGCTCGACACATTTTTTCCCCGTCTCCTGTTTTCTGACTGAACCTAAAACCATGGTATGCCCCCCATTGTCCTTTTGTGGATGTTATAATGTTTTCCTCAGGAGAGGTTTAGGTATTTCTATGTTTTTATAGTTTTGCCCTTTTTTGTTTATTTTATCTCAAATGAAAAACCCGGATGTCGGAAATGTAGTCACATTCCTTGATGTCTTTACAAATACTGTATTGTTAATGTACATCTATGCCATGTAACCATGCTCTTGACATCTATGTGGTACTGATCTATTACTCATATTGTTATAATCCGTGAATAAAGTTTATTTAAAAAAAGATCTTTAAAAAAATGTTTCTCCTGTGAAAAGCAAACAAATAGTTTATAGATGTAAAGCCTTTTGTGTGAACCCATTTTTCTTTTCAAAATCTATATAGGACACTTCCATCAAGAGGGAGTCTGAAACATATACGTGACATTATATTTGATTAGGTAAGTAGAAACTGAATCTAAAACTACATGAGTACAAACCTTAGTGGTAAAATTTACCTGCAGATATTTCTGGGGGAAGAAACAGTAATAATTGCACTCACAGTATAGATTATATTGAAAAGACATTGGACTATGTATGTAAACTTTCTTTATTGCTACTGTATGTATCATGAGATCATTAAAAAGCATTTTATTGAATTATTAAATAGGTAAAAACCCTGTTCTGATCCATTGATCTTTATAGATTGTTTACGGAGCGCTTGTGTATCTCTGGCTCTCCCATAAACAGTCCATGGAGGGGGCATGTCAACCACCTTAAGAACTCTGGGGTGTTGGGAAGGAGATTGTGGGGGTTCAGGTGGTTGGACCCCCCCACCGCGATCAGAAGCGTATCCCTTATCCTGAGGATATGGAATTAGAAGAAAACTACCCTTTTACAGGGATATTTTAGTATCTTAAAAGTTTTTTTTTATATCTTGCTGTGGGTGCAGTGAAAATAAAAATAACTTATACTCATGTACTCAGGTCCCCTGCAACTCTTGTTCCAGCACCTTTTGGTCCCCATTTGCCATCTGTTGTTGCTACTTCTCAGATGAGTCAGCAGGACCTGCCTACTCACCCAAACATTGACTGGGGTGTGGGACACCACTGCGGCAAGTGAGTGGGCAGTGGTCCTGCTTAGGAGACTCATTTCAACAGTAGCAACAGCAAGGGCAAAACTTTAGGGGCTGCAGATGTAGAAGTTGCACCCGTTCCCTGGTGCCATATGGGGACCAATGGCCTATTGCCATATTGCCAGCAGTATTATAAACCACACAAGGTACATAAGGGACCCTATTACAGATTATGCATTGGGATCAAGGGCTACAAGTTACGCTTCGGGAAACAAGCTGTGATGAGCAGGGAGTAGATGGTACTGAAATAGGAAATGTGGGGGATCAGAGTAGGTGAGTATCATTTATATATTTTTATTATATTTATTTGCATGGACCCCAAAAAAGCATAACTTATCCCTTTACAGCATATAGCATGCTGAGCTTGATAATATAAGATTTTATGGCAAAACAAGATGCTTCGTATTATGCTTTTAAACTTCTTTACTGAACTTCAGCAGCAAATATAAACTGTATGTATTAACAAGAAAAAATAATTTTTTTGAGGCATATAAAGAGTATATGGCTGAACAATCTCTTCTTTGCTGCTCAGCAGTGTGACAAAGATAAGTTCATTTTTTCTCTCACAAACAATTACCTCATATATTCTATTATTTCATTATTATTTTGATTAATTCATTTACTAATTTCATTTATTAATTTATTTACCATTTATTTTCATTTTCCATATTTATTTTTCCTTCCATTTCATACCTTATCCTATTAATGGTTTTCTGTACATTGAATTTCTTACATTGTATTTCTATATACATTGTCCGGGTCCTATACCCTTTGTTCATTCTCTCTATATTCTGAAGAAATTAGTAATTTTCCAATCTTTCAGGAACTCAATTCTCTATGGGGTCCTCTTCACATGGACCTTTTTGCCTCCCGTTTGAACACTCAACTGCCTCTATTTTTCAGTTGGTGTCCGGACCCAGAAGCTCTGGGTGTGGACGCTTTCCTGCAATTTTGGCCTCAAAAAACCCTATACGCGTTTCCTCCATTCAACCTCATCCCTCGAGTCTTATTCCAAACCACGGTTCAGAAATCTATTCTAGTTCTTATCACTCCTCTTTGGCCGACTCAATCGTGGTTTCCCCAAATCCTACATCTTCTCATAGACTTTCCTCGTCTCCTTCCATCCACTCACAATCTTCTCCTGGACCCTCAGGGGAATTGTCATCCTCTGATAACGTCAGGCCAACTACTTCTGGTGGCTTGGATGATTTCGGGTCACCAAGATCTAACCTCCAATTTTCAAAATCGACTCAGGACATCCTTTCAGATGCATGGGCCCCGGGTACCAAATCAGCTTACCGATCAGCCTGGGGAATATGGTCTCATTGGTGCGATCAACGATATCTGGATCCCTTACGAACATCTAAATCCCACATCTTGAATTTCTTAGCAGCCTCTTTTGATGCTGGCAAAGCTTATAGGACGATTAATCTCTATCGTTCGGCAATTTCTTCTAAGCACCTTCCGATAGACTCCATTCCGGTGGGTAGACACCCTTTAGTTTGTCAACTCCTTAAAGGCATTCGCTTTCGTAGACCTCCTGTACCGAAATATACTTCTACGTGGAATATAAATATTATTCTTGACATGTTCATTTCTTGGGAAAATAATGATTCTTTATCATTAAAATTCCTATCATTCAAACTTACCACTCTCTTGTGTATTGTTTCGATCAAAAGAGTCTCCGATGTAAGATCACTAGACATTTCTCGCAGACAGTTTACACCTCAAGGTGTTGTTTTTTCCATATTTCATATTTAGCCGGTATCGATGTATCCAAATTTACGGCCCATTCTGCCAGAAGTGCAGTCTCAACCAAACTTTTCCAATCTGGCGCTTCCCTTTCAGATCTATTAAAAGCGGCCGATTGGTCTTCCGACTCTACTTTCAAAACCTTTTACTTCAGACCCGAATCCCATGTTTCTATGTTACTATTGCAATAATTGCTAATGTTACTCAGAATTGGTTGTTTCAATATATATTATGTTTATTACGATTAAGTTTTAAACTAAGCATAATACGAAGCGTCTTGTTTTGCCATAAAATTGGAAATTTTCCTATCTTAGGTGACGGAAAATTTGGATTTTATTAAAAACAAGACGCGAGTATTATCCCTCCCAATTCCCATCCCTATAACTTGTTGTTTTTTGCTTATTTCTCAAACAGCTCCTCAGTGATTTCCAACCATCATTGAACATCAATGTTGACAAGACTTAATGGATCCCGTATTTCTTCGTCTTTTATTCATCCTACATCCTCTTCACTTGTTGATATTCCGGTTACTATTTCCTGTTTGATGTAACATTGCAAAGAAGAAGGGAGATGCCTGGGAATCGGTCACCTTTATCACCTGCCTTGCTGTCTGATTGGACAATGATACAGGACATGATACTAGGTTGCACCCTAGATTGTTCAGCCATATACTCTTTATATGCCTCAAAAAAATTATTTTTTCTTGTTAATACATACAGTTTATATTTGCTGCTGAAGTTCAGTAAAGAAGTTTAAAAGCATAATACTCGCGTCTTGTTTTTAATAAAATCCCAATTTTCCGTCACCTAAGATAGGAAAATTTCCAATTATGTATTACAATTTCTCTATTAAGCGCTGATGACACCCAGTATTATATCATTTTACTCTGTGTCTAGAAAAAGAATTTGGATCATGTGATGTATCAAAAAAATCAATCAGCCAAAAAATGACAGTGTGAATGGGAACTTGTCAGCAGATTCATGCTGCTGACACATTCCTTCATTGCAAAAAACTATAAATGTTGTGGAGTCATAAAGAAACTATAGGGGGAGAATTTACTAAGAATGTCGTTTCACACAGCAGTTTTAAGTAAAAACTTACGTTAATCGTAGGCATGCGCTCTTAATCTGCTGAGCCTAATTCAACTGGCTTGTGCACTGCACTTTAGAACCTGTGCCAGCTAGATTTCAGCTACAACTTGCACCAGTTCTCTGGTATACGTTGTAGTAAATCTGTGAACAGGTGTCTTTTATACAGGTAACAAGCTGAGATTAGGAGCACTCTCTTTAAGAGAGTGCTACTAATCTCTGTTCTTTACCTGTAGAAAAGACACCTGTGAGCTAGAAATCTTGCTCGGTATCAAATATTTATTTGCATAACACTTTATAGTTAATTTTAAGTGCAATTTTCAGTGATTTTTTTGTGGATCTATGTAGTAGGCACTGTCATTTGCAAAACCTTTTTATTTAATGTAGATAATAACATAATATGTATATTTGTAATAGACATTGATTCAAAATTGAGTATATTTTTGGGTGAAAATTTTTTACATACTTACCACTAGGGGTCTCTCCACTGTCTAGAACATTGCTTTGTCCCTGCAACGATTGCCTGTGTGTCCTGGCTTGGATAAAATACAGGAAGTGTGGGTGGGACAAGCAGGGCTCTGTGCAAGTTCCTTGCTTGTCAATCAGCCTGCTGTGTAAGCCGGGGGCATGTCATAGAGCCTCAGTGCACAGAGCAGTCAGTTGTAAGCTCTGAGGAGACGTGAGGGTAATCAAGGCAACGCTTGAGTGAACTGCATGCAGTGTGAGCAACATATACAAGGGAATTCTGAGCAATAAAACTATATAAAATACAGGATTAAAGCACAGGAACAGGGACAGCACCAGTTAAAAGTAAGCCTGGAACATTTTAAATTTATTTTTTAACCCCTTCCCTCTTTGGCAATTTTTCATTTTTGTACTTTTATTTTTTCCTCCTCACATTCTTAAAATCATAACACTTTCAATTTTCCAATTAAAAATCCATATGAGGGCTTGTTCTTTGCGCCAACAATTTTACTTTGTAATACCATTAATAATTTCACCACAAAATCTACTGCGAAACCAGAAAAAAAATTTTTGTGGGGCAAAATTGAAAACAAAAAAAAGCCATTTTGTAAATTTTAGTGGCTTCAATTTCTACGCAGTGCAGTTTTCGGTAAAAATTGCAACTAATATTTATTCTGTAGGTCCATACGGTTGCAAGGATACCCAATTTATATAGGTTTGATTTTATTTTACTAATAAAAAATAATTATAACTACATGCACCAAAATTAATAAGTAGAAAAATTTCCTACTCTGACCCCTATAACTTTTTTATTTTTCAATATATGAGGCGGTATGAGGGTTTATTTTTGCACCGCGATCAGAAGTTTTTATCGGTACCATTTCTGTTTTGATCTGATTTATTGATCATTTTATTATTTATATATATATATATATATATATATATATATATATAAAAAATGTATCATATTATTCATTTTTTTATGGTATAAAAAGTGACCTAAAATGCTCTATTTTGGACTTTTGAATTTTTTTCTGTGTACGCCATTGACCGTGCAGTTAAATTAACAATATATTGTTATAGTTCTGACATTTACGCACGCGGCAATACCACATATGTTTATTTTTATGAACACTGTTTTTTTTTTATGGAAAAAGGGGGGGGGGTGATTCAAACTTTTATTAAAGGAGGGGTTAAATGATCTTTATTAACTTATTTTATTAGGCTATTTTTTGCAATGTTATAGCTCCCATAGGGGGCTATAACATTGCACACACTGATTGAATACACTGATCACTGTTATGCAATAGCATAACACTGATCAGTGTTATCGCCGCTTGACTGCTCTTGCCTGGATCTCAAGTACGGAGCAGTCATTCAGTGATCGGGTGAGCAGGAGGGAGGTAGGGACCCCCATTGCATCCTGCAAGCTGTTCGGGATGCCGCGGTGACCGGCATTATTTACTTTCGTTTTAGATGCGGCGATCGAGTTTGATTGCCGTGTCTAATGGGTTAATGCCAGACATCAGCCTGATCGGTGATGTCCGGCATTAGCCGTCGGTCCGTGTTGCTTATAGCAACCGTGACCCACTGTGTATAATGCACGCTCTCCTGCTGAGCACGCGCCATACCTCGGGAGCCGCAAATAGATGTGAATGTACGGCCTTTTGCGGCAAGGGGTTAATCTTGTGCCAGATACACTTTTAAAAAGCACAGATCTACTTGATCAATGGTTGCCTCAAGCAGCAGTATGCTTGTGAAATACCACAGACCCTTTCACTTTTTTTGATGTTGTGTTATGGTGCTGCTGTGCTCCATCATTCTGTACTCAATACCCCATAATCATCAGTGAAAATAGAATGTTATGAATTTTTGATACCTTATTGAAAGGGAAATAAATAAATATTGCATTGACATAAGTATTCAGACCCTTTACTAAGTACTTAGTTCCTGGCTATTTTACTTTAGTTCCATAGTTCTTATCGAAGATTGAGCTTTGGTACAAGGCTCCTAATCCCTTGCTTCTCTTCAAACAGCAAATGGCTTCATAAAAAAGGGATACTCACCTGCCCATTTCCTGTCGCTGCCATTCTAATGTCAGGATTGCCGCTTCCTGGACCTGTCTTAATACACAGGAAATGCATGCTCAGCCAAGCATTGCCGCACCAGGGATCTGAACAGTGATAAGCACAGTGGGAATTTCCTGGGATCGGGACTAGGAAGCACTTATAAGTAGAGAACCAGTATCCTTAGATCAACCTAAGCACCTTTTAAGAAAACTTCTCTATTGCCAGATAATCCTCTTTAAAGGGGTACTCTGGTGGAATATTTTTTATTTTTTTTAAACCAACCAATGCCAGAAAGTTAAACTGATTTGTAAATTACTTTCAGTAGTTATCAGCTGCTGTATACTTCAGAGGAAGTTCTTTTCTTTTTGCATTTCTTTTCTGTCTGACCACAGTGCTCTCTGCTGACACCTCTGTCCATGTCAGGAACTGTCCAGAGCAGGAGAGGTTTGCTATGGGGAGACGTAACACAGACAGTGGTGGCAGCAGATAGCACTGTGGTCAGACTGGAAAGAACTACACAACTTTCTCTGTAGTATACTACTGGAAGGATTAAGATTTTTAAATAGAAGTAATTTACAAAAACTGTTTCACTTTCTGGCACCAGTTGATTTTTAAAAAGGGAAAGGATATCTATTTTCTTAATGTAACTGCTGCCCTACCTTATCTATTCTTCCTGCAGTACAGAAGAGCTGACATTGACTTTATAAATCTGGAATTTCACTTAATGTTTTATTTGATTTATTGATGGATAGTTTTCCTATATACCAGTGATATATTTTTTTTATTTACATGCTGTTTGCCTTTGTAGGCTGGTTACATAGAAAAATGTACCTGGAGAGTTAAAGGGGTTATCCAGGAAAAAAACTTTTTTTTATATATCAACTGGCTCCAGAAAGTAAAACAGATTTGTAAATTACTTCTATTTAAAAAATCTTAATCCTTTCAGTACTTATGAGCTGCTGAAGTTGAGATGTTCTTTTCTGTCTAAGTGCTCTTTGATGACATCTGTCTCGGGAGCTGTCCAGAGTAGAAGCAAATCCCCATAGCAAACCTCTTCTACTCTGTGCAGTTCCTGAGACAAGCAGAGATGTCAGCAGAGAGCACTGTTGCCAGACAGAAAAGAACAACTCAACTTCAATAGCTGATAACTGTTAGAAGAATTAAGATTTTTTTTATTAGAAGTCATTTACAAATCTAAAAGAGATTGGGGTATGTGCAGCTCACAATATAAATTAGTCGAGGCTAAATGGAAAGTATTTACACCAAAAAAATACCAGTATAAAATAATATATAAGGATAAAAAAGGGGGTACCAAATGCCTCTAGACTAATACCATAAAATGGTACATGATGATGAAATTACAGAAAAATAAAGTCGGACTGTGCTTCACTTTAAATGATATACAAATTTAATATAGAATAATATAAAATATTACAAATGAGACATAAAATAAATAATGCAAATCTAATACATAAATGCCTCCTACCACAGGGCCCTTGTGGGGAGGTATGGTATTGAAATACAAAAAATATTATATTAAAAAAAGTGTTTAAAAAATGGCATGTACATTGTATTCTACCGCTATCCCAATATTGTGCAAACCGACATAATATACTTTTATAAGGTACACTCCGTTCTCATGTGGTTTAGAACAGTTCGCAAAATGGTATAATTACCAACTCCTAAAGATGATTTTTGGCTGGACGTCCGAGAGATAGGTGTTGTAGAGGCTGTGTCCAGCGCTAGTATGCGTTTACGGTGACGGGCCCGGTTGCCGCAGGCCGAGGAGAAGTCACCGGTTACGGAGTGGCTCCGGGGATGGAGGTACACTCGGAGATGGATGGATCTTACTCCAGAAACAAAGGAAAGCCTCGTGGAGGATCTCTCGGTGTCTGGTGGAATGGCGGATGGAATGCAGCCAGGTGTGGAAACAGCAGATGATAAAGTTGTATCGGAGGTAAGTGATAGCGGTTTGTGGATTTCGGTGGTCATGCGGTAAATATTTCTGTCTCTAGACGCGTTTCAGGGTACTTTATATATGACCCTTTCCTCAGTAGAGATATCTTTAATAGTGAAGCTCAAAGTCCTTTTATACATGTTACCTGTCTAATTGTAACAGGTGTGTTTCTGTTTAGATCTTCCGCAAATAGCGGAATGGAATGGGAAACATAGAGTTGTTTCATCTTGATAGAACAATGTTCACATTTAGAATCAGTATGTATACGTTCTTATTTAAGTATAGTATTATATATATTATAAATATTGAAATGGTAAATATAACACACAATAAGATGATTAGGATGTACAGATAGAGTAAAAAGAGAATAGTACAAAAATAATAATGAGATATAGAAATAATAATAAAAATATAAATAAATATTAATAAAAGTAAAAAGAAAACAAATAAAATAAAGTAAAAAAGTAAAAAATAGAAATAGAAATAAAGTAAAAGAAATATAAAAAAAATATAAAATAGATATAAAAATAAGTGAGTAAATAAAATAAAATAGTACAAATATAGATATACATGAGAAAATACAGTCACTGAAAGCAGTTAATACACAGAAAGGTTAACGGATGGCTTGTCACGCAGAGCAAAGGTAGAGTGGGTCCAGTTCCCCCTTTTCTCCTTAGGGGTCCCCATGGAGCAACTGGACCCACTCTACCTTTGCTCTGCGTGACAAGCCATCCTTTAACCTTTCTGTGTATTAACTGCTTTCAGTGACTGTATTTTCTCATGTATATCTATTTTTGTACTATTTTATTTTATTTACTCACTTATTTTTATATCTATTTTATATTTTTTTATATTTCTTTTACTTTATTTCTATTTCTATTTTTTACTTTTTAACTTTATTTTTATTTATTTTCTTTTTACTTTTATTAATATTTATATTTATTTTTATTTTTATTATTATTTCTATATCTCATTATTATTTTTGTACTATTCTCTTTTTACTCTATCTGTACATCCTAATCATCTTATTGTGTGTTATATTTACCATTTCAATATTTATAATATATATAATACTATACTTAAATAAGAACGTATACATACTGATTCTAAATGTGAACATTGTTCTATCAAGATGAAACAACTCTATGTTTCCCGTTCCATTCCGCTATTTGCGGAAGATCTAAACAGAAACACACCTGTTACAATTAGACAGGTAACATGTTAAAGATATCTCTACTGAGGAAAGGGTCATATATAAAGTACCCTGAAACGCGTCTAGAGAAAGAAATATTTACCGCATGACCACCGCAATCCACAAACCGCTATCACTTACCTCCGATACAACTTTATCATCTGCTGTTTCCACACCTGGCTGCATTTCATCCACCATTCCACCAGACGCCGAGAGATCCTCCACGAGGCTTTCCTTTGTTTCCGGAGTAAGATCCATCTATCTCCGAGTGTACCTCCATCCCTGGAGCCACTCCGTGACCGGTGACTTCTCCTCGGCCTGCGGCAACCGGGCCCCTCACCGCAGGCGCATGCCAGCGTTGGACACAGCCTCCACGACATCTGTCTCCGAGCCTGCATCCATCTCCGGAATCAGTCCGTGACCGGTGATTTCTCCTTGGCCTGTGGCATCCGGGCCTGTCACCGTAAACGCATACTAGCGCTGGACACTGCCTCTACAACACCTATCTCTCGGACGTCCAGCCAAAAATCATCTTTAGAAGTTGGTAATTATACCATTTTGCGAACTGTTCTAAACCACATGAGAACGGAGTGTACCTTATAAAAGTATATTATGTCGGTTTGCACAATATTGGGATAGCGGTAGAATACAATGTACATGCCATTTTTTAAACACTTTTTTTTTATATAATATTTTTTGTATTTCAATACCATACCTCCCCACAAGGGCCCTGTGGTAGGAGGCATATATGTATTAGATTTGCATTATTTATTTTATGTCTCATTTGTAATATTTTATATTATTCTATATTAAATTTGTATATCATTTAAAGTGAAGCACAGTCCGACTTTATTTTTCTGTAATTTCATCATCATGTACCATTTTATGGTATTAGTCTAGAGGCATTTGGTACCCCCTTTTTTATCATTTACAAATCTGTTTAACTTTCTGGAGCCAGTTGATATATAAAAATTTTTTTTTTCCTGAAATACCCCTTTAAGAAGAGCTATAGATGTAACCATAGGTGTGCACTGCCTACTTTGATAGTATATGCCCCTGGGAGGGGAATGTGTAAAGAGGATTACACTGTGCACCATGATGCGTTTCTACTGATTGCTCCTGCCATACAATAACTTGCCAATTAGTTGGCAGCACAGTAGGGTGTTCGTGGGTGTTTGGGCCCTATTTATATCAAACTATGAACAGCTTTAATTGTGAAGAATATGAATGATGACAAGTGATAGTTATTCTGAGAAAACTGTCTGGTCAAATACTCCAAATTTTAATATAGAAAGAAATGCATACTTTCAGCTCATTCAAATTTTTATTGCAAACTAGTGGGCCTCGTGTTTTAAAACTGGGGGGATGTAATTCCCAAGTAGAATATAGATTCGGCCCTGCTCTGCATTAAAATCCACTTTTAAATTTAAAAAGTGGCAAAACCACTCTTAACACTCACACATATTGGATTGTTTCTAATCCTTTCCCGACATATACAGAAACCTGATTTACACTTGATACAAACAATTTACAACCAAACAAATCTATTAGGAAAAGGAACAAGAGAACCTTGTTGTGCAGTCAAGGAATGGAGTGTGTGGCCACATGATAAAGGTACTGGGAAAGGGGGTTGTTTGGGACAAATTTTGGGTACGTGTACATGTTGTCTTCTAAAGGGTATTATCAGACCATAATTCTGAAGCATCTTCTTTAATAATTCTGTATTGTACCATCCTCTTTTATTCCCTTGAATTTTTGACATTCCCCTTGTTAAAGAGAACCTGTGGTCTCTCTTAAAAGGGGTACTCCGGCGCTAAGACATCTTATCCCCTATCCAAAGGATAGGGGATAAGATGCCTGATCGCGGGGGTCCCGCCGCTGGGGACCCTCGTGATCTTGCACCCCGTTAGTGATCACGGGGGCGGGAGCATTGTGACATCACAGCCCCACCCCCGTGTGATGTCACGCTCCGCCCCCTCAATGCAAGCCATAGGCTTGCATTGAGGAGGCGGAGTGTGATGTCACACGGGGCGGGGTCGTGACGTCACAATGCACCGGCCCCCGTGATCGCCAGTAATCAGACCCAGAGCGAACATGCTCTGGGGACTGATTCTAACGGGGTGCTGCGTGCAAGATCATGGGGGTCCCCAGCGGCGGGACCCCCGCGATCAGGCATCTTATCCCCTATCCTTTGACAGAAGTAATGACAGTCGTGACCCGGCAGACTCCGAGGCTTCAGAGCTGAGGTGGGTGCTGCATGTGAGATAGCAGGGGTCCCCAGCGGCGGGACCCCTGCGATCAGACATCTTATCCCCTATCCTTTGGATAGAGGGTAAGATGTCTTAGGGCCAGAGTACCCCTTTAAGGACATTGCGTGTACTGTGCAGCAGTGTTTCTCAAGCACCCCCAACAGGTCATGTTTTCAGGATTTCCTTTTCACAAGTGATATAACTGTGGTGATGCCTGATGCACGGACCATAATTATTTCACCTGTGAAAGACTAAGGAAATACAGAAAACATGACTTGTTGGGGGTACGTGAGGATCCCACTTGAGAAACACTGCTGTCGAGGATCCTGGGGAAGCTCGTGTCCTCTGCATAGACAGTGACAACTCCCAGCAACTCTTTCTTACTTTTCACGTCTGTCATGTCTGCGACATGTGCTCAGTGTGAACCTGCTTTCATCTGTGAAGAGCACAGGGCGCCAGTGGCAAATTTGCTAATCTTGGTGTTCTCTGGCAAATGCCAAACGTCCTGCACAGTGTTGGGCTGTAAGCACAACCCCCACCTTTGGATGTCGGGCCCTCATACCACCCTCATGGATTCGGTTACTGACCATTTTGGTGGACACATGCACATTTGTGGCCTGCTGGAGGCCATTTTCCAGGGCTCTGGCAGTGCTCCTCCTGCTTCTCCTTGCACAAAGGCGGAGGTAGTGGTCCTGCTGCTGGGTTGTTGCCCTCCTACGGCCTCCTCCACATCTCCTGATGTACTGGCTTGTCTCCTGCTAGTGCCTCCATGCTCTGGACACTACGCTGACAGACACAGCAAACCTTCTTGCCACAGCTCGCATTGATTTGCCATCCTGGATGAGCTGCACTACCTGAGCCACTTGTGTGGGTTATAGACTCCGTCTCATGCTACCACTAGAGTGAAAGCACCGCCAGCATTCAAAAGTGACAAAAACAACAGCTAGGATGCATAGGAACTGAGAAGTGGTCTGTGGTCACCACCTCCAGAACCACTCCTTTATTGGGGATATCTTGCTAATTGCCACCTGTGCCACATGTGAAATTGATTGTCAATCAGTGTTCTTCCTGAGTGGACAGTGTGATTTCACAGAAGTGTCATTGACTTGGAGTTACATTGTGTTGTTTAAGTGTTTATTTTTTTGAGCAGTGTACAATGGTTTTAACATGCAATGGTCGTCCTGGAGCCAATTCATATTGTAACTTGAGGGACCACTGTAGTAATCTGGTCAACAAATCTTGGTTACTATGGCTGCACACACAACAACGGCACGAACAATGTATTCAGGAGAAGTATGTGAACAACCAGCATGGGCTTTGTATCCAACATTCCCAGACCCAGAGGTAATGAGATACTATATAAATTGCAAATGTGTAATGGCCATAGTTCATTAAATGTTCTTTATCCAGTCTTAGACAATCCTTCAATTAACAAAAACTATTTCTTTGCAGATATGCTTATACTTTGTTTACTTGTATTGCGTCACCAAATCCAAGCATGAAAAAGATTTTTAGCTCTCGAAAAGATCGGCAACATTAACAAATATCCAGAGAATGTAAGAAGACTATGAGACATTCAGACAGATCGATGATCTGTCTCTAATGCACAACAAAATAATGGATTCTGTTTTTTTTTAATACTTCTTTTTCAGAAATCAACACAATCCTAATAAAGCAACTGAACATTTTCTAATTGAAAACCCCCTATAAAAATCACTGAAAACTTAAAAGAGTACCTATCAGGATCTTGTAAAGTTGTATAATCCTCCCAGTTCACTGCCCCATCATGATAAACCACCCCTGCTTTATTTTTGTTATTTTTTAGTTTTCTACCTTGATATTGCTCTGGGAAGGAGCGTTACCCAGCAGGCGTGACATCATCTGAAGCCATACAGGAGAAAACTTCCTCCCCTACTCTGCAAAACACAGCCCAGAGCAGTTCAGTGTGTGAGATGAGCTATGAATGGCTAAGGCTGCACACATACACCCCTCAGCACTCCAGACTGCAGTAGGAGTTCAAATCTGTGCAAGAGATGGGGGTGGGGGGGAGGGGGGTAATGGGCTCTGGACAAGTAGGGAGACATCTAGTGGCAGCTTTTTTAAACACAAATAAAACACAGAAACACAGAAAACTTTTTTGCGTTAGGGTGCAAGCCCAATTGAGGTTTGGCATGCAAACTCCTTGAAGCCATGGTCTTGTGTTAAAGTGGTACTCTGCCCCTAGCATCTTATCCCCGCAGTCCCGCTGCTGGGGACCCCCGGGATTGCCGCTGCGGCACTGTCCTATCATTACTGCACAGTTCGCTCTGTGCATAATGACGGACGATACAGGGGACAGAGCAGCATGACGTCATGGCTCTGCCCCTCGTGACATCACGGCCCGCCTCCTTAATGCAAGTCTATGGCAGGGGCGTGATGACCACCACGCCCCCTCCCATAGACTCGTATTGAGGGGGCGGGTCGTGACGTCACGAGGGGCGGAGCCGTGATGTAACTATGCTCCGGCCCCTGTATCACCCGTCATTACGTGCAGAGCAAACTCACTCTGTGCAGTAATGACAGCGGGGTGCCTCAGCGGCGATCTGACATCTTATCCCCTATCCTTTGGATAGGGGATAAGATGTCTAGGGGCGGAGGTACCCCTTTAAGGGGAAATGAAGAACCATTTTTTTTTTCTTTGGTTGTCCAGTGTATTTATAAAAAAAAAAGCATTTCCATGGACTGTAGTAATAAATATTCACTGGAGTGTTGTGATAAAGATATTACTATTTATGGGAAGAAAGTAATTAGTCGTTTAATATTCTCCTAACTCTTGTCTGTTGCTTCTCACTGCAATAACTGCGCCCTGATTATGTTATTCTACATAATCCTAAAACAGGGGAGTGAGGGCACTACAAGGGTCAATTTCATTAATTGTTAATTGTTATGGAGCTAGTAATAGCATCTCTTACACAATGCCATGAAAGAGATATTTTTACAATTTTTGTAGAGCAAAAATTAATTTAAACGCTTCCTTTTTGTGAGAAGGTGAAGTCAGCTCACTAAATTAGTATTGTAAAATTATAAATGTTCCATCTTGTCTTTCCCTTTATTGGTCCACTAACTTTTCTAGGCTAGTTACGTATTAGATCATCCGATCCATTGGCATCAACCATTTAGCCAATGGCTATTGCACAGTGAAGTCAGTTGGTCATCAGCATCCTTAAAGGGGTATTCCAGGCAAAAATATTTTATCCCCTATCCAAAGGATAGGGGATAAGGTGTCTGATTGCGGGGGCCCCGCTGCTGAGACCCCCCGCAATCTCCCTGCAGCACCCGCATTCTATTCGGGGACTGCGTCTCTAGTTTCAGAAACCTTCTGGTTTCCGGGACTGGGGATGTGACATCACGCCCCGCCCCCTCCGTTCATGTCTAGAGTAGTGGATGCATGGAATAGCCTTCCTGCAGAAGTGGTCCCTGTAAATACAGTGAAGGAGATTAAACATGCATTGGATAAGCATAAGGCTATCCTTCACATAAGATAGGGCCAGAGACTTTTCATAGGATTCAGATTATTGGGCAGACTAGATGGGCCAAATGGTTCTTATCTGCCAACTAGTGATGTCGCGAACATAACATTTTCAGTTCACGAACGGCGAACGCGAACTTCCGCAAATGTTCGCGAACTGGCGAACCAGGCGAATCGCCATTGACTTCAATGGGCAGACGAATTTTAAAACCCACAGGGACTCTTTCTGGCCACAATAGTGATTTAAAAGTTGTTTCAAGGGGACTAACACCTGGACTGTGGCGTGCCAGAGTGGGATCCATGGCAAAACTCCCATGGAAAATTACATAGTTGATGCAGAGTCTGGTTTTAATCCATAAAGGGCATAAATCACCTATTTTTCCTAAATTCTTTGGAATAACGTGCTTTAGGCATTACATAGAGCCCCCCCTTTAGGCATCACATAGTTAGATCCCCCCTTTAGGCAGCACATAGATTCCCCCATATTAGGCAGCACATAGTTAGAGCCCCCCTTTAGGCAGCACATACGTAGAGCCTCCCTTTAGGCAGCACATAGAGCCCCCTTTAGGCATCATATAGTTAGATCCCCCCTTTAGGCATCTCATAGTTAGATCCCCCTTTAGGCAGCACATAGATTCCCCCATATTAGACAGCACATAGTTAGAGCCTCCCTTTAGGCAGCACGTAGAGCCCCCTTTAGGCAGCACATATTAAGATCCCCCCCCTATAGGCAGCACATAGATTCCCCCATATTAGGCAGCACATAGTTAGAGCCCCCCTTTAGGCAGCACTGGTTTTATTTCACAGCCAAAAAAAGGTATTTTTTATTTTATTTGAACAACTATCACACCAAATGTGATTTGCACTAGTGTGACAATGAGCAAAAAAGGTCGCCAGCGGAGTTCCCCTTTTAAGCAGAGGCCCCCAACCAGGGTGCCTCCAGCAGTTGCAAGACACACGGACTGAACTTATAGCCCTTTTAATACTGTAGTTAGTTGCTTAAAGGAAATTAAGTTTTACATCGGAGTACCCCTTTTAACCAGCGGTTCCCTCCCAACCAGGGTGCCTCCAGCTGTTGCAAGACACATGGACTGAACTTATAGCCCTTTTAATACTGTAGTTAGTTGCTTGAAGGAACTTAAGTTTTACACTGGAGTACCCCTTTTAACCAGCGGTCCCCTCCCCACCAGGGTGCCTCCAGCTGTTGCAAGACACACGGACTGAACTTATAGCCCTTTTAATACTGTAGTTAGTTGCTTGAAGGAACTTAAGTTTTACACTGGAGTACCCCTTTTAACCAGCAGTTCCCTCCCATCCAGGGTGCCTCCAGCTGTTGCAAGACACACGGACTGATATTTGAGCCCTAAAAAGGGCCTTTTTTGGGTGCTGTCCATAAAGCAGATGTTAGACTAGTGCTTTAGGAGTAAAGTGGACCCTGAATATACTACCTAGCAGCAACCTAGCTGTCGCTTTCCCTATTACAGCAGGAGCAGCTTCTCTGTCCCTCCACTTCCTAAGCCTGTAGCATGCCGAATGAATGTAAAATGGTGTCCGTGCAGGAGGTAGGAGGGTCTGGAAGGGAGGGACTGCTGCTGATTGGCTGTAATGTGTCTGCTGACTCTGACTCACAGGGTCAAAGTTTACCACAATGTTAAAGTATAGGGGGCGAATCGAACTTCACATATGTTCACCCGGCGATGCGAATGCGAACATGCTAAGATCGCCGGGAACTGTTCGCCGGCGAACAATTCGCGACATCTCTACTGCCAACACATTCTATGTTTCTATAGGTTCACACTAATGTAATACTGATGCCTTTCAGTTCAGACCACCAGACCCATGGTCGGTGGGGTCTTATTTTATACAGTTCTGGCATTATGTTATTGAACCAGGATCAGTATGCACAGTATCACACAGTTTAAACTGATTTTAAAGCTTTGTTCCGGTGCATTTGTTTTTTTTGTTAGAATAAAATATGCAGTTTTCACACGTTCAGCTTTTTGTATAGCTATGGGAATCCCAAGGAAGACCACATTTTACCTGCAAATGTGCAACATCTGAGCAGTTACTGCTCTTCCAGGTAGGTTAGAAGCAATCTTCTAAGATCATCTATTTGGCTTATAAAATATTTTGACAACAGTTACTAACAAAATATGATCGCTCTGCCATTTTTCACCAGGGTGCAAAGCAGAAATTCTCTTCTGTCTGAAATGCTTTTCACTAAATTAAATCCTTGAAATTGGATCTAATAAATCATTTTCCACTTCCAAAGGCAAAAGTTTATTTATTTTATGACATGAACATCCAAGGCAACAGTGTATCTAACTGATCACTTGGGTTTGATTATTCAATCAGAGAAAGTACCTTGATATATAAACTCCCTATACAGATAATGAATTATCATGACCTAATTGTTTTTTTCTTTCATATCCTTTATATCATAAGTACAGAAATAAGTAAACGTTAACACTTGTGTTAGTCTCTGTCTGATGTTCTTAAAGGGTACCTTTCATCAAAAAAACTTTTGATATATTATAGATTAATGTATGCTGAATAACTTTCCAATAGCATATTATTAAAAAATATGCTTTCTATTTAATTTTCCACTTTGAAAAAATGACCACCAAGGGTCTCCCTACCAGTCCTGGCCGCAAGCCTTTTTTTTTTTTTTTTATAGATTTCAGACTCGTGCTGGAGTCCTAAATCTCACACTGCAGCCGGGACACAGACAAGCTCAGCACTGCTGTTACGCCGAGCGCTCCGGGTCCCTGCTCCTCCCCGGAGCGCTTGCGGCGTTCTCCTCTCTGCAGCGCCCCGGTCAGACCCACTGACCGGGAGCGCTGCACTGACACTGCCGACGGGAATGCGATTTGCATAGCGGGATGCGCCCGCTCGCGAATCGCATCCCAATCCACTCACCTGTCCTGGTCCCCGGCTGTCACGTCCTGACGCACGCGGCTCCGCTCTCTAGGGCACGCGCGCCAGCTCTCTAAGATTTAAAGGGCCAGTGCACCACTGATTGGTGCCTGGCCCAATCAGTGTAATTGGCTTCCACCTGCTCCACGCCTTTATAACCTCACTTCACCTTCCCTGCATTGCCGGATCTTGTTGCCCTTGTGCCTAGTGAAAGCGTTTCTTGTGATTGCCATACCAGTGTTTCCAGACCTTCTGCCGTTACCATTGACTACGAACCTTGCCGCCTGCCCTGACCTTCTGCTACGTCTGACCACGCCTCTGTCTAGTCCTTCTGTCCCACGCCTTCTCAGCAGTCAGCGAGGTTGAGCTATTAGCGGTGGATATGACCTGGTTGCTACCGCCGCAGCAAGACCATCCCGCTTTGCGGCGGGCTCTGGTGAATACCAGTAGCAGCTTAGACCCGGTTCACCGGTACGGTCCACGTCAATCCCTCGCTGACACAGAGGATCCACATCCAGCCTGCCGAATCCTAACAACTGCTCCCTGCTGATAATATATCAAAAGTTTTTTGATGAAAAGTACCCTTTAATGAAACACTTTGGCGTAATTTGGTGGACATATTCACCTCGGAATGCTTTGTATTTCAGAGGATCACCCACCAACAACATTAAAGCTAGGTCTCCACTTGGCCCAAAAAACTGCCACTGCAAGTTTTAGCAGTTTTTTTTTCTGATGTTTTTGCCTTTGTGTGAAAGTATTTGATATTTTGCTTTTTTATTTTTATGGGGAAATGCCACCCAACACCCCCATTCCTATCTCTCAAATTATTATTATTATTGGTCAACTTTACTCTCTGGAGACAACAAATTTGACGTTCTAAATTTGTAGCTGTCCCTATTAGGCCCCCTTTGCTTCTCTTACCTTCAGACCCTGTTGCAACGTCTCCTCCAGACTAATAGCACATGGTTCCGATAACTTAGTTATGGGCCTAAAACAGAAGCACTTGTTTGTAAGTTGTCTGCACGATTCCATTTCTCAGCACTTCTCAACCCACTTTGTTGGAAACCTACCTGTTTTTATTCATTTTGATCACCTTTCCTCATGTGACACTGTGAACAAGCACAACCCACTGTACCATGTTCTACACAATCTCCAACTCTAAACCCAGCAGCAAGATGCCCACAGATGGCAAATCCAACACACAGCCACATTTAGTCAACCACCAGCCACAATCACACCCAATGATTAAGTAAAATATACATTACTAAGTACAGTGATCCCTCAACATCCAATGGTAATTTGTTCCAAATGAACCATTGTTACTTGAATCCATCGTATGTTGAGGGATCCCTGCAATAATAATATAGAAAGTTATACTTATGTGTCCCCACCGCTCCAGACTGTCACCGCTCCCCTGGATCGTCGCTGTAATTACGTCCCTAGGGTGTCCTCGCCGCTCTGGACCATCACCGCTGGCCAGGATCATCGCTCTCCATCGCCGTCATCACATCACTGTGCACGCCGCTCCTATTGGATGACAGGACGGCATGCGCGGCAATGTGATGATGACGGCCATGCAGCGGAGCCCGAAGAGGATGGTCCGGAACATCGGGGACAGGTGACTGACACTCACCGGACCACACAGGGCACCTTAAAAGGCTATCCAGCGGCAGCTGAAGCAGTATGCACTGCCGGATAGCCGTTTATGCAATGGCCCCGACATATAAAAGCATCGTATGTTGATGCTGCCTTCAACATGCGATTACCTCTGAGAGCCCATCGTATGTTGAAATTATCGTATGTCGGGGCCATCGTAGGTCGGGGGATCACTGTATACTAAATAAACAGCACAATGCAGAACAGGTATTGGGGGGATTTATTATTGTTGTCAGTGTGAAAGTGTGTTTTGAAGTAATTTATTTTTGCTTCAGTTCTGCTTACGTGCAACATATTTATCATGCTATTGCAGGGGAGTTGATCAAAAAGATGTGACAATTTGGCACATATATGCAAAAAACAATAAATCAGTTCAGACCACCATTTTGTATGATTCCTCCTCTTCACTAAGGCAGTTTTGTATGCCAGGTTTGGGCTGGTGTAGTTCTGCAGTGTGTTTCAGAAGGCTTTGTGACTTTTTGTGTGACATTTGCACTTGATAAATTCCTTACCACTGCAAAGTGAAAACTGCGTTGATGCAGATGCAGATGCACATTTCATGCTCCAAATATAAGAAAAGGAAAAAAGGCTCTAAAGAAAATGATAAATGTGCCCCCTTAGTCGTTAAACTGGGGCTCAGCCTGCCTCTCCCCTGTTCCTGTAAGGAAACAAACAAATGTTTATACAATTCCCATATGGGTTAATCCCCAGTTCCATCAGGAAGGACATAATAATTTGCACAGAAGAATATGCATACATAACCAATTAAACTATCTACGTGAGTTCACATCCTACACTGCCAACAGAGTTACTAAATCAGCACTAACATCAAACTCTATTGCACATTTGCTGGAGGAAGTACTGAAATGTGTGCAATACAGATCCAATCACGGTTGTATTTGGATCTATTCATGGGCAATAATTTGGGTTCCCATCATTCGAGAGAGAAATAATATAAGCTTTGTTTGTGTTCAATGAAATGACATTGGAATACTTGGTCGATTTTGACAGCCATATTTATTAGGCCTTGATGACTTGTATAAATCAGTTCATTGTTCCAGACTTTCTTGGCCATAACCCGATGCAGAAACTCTATGGCTGTTATCTGTATTGAATAATAGGTATTTGTATGTCCTTCTGCAAAAAGGTCATGTATAATAGATAAGAAAAAGGAAACAGCTTACCCCCATCTTCTTATTCAACCATGGCTGGGGTTAGTCTGTGCACATATCAACACTCACAGATGGTTGTAATGTAATGAAAAAGCTTCTAAAGAAGGGAACAATATAGCATCTGGACCTATGAAATTTATCAACTTCATTTTGACTTGATTTTTGTTTTAATAAAGTTAATACCCTTTATACTGACCTGCCATTGTAAATCTGGATGCTGGATTATTCCTTTTTTTGGAAAGCGATTTTGTTACATTACTGTAAATTTGATGTAAAGTTTAGCTGTCACTAGATAACAAAATAATGTAGTTCTCTAGGCATACACTTTAAAGGGGTACTCCACCCCTAGACATCTTATCCCCTATCCAAAGGATAGGGGATAAGATGTCAGATCGCCGTGGTCCCTCTGCTGGGGACCCTCGGGATCACCGTTGCAGGACCCTGCTGTCATTACTGCACAAAGTGAGTTCACTCTGTGCGTAATGACGGGCGATACAGGGGACGGAGCAACGTGATGCCATGACTCCACCCCTCTTGACATCACTGCCCGCCCCCTTAATACAAGTCTATGGCAGGGGTGTGACGACCACCACGCCCCCTCCCATAGACTCGTATTGAGGGGGGCGGGCCGTGACGTCACGAGGGGCGGGGCCATGACGTAACGATGCTCCGGCCCCTGTACTGCCCATCATTACGTGCAGAGCGAACTCGCTCTGTGCAGTATTGACAGCGGGGTGCCGCAGTGGCAATCCCGGGGGTCCCCAGGGATAGGGGATAAGATGTCTAGGGGCGGAGTACCCCTTTATCGGGTGCTGATCCTGTGTGTGCTTTCATCGTCTTTTGGCTTCTCATTCCCTTGCTTATATTGCTTACACTGCATGCAGTTCACTGAGGAGGAGGGGGCTTTCCCTTTAGGCTAGCATGACACTTGGCCTCATATCTTGTGAGAACTTCCTTTCTTATGCCTCAGAGCTGACAATTGGCTGCTTTGTTCACTGAGGCTCTGTAACATACCTGGCTCACACAGCAGGCTGACAAGCCGGGAGCATGCACAGAGCCCTGCTTGTCCTGTCCACATTTGTCCTCTCCTCTATTTTGTCATGGTAAAGAGACACAAAGTGCACAGGGACAATGCAGTGTTCTGGACAGCAGAGGGACCCCTAGTCGTAAGAAGTATAAAGCACTTTTTCACTCACACATATGCACCTATTAAATAAAAGTATATTGCAAATAGACAAATATATGTTAATATCTACATTATATACAGTAAAACGTTGTTGCAAATTACAAATTAAGCTACAGACAGTTGCGGAAAGGAATTAAATGGACTGTCAGTGACTAGAACCATTACTTTTCATGTGTCTGCTCAGCATTATCACTTTCACCACTCAATCTAAGACATTGCTGTTACTCAGCCAAAAAAATAAATAAAATACAATTGTTTATTAAAGGGTACCTCTCATCAAAAAAACTTTTGATATATTATAGATTAATGTATGCAGAATAACTTTACAATTGCATGTTATTAAAAAATATGCTTCTTTCTACTTTGAAGAAATGACCACTAGGGGTCTCCCTACCAGTCCTGGCAGCAAGCATTTCAGACTCATGCTGGAGTCCTAAACACTACGAGCTGCCAGTCTGCTTTGTTCACAAAGGAGAACACTCAGAGCTGCCAGCCTGCTTTGTTCACAGCCTGTTTGGCTGTGAACAAAGCAGGCTGGCAGCTCTGAGTGTTTAGGACTCCAGCATGAGTCAGAAATGCTTGCTGACAGGACTGATCGGGAAAAATACAATAGAAAGAAGCATATTTCTCATTAACATGCTATTGGAAAGTTATTCAACATTCATTAATCTAAAATATATCAAAAGTTTATTTGATGAGAGGTACCCTTTAAAGATGTTTTATTTAAAAAATATTGCTTCTATATAGTAGAAAAAGATAATAAAATTACATATAAAATGATAAAACAATTATAACTACAGATGCATTAAGGAAGTGTGACATGTTCACCCTCTTCATATTCCAGTATATATCCTCCCTGCTATATACTGACGTGCAGAGATTAGGCGTGCAGTAACCATGGATCTACTAAGTGACCTGCTCCTATAAGCACTGACTTCACAGTATCAATATGTTAGTGACAGAAACCGGCTAGTGATGGGAGAAAATAATTTACTCCCCATTGATAAAGGCTACTTTATGCCATGATCTGTGAAGATTGGGATGCCCCTTCTACCTTACTCTTAACCGGGTCCGCTGTATAAAATAGCATGCAGTCTCTCTAAATAAAACCTATGGCTATTCCCTAACAGTACTGTCGATTGTATACCATTGATATATGTGCTAAAGTGTTAAAACATTTAATTATGTCTTGAATGTAAAGCCATCTAAAGGTAGGTTTCACTTTAAAAGGCTCAATAAAAAATATGTTTAAAAGAAAATGTCCAATAGAATAAAAACAACACACAATATACAGTAGTACAATAGAATATATATGTTAGAAACCATAAATAGTAAAGTACACGTAGTGTAAATAGTATTTCTGTCACCATTGCAGCCTGTACAATAAATGTTGCAACTTATTTATGGAGTCTTTTATGCAATAAAAAATGAGAAAATGTCTAAATGCCATTTATTACCTATTTTATCTACAGTCCTCCAGAGCCTTGGCTGCGGTTCTCATCTTCAGCTAATAGAGTGGGGGCTTGATACGGAGCACCCCTCCCTTTCTCAGCACAGTATTCAGGCTGTACAGAGATATGTGTTTGCGGCACAACTAAAGTACTATTAAAAAATCAAGGAATAATGTGGCAAAGAGATAAAAGGTATTACCAATTAATTATAAATAAAAAAAAAGCAAATAAAAACTAATGTAAGATATGTGTACATGTGTATATATATATATATATATATATATATATATATATATATATATATAATCATGTATTTGGTGCATCATGTTATACCCTATAGAAGGGTATTGATTCTCCTCAGCTCTAGGTAATAGTCTTTAGGGCACTGCTACTGGGAAAAACTATGCAAAATAGATTTCCTCCAGATGAAAAAAAAAATAACAATACTTCTAACCATAGGATAACGGAACCTGTAACATTGAGAATGCAGTCCAATCTGCGGGCATCATGTTGTAGAGCAGGAGGAGTGGAGCACATTGATAAATAAGACACTGTGAAAATGTTTAAAGGGGTACTACCGTGCTGACAACTTATCCCCTATCTAAAGGATAGGGGATAAGTTGCCTGATCGCGTGGGGTCCCGCCGCTGGGGACCCCCGTGATCTCGAACACAGCACCCTGCTCTCATCAGGCCCCGGAGCAAACATCCGCTCCGGGTCTGATGATGGGGCCGGTGATCGTGACATCACAGCTCCTCCCCCGTGTGATGTCACGCTCCGCCCCCTCAATGCAAGTCTATGGCAGGGGCGAGACAGCTGTCTCCCCCCTGCCATAGACTTACATTGAGGGGGCGGAGCGTGACATCACATGGGGGCGGAGCCATGACGTCACTATACTCAGGCCCCGTGATCGGCAGTCATCAGACCCGGAGCGATGTTCACTCCGGGGCCTGATGAGAGCGGGGTGCTGCGTGCAAGATCGTGGGGGCCCCCAGCGGCGGGACCCCGCACGATCAGGCAACTTATCCCCTATCCTTTAGATAGGGGATAAGTTGTCAGCACGGTAGTACCCCTTTAAGACATGGGGTAAAAAAATGCTGCAAAGTAAGAATGCTTTCAAAAATAGGGATTGTCCCATCTCATCTTTTTACTTTTCCAGCTGCCTCTAGTGGCCTGTTTGTGGACACTAGAGGTGGTAGCAAACGCCGGAATCAGCTACAGCATTGACATTATACATTTTGTGTAACTTCCAATAACTTTAATAGGAGTTGCACAAATGGTATAGCCTTGCAAGCTATACTGTTTACGTAACTCTTGAAATTACATAAACAGCATAGCTTGCAGTGCTACGCCATTTGCACAACTCCCATTAAAGTCTATGGGGGATCCGCATTTTGCATAACTTCCCCGCTTTGGCTGCTTCCGGCTCTTCTAACCACCATTAACAGCCACAAACAGGCTAAAATGGAAAGAGATGTCAGCAGAGAGCACTGTGCTCGTGATGTCATCAGTGTTCCAAAAAGAAAGGAATTTCCTCTGTAGCATTCAGCAGCTAATAAGTACTGGAAGGATTAAGATCTTTTAATAGAAGTAATTTACAAATATGTTTAACTTTCTGCCACCAGTTGATTTAAAAGAAAAAAGGTTTTCACCGGAGTACCTCTTTAAGAACTTCTCAAGATCTTCAATGTATTGAAGAAGGAGTCCTGGAAGTGATGATATGGCCTCCATAGAGCCCTGAGTCTGTCTGGGATTATATGAAGAGACAAAATTATTTCCTTTTCCTTGCCAAATATTTAAAATTTCAAAGCACAACTGTCATGAGGTTTGGGGCATATAACCTAACCACAGTGTGTGTACGGTATGTAAAATATGTCTCCAGCCTTACTTTTATCCCTCTTATTACGGCTTTTATTAGCTCAAAAAACACTTTTATATGCAGCCACTGACAGTCGAATAGGCGTGGCCAGGCGTTCGCTATGCCCTGCAGCCGACACTCCTATACCCTGTACACCAGCGCTGGGACTGCTGTGTGATTGACACACTGATCTCAGCGCATGCGCCCCTTATCTTTCATATGTGAGTGCAGACCGACATTACACAGCGAGCGCTCTGTCTGATACCTCCGTGTGCCTGGGCAATACTGGAGGCAGAGTGAGCGCTCTCTGCCCCTAGGGAATGCAGAAGCACCCCGCATGTCTCCCGCACGGGGAGAAGTAAGAGGAGAAGGATGGGCACTGTCTGTGCTCACAGAGGCGTCAGACAGTTAAAGTGAGCGTTCACGCTCTGTAAAGAAATGTCGGTTGGCGCTTACATATGAAAGATGAGGGGCGCATGCGCTGGGACCGGTGTGTCAATATAGTGGTCACATAGTGGTCCCAACGCTGGTGTACAGGGGCACTGGGACATAGCAAACCCCTGGCCACACCTATCCGACTGTCAGTGGCTGTATATAAAAGTGTTTTTTGAGGTAATAAAAGCCGTCATATTTTATGCACCATACACACACTGTGGTTAGGTTATATGCCCCAAACCTCATGACACTTGCGCTTTAACCAAAGAACCTGCTGCCATTTTCCTGCTATGTTTTCATGTATAGTTGAGTCATTTGGCCTTGTTTCCATGTCAAAGACATGGAATTTTTGCTATAATTTTTCTATAAGAACAATTCAGACCAGAGTTCTCTGAACAGTAGATGGGTGTACCTCAGTGCTACAGGTTTCTGTCAGTTCTGAACTAAATGCACTGCTGGACATCTTCCAATTTCCAAGTGAGCTTTATAGGGGAGATTTATCAAAAACTGTCCAGAGGAAAGGTTGCCGAGTTGCCCATAGCAACCAATCAGATCGCTTCTTTCATTTTGTAAGAGGTCTCTGAATAATGAAAGAAGCGATCTGATTGGTTGCTAGGGGCAACTCAGCAACTTTTCCTCTGGACAGTTTTTGATAAATCTTCACCGTGTTTCATCTGCTGCACTGTTTCTCGCCTACCACTGCATCTACAGTCCACAAACTTTTTTTTCCCCACCTGCCTAAAACTTTTGCACAGTACTGTTGTTTTGTAAGGAAAGATTTACTATAATGTGTAACTCTTCAATTGAGATTTGTGCTCTTTCTATACTTAGGAGCTCAGTGGGTGAGTGGGTGTGTCACTCAATGACTGATTAAGACCACCCTCTGGACTCCTAAGCACGATTGAAATAAATACAATTCAAGTTATACTAAATGTTTTCTCACAAAACTATATACTACCACTGCTCTATAATATGCTGCTAGCAGATTACATTGCATGTTTAACACGACAGGTTCCCTTTAAGATTTGCAAAAGAAAGGGCTTCTAAGGCTGGGTTCACACCACGTTTTGTAACTACGTTCCCGTATATGGCTGGGAGGAGGGGGGCGGGGCTTAATCGCGGCACCCGCACTCAGCCATATTCGGGAACCGTATTTAATTCATGTCTATGAGCCGACCGGAGTGAACCGCAGCCTCCGGCCGGCTTCGTTTTCGCCCGTATGTGGTTTCCCGATCGCAGGCAAAAACGTGGTCGACCGCGTTTTTGCCTACGGTCGGGAAACCGCATACGGCCGAAAACGAAGCCGACCGGAGGCTGCGGTTCACTCCGGTCGGCTCATAGGCATGCATTAAATACGGCTGAGTGCGGGCGCCGCGATTAAGCCCCGCCCACCCCTCCTCCCAGCCGTATACGGGAACTGTAGTTACAAAACGTGATGTGAACCCAACCTTAGCAGACATTTTCTAACACATCAGGAACATTGGTAATCTCATATTTACACAGCTATATTCCTCTTCATTAGGACTAAAACATTTTTAACAAAGATGGCCTGCAGTAGGTAAATAATCTACAACAAGGACTAAAATATTAAAGTCCCTGTTCGGAAAAAAAAAATTGCTGTCTAGATAGCTAATTTAAGACATGCAGCAAGAAATGTCAGGATAACAGGTGGTTAATGTCGCTGAACATCAGGCATTCTCCTAACAAAGGCTTGCGAATTCATGTCAGATCATCAAGGACACAACTTATTAAGGTATACAGCTTTAATTAAAAAGCACTATGCGGATTTAGAAGAAAGGTTCTGTAATGATAAAAGAGAGAAAAAAGTGTAATGATTATACATTACATTACATTATATACTGTAAATCGTAATTTGCGAATCTTTTCAAATATGGACCCAACTTACATATTCACTTACTTCATTTTATTTCAAGCCATCATATTCAGAAACACTTTACGCAGATGAGAGTATTCACTGCTATTTCATTATTCTCCTATTATAGCATCTTCTTTTCGGTTCAATAAGGATAGCATCTACTTTTCAATGAAAATGAAATATGGGAGATAAATGGAGTAAACCCATGCTTACGTAATCAGAACATATGGTCGGATTTAAAAGGCTGTATTGTGTGCCGTATAGGTACTGACCATGATAGATGAATGGGCTACTGTTTAAAGGGAATCATCTATTGGAAAATGCATTACCTGTGCATAATGCATGTGTCCTGCCCAACCTACTGCATCTCCACTGCAGCATACCACTGGAAGATAACTTTTGTGTGGATTTTTCCGGCTCTTCTTGCCTGTAAAAGGGTATACAGTGGTCCCTCAACATACGATGGTAATCCGTTCCAAATGGACCATCGTTTGTTGAAACCATCGCATGTTGAGGGATCCGTGCAATGTAAAGTATAGGACGGTGGTCTACAACCTGCGGACCTCCAGATGTTGCAAAACTACAACACCCGGCATGCCCGGACAGCCGTCGGCTGTCCGGGCATGCTGGGTGTTGTAGTTTTGCAACATCTGGAGGTCCGCAGGTTGAAGATCACTGGTATAGGAAGTTGTACTCACCTATCCCCGCCGCTCCGGACCGTCACTGCTCGTCACCGCTGCCTGGGATGTCGCCTTCCATCGCTGTCGCCGTGTTCCCGAGGTATCCCCGACGCTTCCCCGGCATCCGCGCTCTCCGTCGCCGCCATCACGCCGTTACGCACGCCTCTCCTATTGGATGACGGGACGGCGTGTGCAGCAACGTGATGACGACGATGGAGAGTGCCGACGATGCAGGGGATCCCGAATAGGACGCGCCAGAGCCCCTAGGACAGGTAATGATCGTCAGCGGACCACACGGGGCACCGTAAACGGCTATCCGGCAGCAGCTGAAGCAGTCTGCGCTGCCGGATAGCCGTTTATGCGATGGCCCCAACATACAAAAGCATCGTATGTTGATGCGGCCCTCTGAGAGGCCATCGCATGTTGAAATGATCGTATGTCGGGGCCATCGTAGGTCGAGGGGTCACTGTACTTACCTGAAACATTGCATGTAATAGTATAATACTATGAGAATATAATTTATAAAATCAAGTGCTTCTGAAAACTCACTTTTGGAGTTCCATCTTAAAGGTGTGCTGTCTGCTGCCTGTGTGCATGCATCATGTTATAGAGCAGTAGGAGCTGAGCAGATTGATATAAAGCTTTATAGCAAAAGCTCTAGGATAAGTTGTCATTCCTTAGGTTCATCTCTGCTCATTTTGGGCTATGAAGTCATGTGGATGGTTTCTATATGCACGCTTATCCCTATATAGTTGTTAATCACTAAGTAGGACTGCCCATGTGACTACTTTGCCCAGAATAGCACAGAATAAGCAAAGATTTATACAAATAATAACTTTTTCCATAAAACTATTTATCAATCTGCTCGACCCCTCCTGCTCTATAACACGATGCCTACAGATCGGACTGAATGGTCAGTGCAACAAATTCGGGTTAAATAGTGTAAAAGGTCTAAAGGTAATAAGCAGCAAATAGGAATGCCCCCATGCACTTCTTAATGAAAGTCCGTAACACTAAAGCGAGCCATACACTTCAAAGATCTGAAGGCTAAATTGTCATTTAGCTGACAGCTATTCCCCTGACCTTCCTACCTGTATACTTGCATGCTCTACATATGCATATGTTCTGAATGGAAGGGAGAGGTAAGCTGTTGCCAATGACTTCGGGTCAGTAGCAGAGCAAATGGAGGAAGTAGTGAAGAGCCAGGTCCCGCAGTAAATACCTAGGCAGCTAGGCTCCAACTCTTCCCTATTACCATTATCATCAGTGAGGAGGAGGAAGTACTGAAACAAGCTAGACAAGAGACATCATGATTGGATGGCATCAATGCAAGGTAGACTTCTGTGCCCTCCCTCACCCTATGTAGCATTCTCGCCATTCTCCCTCTTTATCAGCCTCTATGCCCTCCTCAATCCTCCTCAGCCTCTATACCCTCCTTCCTCCTCCTTCTCAGCCTCCATGCCCTCTTCCATTCTCCCCCTCAGCCTTCAGGTCAGATTATCTGACCCTAACCATGTTTCTGGGGTCACTGCGCTCCTGGAGAATGACGCCAGTGACTGATCAGACACCTCCCCGCTGGTACTGCTTGATGAATGATACTCTGCTCATACTTTTCATTTTATTCTTTGGATCACTCAAGATCACCCAATTTTCAAAAAGGTATTTGCTTATCTACAGAGAACACCTTTCCCATGCAGATCTCCATCCAGACACTCAGCTATTCTAACCATGAACAGCCTCCGGTTTGAGGCAAAGTGTTCATCTTCAGTCTATTCAGTCCAGAACAATTCTATTCAGTATTCCAGTCTCCTCCTCAGTTTTGTGTGCAAAGTGAGTCCGATTGGGCCGTCACGCCCCCTCCTATAGACATCACGAGAGGGGCGTAACCATGACGTCACGAGCCTCTGCCCCACATCGCCAGTCATCCGACACAGAGCGAAGTTCACTCCATGCACCGGGTGTTTGGGGTGCCACAGCTGAGATCACAGGGGTCCCCAGGATGACCCCTGCGAACAGACATCTTATCCCCTATCCTTTAAATAGGGGATAAGATGTCTAGGGGCGGAGTACCCCTTTAAGCCATTCAGTGCTAGACAGTTATTTTTCTTCCCATACACCTTTACCTATATAGCACCCTCAAAGCCCTAGTTGGCAGCAGCTTGCCTCTTCCTGAATTCATCAGTCACATGGACAGTCTAAGTTCATTACAACAACATTACTACCGGAAGTAGGGAACCCTGATCAGCAGCATGGGCACTGTGTAGAATTTGGTAAGATATGTTTATTAGAATTTTTTCACAACTTTTCAACTAAAAAGTTGGCAATAGAATTGAGGTGCTAGAAAAATTATAAAACCATTTACTTATAATAGAACCTCTACCCTCCTCACACCAGCCTGATACATTACATATGAGGCATCACTTGTCACAGACTCTGGGACCCTGGACAGAACACCCCACCCCCTGCAAGTAAAATTTCTTGGTGCGCCCCTGCCTCTGGTGATAGCTTAAGGGTCCTGAGAAGTAGGGCCAACATCATGTGTATGGTCACCTAAAGGATTCCCTAAGATCTGCTTTTCTTGGAGCCTGAGAAGTGGCATCTATGGCAGGGACAACCTATAGGGATAGTTTTACATTTGTTTGAGGCAGAAAGTGGTTGTGCTGTCAGATCCCAAAGTAGCCATTTTATTATGTACATATGGTTCACAGCTGATCACCTGGAAACCTGCAGTATAAACAAGGACACTGTAGCAGCCTTAGTCTTTGATGGAACTGGGGGTAGATTTCAGGCTACTTTAGAAGACATAGTTCACAGAAGTAGAATATTTAGCTCAATTAAAACTTATCCTTTAATAGTGTATAAGATAAGTAGTCCTCAAGAAACAAATGCAAATTTACAAAAAGTATAGCTGGCAGCGATTATTTACCAGCTTTATCAAACTTGGTTATTATTGTTTCCTACGGTTTATATCCCCTGATGAACCCCGTATTGCTCCACGTTATCATTTTTGGAGGGGGGGAAACGTGTCGGGATTGTTTACTTCTTCCTAGTGCATAATTACACAGGTTGTATTGTGTAGGATAACACTGTCTTGATAGGTGATGGTATTGGAACCCCATTGATTTCTATGGGCTCTCCATCCATCAGACCTATACTTTTTGTAAATTTGCATTTGTTTCTTGAGGACTACTTATCTTATCGCTATACACTATTAAAGGTTACGTTTTAATTGAGCTAACTATTCTACTTCTGTGAACTACGTCCTAATAGCTCTAATAATTATCAGCTATCTTCTACAATTTCAGTGAATTTATACTTTAGAAGACAAGTAGATGAAACAGTTAAATTGGATGACTCCATGTCCTGCTGAGTTAAGACCAATAACCAGGCAACACTGAAGAAAATAAAGACCGTAAATGGACATTTCTTTTAATAAAGACTCATTTAACATTAAAACATGGAGCTTAGATCAAATAAGACAAATGTAAACCATTAGGTAAGATATATCTTAAAAGTGTGGAGATAATTTACGGACAGATTCCAAGTAATAGCCAGTATTGCTTTGAATGCGAGTGTGAAATGTTTTAGTACATGGGGATACACATTGAATAGAAAAGCTCAGATGAGCAAAGGATAAAGTAATAGAGTTGTAAGAGAATTATTCAGTTAAGGTGAAAGCGCCTTTCCATGCACTGATGTCTATAACATTGTAGCTCCGCATGAAAATCAATTGTGATGACCAGGGGAATGCCTCCTCGGGGATGCAATTACTAAATTTATGGTAAAGCTCTTCTTGCAGGAGTCTCAGCATTCACATTCATGCTTAAAATATCTATTGGGTTAATCGCTATATCAATAAATTGATATCATTTTGTATTGATTTTCAACTTTGGCACCTTTTAGAGCTGGTGTGGTTTATAGACTGTTCATGATTGGTATTAATGTAGCTGTCAAATCATAATAATGAACTAAGCTAAATTCTCATTCTGATTATAAATGATAAATATTTCAACCAAAAATTACAAATTTTTGCAGTGCAAAGAAGTTCCAAATACACCACATTCATTAGTAGGGACCTCATGCTACCAAATTCCACAGTTATGTTACTTAAAGGGGTACTCCGCCCCTAGACATCTTATCCCCTATCCAAAGGAT